>NC_134082.1:122007129-122313301 GCF_000715075.1 Nicotiana tabacum
CTAGATGCTATCTCTTTTAAAAGTAGAATTCGAGGCGTGCCATTTAGTGAAATTTCTATGGCCCTCGCGAAGTTGCAAACGCGTAGTTGCTTTAGGCGCGTTGTTTTAATAAATTACCTTCCTAAATTCGGGTGAACATTTATGTGACCCAAATCCAAATCTAAACGATGTTGAAATATGTCAAAAACCGCGGGTGCATTTATGTGACGTGGTTTGAGACGCATTTTAATAACATTGCAAATTTTCCCTTAAAATTGAATAAAGTGGTTAAAACTAAAATTTGCACATAGGTTCAAAATTGTTTAAAATCAGATAATTAAGCCGGATATAACAGTTGAGCAACCGTGCTAGAACCACAGAACTCGGGAATGCCTAACACCTTCTCCCAGGTTAACAGAATTCCTTACTCGGATTTCTGGTTCGCGGACTGTTAAATAGAGTCAATCTTTTCCTCGATTCGGGATTGGAACCGGTGACTTGGTATACCATAAATCTCCTAAGTGGTGACTCTGAATCTTTAAATAAATAAATTCCGTTTCGATTGTCCTTAAATTGGAAAAACTCCTTTATACCCTCTTCCATGGGTATAGTAAAAAATGGAGGTGTGACAGCTCTGGCGACTCTGCTAGGGATCGAACCCAGAATCGCTGGTTCAGGGTTCAAGGATTCGAGCTTAGATGAATCGTTGTATTTGGCTTTATTTATTATCTGATTTTATTCACATGTTTGGGCCTAATGTGCTAAATGTTGCTTTTTATCGCTTTGATATTATCTGAACTGTATATATAAACTGCTACGAAACCCCTCTCTTCTCTCTCCTGAGGAGTGCACGCTAGTCGTGACTTATTTTTGTTAGTGTCAAATCCCAAATAGAACGAGGCTCGGACAAGTTGTAAAGCCGGATGATCCTTTGGTTACCGGTACGCAGCCCCCTCCTCGGCTCGAGTTGTCCGCTCGGGTAAGCCAGGTCTAGAACGAATAAACCCAGGGTTTTAAACCTAGTATAACAACACCTCATGCCGGATCCCTAGTAGGAACATTTGTTTGCATCATGTGCATATTTGACTTTGGAGACTCAACACAGGGGTTGGGTCTGTCTAGGACAGGTGCACCCGAAACAAAAGACCATCCTGATGCATCTTACTTGCTACTTGTGCATTTATTTGCTTCGGATTTGCATGCTAACCGGTTTTTTAAAAGGAGAGCATTTGGAAAGAAATGGCAGTACGAGCGCTAAAGAGAGTTAATCGCCTGTTTTGAAAAAAAAAAACAATGTCTAAATCGTGTCGAAACTCTGTCGAAGTTTTGAGAAATTAGTTTGTTTTATTTGCCAATGGAATGAAAAAAGAGTTTTGTTTTCAAAAAAAAATATAGTTTGCTTTATTTGCCCGAACTACGCCAGTTTGATTCTCACAGAGTGTGAGATACGTAGGCAACCCTCATCGGGTTCAACTTCCTTTTTGCAAAAACAATCCAAAAGAACAAAAAATTTACTTTTATTTGAAAATAGTTAGGGTGATGCCATTCTTATCAGAAATAGCCGAATGTCCTTAAAAGGGCGCCGGAAGGCTGTTTTTGCAAGAACAGCTGCCTGTGGTCATTTTCAAGGTTTTCACCGGTTAGCCAACACAGCTATAGATCACAGTAATGCACCAGCGACTTTTCAAAGGTGTATGATGGCCATTTTTACTGACATGGTTGAGAGGTTTGTGGAAGTGTTCATGGATGATTTTTCTGTGTTTGGATGTTCTTTTGATAACTACTTGATGAACCTTGATAAAGTACTTACTAGGTGTGAAGAAACTAACTTGGTGCTAAACTGGGAAAAGTGCCATTTCATGGTACGTGAAGGTATAGTTTTGGGGCACAAGGTATCCAAAGATGGTTTGTAGGTGGACAAGGCAAAGGTGGAAGCGATTGAAAAATTGCCCCCACCGATATCTGTCAAAGGCATTCGCAGTTTCTTGGGCCATGCAGGTTTTTATCGTCGTTTTATTAAAGATTTCTCAAAAATTTTCTCTCCCTTGTGCAGGTTGCTTGAGAAGGACGTCGCCTTCAAATTTGATGCTGCCTGTCTGAAGGCATTTGAGGAGCTGAAGGGAAGGTTGGTGACTGCACCAATCATAATTGCTCCGGATTGGGAGAAACTATTTGAGTTGATGTGCGATGCGAGTGACTTGGCTATTGGAGCTGTTTTGGGGCAAAAGAGAAATAAAATCTTCCACTCCATCTACTATGCGAGCAAAACTCTGAATCTAGCTCAGATGAACTACACAGTCACTGAAAAAGAGTTGCGTGCCGTGGTGTGGGCGTTTGACAAGTTCAGGTCATATCTAGTGGGGACCAAAGTCATCGTCTACACAGATCATTCAGCTATCAGATACCTATTTGAGAAGAAAAACGCCAAGCCGAGACTGACTCGGTAGGTCCTCCTCTTGCAAGAGTTCGACTTAGAGATCCGAGATCACAAAGGAATAGAGAATCAAGTGGCTGATCACTTGTCCAGATTAGAAAATCGGAACCATGTAGCTGAAGGGGGTGCAATCAAAGAAACATTCCCTGATGAGTAGTTATTGCCAATTACCTCAAGCACAGCCCCGTGGTATGTAGATTATGTGAACTTTATTGCAAGTGGGGTGACACCACCAGAATATACACCCGATAATAGAAGAAGGTTCCTGCATGATGTGAGGCTTTACATGTGGGATGAGTCATTCTTATATAGGCTCTATGCAGATCAGTTGGTGCGAAGATGTGTTCCTGAGGAAGAGATGAATGTCATATTTCATAGTTGTCATGCCTCGCCATACGGAGGTCATCATAGTGGAGACAGGACCCCCCCAGAAAGTGCTACAATCAGGTTTCTATTGGCCAAAATTGTTTAGGGATGCACACGCCTTTGTTAAAATGTGTGACAGGTGCCAAAGAACTGGAACGATCACAAAGAAGCACGAAATGCCGCTGCAAAACATTCTGGTAGTGGAGCTTTTTGATGTTTGGGGAATTGACTTCATGGGACCGTTTCCGTACTCCAATGGTCATAGGTACATCTTGGTGGCAGTCAATTATGTGTCTAAGTGGGTGGAGGCCATTGCTCTTCCCACTAATTATGCAAAGGTGGTGGTAAGCTTTGTTAAGAAGCACATCTTCACACGTTTTGGAACTCCCAGAGTGTTGATCAGTGATGGAGGAATGCATTTCTGCAACAAATTGTTGAATAATGTTCTTGCAAAGTACGGAGTCAAGCACAAAGTTTCTACTGCCTATCACCCCCAGACGAGCGGTCAAGTGGAAGTGTCAAACAGAGAGGTAAAGCGGATTCTTGAGAAAACAGTGAGTGCAAATAGAAAAGACTGGGCAGGGAAGTTAGACGACGCATTGTGGGCATATCGAACTGCATACAAAACTCCCATAGGTACTTCTCCGTATAAGTTAGTTTATGGGAAGGCATGTCACTTGCCCGTCGAACTTGAACACAAGGCCTATTGGGCAATTAAAAAGCTGAATATGGATGGGGACTTGGCTGGCGAGAAGAGGTTGCTGCAACTCAACAAGCTTGATGAGTTTCGTTTGCACGCATATGAAAATGCCAAATTGTATAAAGAGAAGACTAAGAGGTGGAATGACAAGCACATCCAACATCGAGAGTTTGATCCAGGGCAAGAAGTTCTTTTGTTCAATTCAAGGTTGAAGCTTTTCCCAAGAAAGCTTAAATCTCGTTGGTCAAGCCCTTTTGTTGTGGTAAGTGTGAAGCCTCATGGAGCTGTGGAGTTGCGGGAGATGAGTTCAACTGGTACTTTCTTGGTGAATGGTCAAAGGATAAAATATTACTGGGGTGGTCACTTTGCACGTCACAAGACCTCAGTGGATTTGACGGATGCTTGAGAACGTGTTGAGTCATGCCGCGACGTTAAATCAGGCGCTAGATGGGAGGCAACTCATTAAATTGTTGTAACCATCATGCCACGACGTTAAATAAGGTGCTGGTTGGGAGGCAACCCAACGATAGTAGTAGTGTTAATTTTGTGTTTTAGGAAGAGCTAACCAATGCAGGTGACAAAGGGCAGGTGCTAAGTCCATCAAACGGGGTAAGAACAGGTGAAAAGTTGAAGAAAAAAATCGCCCAAGTGCGCGCCCGCGCTACTGGACGCGCTACTGGGAACGCTAAACTGCAAAGTTTCTGCCTTAGCCGTGCACCTGATCGTGCTACTAGCGCGACCGCGCATCTGGGCGCGCTAGTAGCTCTTGGGTTCTGTATTGGATGCGCTAAATCTAGCGCACTCGCGCATCTGAGCGCGCTAGTTCCGGCGTTTTCAAGTGTATTTTTAGATTTTCGTTTTTTTATTATTTATTTTGTTTATTCTTTAGACTCAATTACCCCTTTCCCCCATCTAATAAATGCCCCCCCCCCCCCCCGTACCTGAACCCCCCATTCAACAAAAGAAAACCCCTTCCCCATTCCAACTCAAACACAAACAAAACCTTCCTCCAAACACTCCCAAATCCCAAACCCACCCGTCCCCCATCTCACGACCCCCCCCCCCCGAGTTCACTAGCATCTTTCCCACAGGTATGAGCCCTAGTTTCTTTCTTCTTTTTTATTTTTCTCTCTATTTTTTCAGATTTTTTGGTTGTATTCTTATGCCTATGTTGTAGTAGTTGTACTTAGATTTTGTAGAGAAATTGGTGCAAGATGTTGTAGTGTTGGTGGATGATAAGTGTGGGGTGGAATCCCACTTGATATGTGATGTTGGTGAGTGTAAGTGGGTGATTCTTGTTCTAAAAAGTGTAAAAAGGGGTTGTGAAGGCCTAATGCCCACAAGGTGTTTGTGGAAAGGTCCCAACGATCGTGATTATATAGTTTGTGACCCCTTATGCGTGTGAAGTCTGAGTAACCGCATTAAGTCACAAAATTTCTGTTGGGCTGTGTTAATGTGTCTCCGTTTTGTAGGCCTCATAACTCCATCTAGAAAACGATGCGCCACAGGGGCCTCATCGAGTAGCCAGGCTGGTTCATCTAGGTCACGAAGGGCTGCACCTGCACGCTCCTTTGATAGTTCCAAATTTGTTTCGGCCAATGCTCAGGCCTGCTTTGCGGAAAAGGCTCGTAAAAAGCCAATTCCGGAGAGAGGTATTCACGTCAGACAGCTCCAGAGACACTACCCTCACATGTACGAGGATTTGGTGAGGCAGGGATTGCACACATTCATCAATGAGCCCGGTGAGGGCAATGCAATGGTTGTGCGGGAATTTTATGCGAATGTGGCGGAGCATGATAATGGAGTAGTCACGGTGCGCCGAAGGGAAGTGAATGCTTCTGTTGAGGCGATACGGACGACCTACCAGCTGCCTCCACCTCCGGTTGGTTATGATGACTTCTATGAATATGGCCGCAACCCAACGAACGAAAAAATGGGCGCGATTCTTTGAGACAATTTATGCACCCAGGAAAGAAGTGGTCTGGATGGACAATGGGGAGAAGTTTCACTCCTCAGCACTCACCTTTGAAGGGAAGTGCTGGTTGTACCTCATAAACAACCGCTTGATTCTATCTCATAATACTACAGAGGTCAATGGGCCCGCGCTGCGTTGATTTGGTGCTTTGTAAATGGTCACGACTTCGACGTGGCCAAAGTGATGCACGAAGAGATATTCGTCCGCATCCAAGTCAAAATCTAGCTGTGGATGGGTTGGTGAAAAGGGAAGGCCAATTCTGTGCTGAAAGGTGACCATGGGCAAGGAGCCGGGAGTAGTAGAGGAGGAGGCGAGAGGTGGCCGGTCTGCGAGTAGTAGCTCTGATGATTCTCATGACGGAGAGGATGTTTAGGAGAACATGGGGACAGCACCGCAGGCTTAGGAGCAAAATGTGGCAGTAGCAGGACCATCTGGGATGACAACATCTTCAGGAGTTGCCCGGGTGTCCCGTTTTACTTCGATGGAGGCGGAGATGGCTGGTTTGCAAACCTCCATGACTGATTTGGGCACTCGAGTAGACACGGTAGCTGACCGACAAGTGATGTCGGAAAAGAAATTCATGGGCTGGCTGCGAGCTCTAGGTCACGCATGCCACGTCAACCCAGATACCGTCTCCGACCAGGAGTGAGCCTTCGGGGAAGTTCCTTTTCCTCACTGCTCTTTCAAATTTTAAACCATGGGGACATGTTTTCATTTTTAAGTGTGGGGTGGGGATTCCTTCATTATATGTATGTGATTGTATCAATTGACTGTTGGTTTTGTTTTGTTTCATTTTGCTTGGATAAAGCTTTTAAGTAGGAATCATTAGTTTAAAATAGATATATGGCTCGTTCCGATGATGGATCCCTGTCGACGGGGTTCTTGAGGGACTGAGTCGAGAGATTTAAAAAAAAGACGTAGACTCCTCCTGATGACGGATCCTGTAGACAATTTTCTTGAGGGAAGTTAGTCTAGAGAAAACACCAAAAAGATTTTTTTATTTTTTTCTTAGATAGTGTAGTAACTCCCTCTTGGTTTTTCTTTAGACCACGGTTCCTTCCCAAGGGTTTAACTTGAACCGGGTATAGGTAGTTTTCTTTTTATTTTCTAGAGTAGGTTAATGGGCTACGAGCTAGAGAATCAAAAGAGAACCCATAGCGTTGACACACCTGAACACAATAGACCCTAGAGTCTAACGCTTAGTCTTATTTGTTGAATCTCACTAAAGTGCCTTAATTTGTATGTTTGTTGCTGAATTGAATGCTCGTAACGGAGCGTCTTGATGAGCTGATCTGGAATGAGTCTTATGCCATGTGTGGTGAGGTTTTTGTGTAGTCCATGTATTGTACTTGTGTCTAGAACTTGCCCGATATGTGAGTTGAAGCGAAATTTTAGGTGATGCTCGATTTGAAAAATGATTTTAGGTTTTCTTTGATCTTTTTGCTTAATTGCTTTTCACAAATAAAATTTGTCCCAAATTAACCCTTTTGAGCCTATGGACTTTTGTTTGGCACCCGCATTACGAGCCTATACCCTTTTTGTTCTTCATTGACATTGTTTTGATCCTTTTACCTCTTAAAGCACTTTAATTGTGAGATGAGCGCTAAAAGAAGTAAGACGGAACTAAGTGTGGGGTGGCTTTTGAGTGGAACCAATAAAAGAAAGAAAGGTGCACTTGTTTTGTAAACTAATACACTACTAGCGAAAACTGAGTGAAAAGAAAAAATAAACTGAAAAAAAAAAGAGAGAGAGGAATACATTGTGTCTTGTTCCAGGTAGTGGGTATGAATTAATATAGTGCTTAAAGAAGAAGGGAGTATTTGTAGGGTGACATTGTTTATGGAAGTGAAGTGGGTTGAAGAAATTGCGCTAAAGTTGCTCATGTTATGTGTTAAAGTGCTTAGGAGGGTTAGTCCATATTCCGAAATATATCCTACCCATCCCTTAGCCCACATTACAACCAGAAAAAAGTCCGAATTTATTTTGGGTCGAGCAAGCCTACATTAGTAAAGATTTACATTAAGGGCAAGCTTATGGTACCAATTGCATGCATGTGACTTCTTTTGTGAGGGTGAGTGATTTCTTTGATATATGTGAGCATATGATACGAATGTGTGGATTGAATTCAATTTTCGTTGATGTGATTGTAAGGGCATATGATTCGTGACGGAAAAGCAAGTCTTGACTTCTATGTAGAGTACGTTGAGGAAGTATGAATATTGCATGGCACTTGAAGAGTCGACTTTTGAGGCTAGGATTGTTCACTGCTAGGCGTAATGTATGTAAATTGTTCTGGGTGTAGGGCGTTAGGGGAAATGGTTGAGTGAAGGAACCTTTAGAATGTATAGTTTGATTGCTCGAGGACTAGTAATGAAGTAAGTGTGGGGTGTTGATAATATGTTAAATCTAGGTAATTTGGCGATTGTTTATGCTCCCACTTGATTATATTTGTCACACCTCCTTTTTCCGCGCCTGAGGGGGCGCAGGGGAGTTTTATCCAATTAAAGGACAATCGAAACGGGATTCGTTTAATTATTTCAGAGTCGCCACTTGGGAGATTTAGGGTGTCCCAAGTCACCAATTTTAATCCCGAATCGAGGAAAATAATGAATTTATATTATAGTCTGCGTACCAGAAATCCGGATAAGGAATTCTGTTAACCCGGGAGAAGGTGTTAGGCATTCCCGAGTTCTGTGGTTCTAGCACGGTCGCTCAACTGTTATATTCGGCTTATTTATCTGATTTTTAATACAATATGAACTTATGTGCAAATTTATCTTTTAACCGCTTTACTATTATTTTTTTTAAGAATGTGAACATCGCTTAAAATATATCTTTGGACTGTGTCACATGAAATGCACCCACAATCCGAAACATATTTTATTTGATGTTTTAGGATTTGGATTTGGGTCGCATGAAATGCACACCCAAGTTTAAGAAAGTAAATTATTAAACACGCGCCTAAAGAGACTATCGCGTTATTATTTTGCGGAGGCCGTGAAGTTCGCTAAATGACCCTCCTGAATTCTAAGTAATTTTAAACAAAGTATTTATCGAGGGCCCCGCAATTTGTGTTTTTATTCGGCGAGGCTCGTCTCATCCTTATTTTTTAAAAGGAATTTGCAACGTCATGGAAATGCATCTCATACCACGTCACAGTCAATGTACCCGTGATTAGAGACACATTTCGATTTCGTTGAGATTTGGATTTGGGTCACATAAATGTGCACCCGAGTTTAGGGAGATAACATTATTAAAGGCGCGCCTAAAGCAACTAGCGCATTATTATTTTGGGGCAGGGCCGTGAAATTTACTAAACGGCCCGTCCCGGAATCTAAGTATTTAATACATATATTTTGCGAGGGCTCCGCAATTTGTACATTTTTATTTAGCGAAGCTCGTCTCTTTTTTTTATTTTTATTATTTATTTTTTATTTTTTATATTTTTAAAGGGATGCCATTTTTACGCCTTTAACCATACTAAACCTTACAGCCTCTTTACAAATACAATCTCATAACTTGTCAAGATTTAACAAAAGAAGTTAAGCGAATGAGTGTTTCGGGCGTAGCAACAACAGGTACTAATACTAATTTTGTCCAAATAAA
This sequence comes from Nicotiana tabacum, assembly GCF_000715075.1. Taxonomy (NCBI): domain Eukaryota; kingdom Viridiplantae; phylum Streptophyta; class Magnoliopsida; order Solanales; family Solanaceae; genus Nicotiana; species Nicotiana tabacum. Next base: position 122,016,190 of record NC_134082.1, read on the forward strand.
CTAAGACAATAATAACATAACACATTGAACGAAAATGCATACGGTGAAACATAAGCAGAAAATTATCATATCAATTGATATATTGCAACTTCAAACATTGAACGTAAAATTTCTTTAATCCAATACATCGAGGTTTACTAACCTTTGCACCTCGACAAACTCAGAGCAACAAACACGATTCCGACGGAACTTAAACCGGACCTTTCTGAACGAAGAACAACGACGGAACCTCGGACAGCGCCTCGACGTACCGGACCTCGACTCAACCTTTGGACCTTGGACTGGAACTCGACCTCAACACAAGGTCGAGCAGCTCACCTCCATGAACTCCGGCTCAACTAGTGGCGTGAAGTTGACGGACTGTTTAGTCGACGATTGTGGGGGTCGACGGGCAGTGTTTAATAGTGACGAGGTGATGGTTGTCGACTGGACAATGACGAGGGCGTTAGTTGCGACAGTAGGGTGGGTTGTTTGAACAGTGGTTAATGGCTGGAGCCCGGACGTGAGAGAGTGGAGGTTATGGCGTTGTGGGGTGTTCGTCACTGGTGGTGGCCTCAAGGTGGGTTTGGACGTGGTGGTTCCGGCGTCGTTGGGTCGTGACTGGTTTTTGACGAGTGAAGCAGCGCGGGCTATGGGGTTTCTGGGAAGGTGAGGATGGTGGTCTGTCGGTGATGGTGGAGCTGGAGGAGGGGCTGTTTGGTCGTTGATGGAGGTACGTGGAGGTGCGACTGGTTGTTTGGAGGTTGACGACGGTGGTGATGGGGCTGGTGGTTATGGCGGAGACGGGGTTCGACTGGAGTTTTTGGACGTGGGGGGTGGTCCGGCAATGGAGTTTTCCGGTTAGTAGGGTTTTGCTCTTTCTTCTTCTTTTGAAGAAGAAGGAGGAACAGTGGTCGAAGGCCTTGTTTGGTGCTGCTGGAGGGTCGTTCGGGTGGTTTAACGGAGGGGTCGTGACGGGGAGTGTGAGCGTGGGGAGGGAGGTCCGGTGGTCGAAGCCCTTTGGTTTCTGCTTCTTCTTCTCTTTTAAGAAGGAAGAAGAACAGTCCTGCTTCAATTTTTTCCAAAAGTCCCTTTTTAAAATTCCCCCCGTCCCTTTTTGTTCGTTCCGTGTTTTGTAATGCTTTGCCCATGAAAATGAGCCCCACGCGTGGTGGGGTTCGAGGCATATGTCCCCCACGCGTGGTGGGGTTCCCCACGTGTCCTGGACACGGTTTATTATGGGCTCGGTCCGAAAATTAGGCCTAAAACCGGGTAGTTTGAACCCGAATATTATTCTTTTGCCCGGACCCGAAAAATAGGAACACGTTGCTTAACTAGTCCTATGTAAGCAAAATAACTACCGAAAATAAGACTAGTATTCAAACAAAACTATATCTTTTTTTTAAATATTTTTTCAAGATTTAAAATAGCTACAAAATATTAATAAAACTATTTTTGTAATTTTCGTTTTTTTTAAATATTAAGATAAAATATGAAGCAATATTTTTTTGTATTTTTCAAAGTTAAAATGACCATAGAATATTAATAAAACTATATTTTTTGTAATTTTAGTTTTTTAATAAAGACAAAAATATAAAGTAATATTTTTTTTGTATTTTTCCAAAATTAAAACGACTACAAAACATTAATAGAATTATATTTTTTTGTAATTTTCGAATTTATATAAAGTACCAAAATAAAGTACAATTTTTGTATTTTTCAAGTTTATGAGAAATACATAAACCAAAATTTATATATATATTTTTTGAAATTTTCTTTTTGCAACGAAATAAAGTAAAAATAGTTAAAATAGCTATACTAGACCCAATTTCACATATTCACGCTAAAAATGTGAAAATTCTCGGGGAGGGTCAAAAATCACGTGCTTACAGCTGCCCCTCTTTGACTGGAAACACGAAGAGTTTTCCGACAAAGAACGACTAGACGTGTTTTTGACCCGACCATTACTTGGACGGACTACACTTAAGGAAAGGGAGGGAATGTGACCGAGCCTTGGTATCTGAGCTGCCTACATATCCTTGGTTATACAGGAATCAGGCCACGTGTAGTTCGGGATGAGAGAGATAGTGAAGTTGTACCGAGGTGAAGAGCCGATCGAGGTGTCGTTCCGTTGAGGTTCCGGTCCGCGGTCCTGTCATTACAACAAAAATGAAAACTGAAAAAGACTAACTAAGTCTATCAGCTACTAGTTACAAGGTTTCCTATCTCTTAAGTCTTCTGAAACTTGGTCTTGAGTCTTGAATGGTGCTTCATACAGACTTTGGATTTGAATCTTGATACTTGCTAGTTGTAGGCGCTAGTTCTTGAACAGACCACATTTGTTCTCCACTTCCGTATTTTTCTCCCTTTTTGTTTTTCTTCTTTTTCTTCTCTTTTTTTTTTGTTTTTGTTTTTGTGACTAGCTTTTGTTGACCCTCTCAGACTGCTGACTCGCATTCTTGGGGCGAGCTTCTTGTTGCTTCTATCTTGGATTGAGTGCTGGGGACTTCTATCGTAGCCTTCTGCCTTCCAATGGGTTGCGGCTTGACTTTGAACGATGTTTCGCTGTTCTACAGGCGGACCCCTAACTTCTTCAATCTTCGGCGTACAACAACCTCCGCTCTATAGGCAGGCTCCTGACAACCAAAACAAACAACACAAATGAAATTTCCTAACCCAGTTTGCACTGGGAAAGTTTGTGAGTCATTAGCAAAATTGTAACTCATTGATACTACTGATGCAGTGCTGAGAGTGAACTAAACACTAGACTAGGATGTATTCCCTTGTTATACAGGTGGGCGCCTAATTTCAATGCTTGAAATGTAAGGACTGAAATGTATTCCTCTGTTCTATGGGCGGGCTCCCAATTTCAACACTTGAAAAGTAAAGACTGAAATGTATGTCTCTGTTATCTGGGCGGGTTCCCAATTTCAACACTTGAAATAAAAACTGGAATGTATTCCTCTCGTTATACAGGTGGGCGCCTGGGTTTAGGAAAATGACTCTTTTTTTCTCTTTCTTTTTTTTTCTTTTTTTTTTTTCAAAAATGTTTTTTTTAGCATCTTAGGAGAAAGATTCATCGGACTAAGATTTTGACCCTAGGAGAAGGTTCGTCAGATTAGGTCTCTATCTTAGGAGAAAAATTCATCGGACTAAGATTTTGATCCTAGGAGAAGGTTCATCAGACTAGGTCATGTTTGTTTTTGGTATCTCAGGAGAAAGATTCATCAGACTGAGATTTTGATCCTAGGAGAAGGTTCGTCAGACTAGGTCTCTATCTTAGGAGAAATTCATCGGACTAAGATTTTGATCCTAGGAGAAGGTTCATCAGACTAGGTCATTTTTGTTTTTTGGTTATCTTAGGAGAAAGATTCATCAGACTAAGATTTTTTTTTGTTTTTTGGTTATCTTAGGAGAAAGATTCATCAGACTAAGATTTTGATCCTAGGAGAAGGTTCGTCAGACTAGGTCTCTATCTTAGGAGAAAAATTCGTCAGACTAAGATTTTGATCCTAGGAGAAGGTTCATCAGACTAGGTTTTTTCTTTTTGGTATCTCAGGAGAAAGATTCATCAGACTGAGATTTTGATCCTAGGAGAAGGTTCGTCAGACTAGGTCTCTATCTTAGGAGAAAAATTCATCGGACTAAGATTTTGATCCTAGGAGAAGGTTCATCAGACTAGGTCATTTTTGTTTTTGGTATCTCAGGAGAAAGATTCATCAGACTGAGATTTTGATCCTAGGAGAAGGTTCGTCAGACTAGGTCTCTATCTTAGGAGAAAAATTCATCGGACTAAGATTTTGATCCTAGGAGAAGGTTCATCAGACTAGGTTTTTTTTTGGTATCTCAGGAGAAAGATTCATCAGACTGAGATTTTGATCCTAGGAGAAGGTTCGTCAGACTAGGTCTCTATCTTAGGAGAAAAATTCATCGGACTAAGATTTTGATCCTAGGAGAAGGTTCATCAGACTAGGGTTTTTTTCTTCTTTTTTTTTCAAAACAACTTAGGAGGGAATGCATCTCCTATGGGCAAAACATAACTTTGAGGAAGTGCGTCTCCTATTGGGGATAACTGTTCTTAGGAAGTGCGTCTCCTACTAGGTGAAACTATTCTTAGGAAGTGCGTCTCCTACTGGGTGAAACTATTCTTGGGAAGTGCGTCTCCTATTGGTACAATGGATCTAGGAAGTGCGTCTCCTATTGGTAAAACTTAACTTTTTTTTTTAGGAAGTGCGTCTCCTTAGGAAGTGCGTCTCCTATTGGTGAAATTATTCTTAGGAAGTGCGTCTCCTATTGGTACAATGGATTTAGGAAGTGCGTCTCCTATTGGTGAAACTGAACTTTAGGATGTGCGTCTCCTATTGGGGAAACTTAATTTAGGATGTGCGTCTCCTATTGATGAAACTATTCTTAGGAAGTGCGTCTCCTACTGTAAAAACTGAACTTAGGAAGTGCGTCTCCTATGGGTAGAACTGAAACAAACTTAGAAGGAAATGCATCTCCTATGGGTGAAACTAAAACCAACTTAGGAGGAAATGCATCTCCTATGGGTGAAACTAAAACCAACTTAGGAGGAAATGCATCTCCTATGGGTGAAACTAAAACCAACTTAGGAGGAAATGCATCTCCTATGGGTAAAGACGTGGAATGTATTCCCTTATTATACAGGTGGGCGCCTAATGGTAAAGACACAAAATGTATTCCCTTGTTATACAGGTGGGCGCCTAAAATATGAAATGCACAGACAAAAGTATTCCTCTCGTTATTCAGGTGGGCGCCTGTCTAAGAAATTTAAAGACTGAAATGTATTCCTCTCGTTATTCAGGTGGGCGCCTGGTGGTAAAGATATGAAACATGATATGCCCGCATTATACTGGTGGGTGACCTAGAACAGAAATGAAAAGACAGAAATGTATTCCCGCATTATACTGGTGGGTGACCTAGAACAAAAATGAAAAGACAGAAATGTATTCCTCTCGTTATTCAGGTGGGCGCCTGTTAAGAAATGTAAAGACTGAAACCAACATATCCTATTTGAGGGCGGATGAACCCAACAGATCCTATTTGAGGGCGGATGAACCCAACAGATCCTATTTGAGGGCGGATGAACCCGACAGATCCTATTTGAGGGCGGATGAACCCGACAGATCCTATTTGAGGGCGGATGAACCCGACAGATCCTATTTGAGGGCGGATTAACCCGACATATCCTATTTGAGGGCGGATGAACCCGACATATCCTATTTGAGGGCGGATGAACCCGACATATCCTATTTGAGGGCGGATGAACCCAACAGATCCTATTTGAGGGCGGATGAACCCGACATATCCTATTTGAGGGCGGATGAACCCAACATATCCTATTTGAGGGCGGATGAACCCAACAGATCCTATTTGAGGGCGGATGAACCCAACATATCCTATTTGAGGGCGGATGAACCCAACAGATCCTATTTGAGGGCGGATGAACCCGACAGATCCTATTTGAGGGCGGATTAACCCAACCTATCCTATTTGAGGGTGGATGAGCCCAACATATTCTATTTGAGGGTGGATGAACCCGACAGATCCTATTTGAGGGTGGATGAACCCAACATATCCTATTTGAGGGCGGATTAACCCAACATATCCTATTTGAGGGCGGATGAACCCAACATATCCTATTTGAGGGTGGATGAACCCAACATATCCTATTTGAGGGCGGATGAACCCGACCGATCCTATTTGAGGGTGGATGAACCCGACAGGTCCTATTTGAGGGCGGATTAACCCAACATATCCTATTTGAGGGCGGATGAACCCAACATATCCTATTTGAGGGCGGATGAACCCGACATATCCTGTTTGAGGGCGGATGAACCCAACAGATCCTATTTGAGGGCGGATTAACCCAAAATATCTTTAAAACTTGAAAATGTCTTACCTTGAATACTTGCTGGGGATTGGGATGAATTTTCCCTCTTTTTTTCATTATTATCTTTTATTCTTCTCTTTTTTTTTATATTATTCATAGCTTCTTCCTCCCTTGAGAGTCATTTTGCCTTTCCCCGAAAGGAACCGCTGAGGATACCGACTTTCCAACCTTGTGTTGGACTCCTCGCAACTGCTAGGGATAATACTGTTGGGGAATTATTTACTTACCTGTTGGGGGTAAAATGTTATCAGCTGAGGGTACCTGACTTCCAGAAAATTTTCTAAATGGAAGGAAAATTTTCTGCCCCAGTTTGATAATATCCCTTGTGGCATGCAGTTCTGGCATCAATGCCATTTCCTTTACCTGTACAAAATTGTTATTTTAAAACATGGTGGTTGGTTGTGATACTCCTACTGGGATGGCTTTCCCTTTTCTCCTTCCTTGCTCTGCGTTCAACAACTTGTTGGGGATGATATTATGTGCTGGGGATAATCCCTTCCTCCTGGGGGATATCCCTCTTCTTTTGTGGCATAGCTTGGAAACTGGCATTTCCCCGACCTTTTAGTCTAGTATGGATTTCGCCAAATCATGCTCACTGCTCTCCTTGCTCTGTTCATGGGCCTTGGCCTTTGAGGTTTATAACCTTGGGTTTGACAAGGATATCTCTTTTGACGCTCGTCAATCATTTTGTCAATTCCCTTTGCTGGGGATATCTTTTTTGACACTGGCCTCGTGCTTGTTCCTCGCTGACTATACCATTTGGATATACTAGTCAGATCTCATTTTGGAAAGCTGATGGCATATTTTGAAGTCATTTTATACTTGTTCTGACCGGACAGACTCTATTGGGGAAAGTTTTTTATGAAAGGAGAAAAATAACAGAAACAAAATAAAAGACGAAGGAAAGGATGACTCTTTTACAAAAGAAACTATAAATAAAAACCTATCAAACGCATATACCGATTCTAATGGCCATGACATGCGTATGTGGCCTATCCTCTACCGTCAATCATATTTCAAGATCTTCAATTGGCGATTCCCCTTATGATTCCCAATCTTATTCGACTTGCAGTGCCCGAAGGGTTTTCACTATCAAGTCTCTCTCATTTTTGGCTTTTCTCTCAGCTTTCATCGCCTTATGGTGCCTGTGAATGTTTTCACCGATAAGACTCTCTCATTTGTATCACTTTTCAGCTGGGAATTTGGAGTGTTGCCGGCATGACTCTTTTTGTTGGAGATTAGAGTCCTTTCTGTTGTGGAAACAGAATGTTATGTTCGCCGGTAAGAATCTTATTTGTCTGACTTGGCATCTTTTGAAGACTGGTCAGAAGGTCTTTCTTTGGACCGTAATGTGGGTTTTGGATAGGGCTAGAAAGAAAGGGTATTAAAGGCTCAAAAATGCATTAATTTTGGGTTATTAATTACAACCTTCGGAATTAGATTTATTTACATCAAACGCAACTTTTTGCCCCAGTTTCTTGCTTGGGGATATTTTAATTGATTTTTTTTTCATTTTTCAAAACTATGACCGAGCCGTGAAGCGCCTACGTATCCTCTTTGAGGAATCAGGTCAAACGTAGTTCCCAATTCCTCTTTTTCATTTGACTTTCCCCTTTTTTTTTTGCTTTTTGTTATCCTTTTTCTTTTCTCTTTTTCTTTTCTCATTTTCTTTTGTCGTTTTTTTTTCTTTCTCTCTTTTTCTTTTATTCTTCTTTTTCCATTTTGTTGTTTTCTTTTCTTTCTTTTCTCTTACCTGCCATGCTCGCGTATTTTATTCGTTGCTACTAATTCCGAACGAGGGGTATGAAAGAAAATAAATAAGGCTCAAAAGGGTAACGAAGGATAAAGTGTTTGGGTAGCAGAACAAAATGCCTTCGTCATTCCAGTCTTCAAAACATGCCAAGTGCAAACAACACAATTTAAATTTGTACTCTCTTTTGAGGGTGCTGGACTTGACAATTATATTCAACATTTGTTTGTTCATCTGTCACTTCTAAAGCACCGTTGGGCGACCCTCATGCCAATTTGGCGAATCTTGCTTTTAACGGTTTTTCTTTGTGTTTCACTTGCCCCAGTTCCATATGACTCGAGCTCTGAATAATCTCAACCGTCCTTATTTCCTTTAAATGGTCTGAATCGCCTTTCCAGGGTTTTATGATTAACTTTTAAGATTAGGCCCAAACTGGGTGCGCATGTCATGTCCCTAGAATCGGCATTGAGCGAAATGATAAAAGGACTAAACGAAAAGACGACTGGAACTAACAAAAGACCGGCTTTGTATTAGACTACCGGCGAAATGGTTTGAATAATAAAACAAACAAACAACCAGAATAAAATCCTAACACAAACTGGACAAAATTTAAACAAACTGCTATGACAAAATGGAAAGATAAGAAGGTTTGACGCCAGAAAATATTCGGATTACAACTCTAAGAATAATCCGGACAACAGAAATGACAACAAAATAAGCCACCACCAGCTTCTCTTTTGCTAATCCAAGGAACGGAGCGTGCTCCCACTTTATCAAAACTGGCATCTTAGCCACTGAGCTTCGCAACAATACTGTCAAGACCATTACCAGCTTCAATATCATCAATCTCCGTCAACAAGTTTCCAACAGGATTCGAATGCTTCTGTCATCATACCTGATCCTCGCAGAGTGTGCATCATGAGGTGCAAGTAAAGGATTCTGGGTGTCATTGTCCGGCTTATCACAAACCAACCACCTTAACTTTATTTGCGAAACAAACAGGTTAGAATGGACTCAGTCGGTCCTCATTATTAACAACATTTTTTTTATTTTTCTTTTTCGATGTTTTTCTTTTTTTTTTTCTCTTTTTTTCCGCTTTTTCTTTTTCATTCTTTTTTTTTCATTCTCTTTTTTTTCATTTTTTCCATTTCTTTTTTGTTTTTTTTTTTCCATTTCTTTTTTTCATTTCTTTTTTCCTTGTGGTCGAATCTTATGGAGATTGCCTACGTATCATGACCCCGCATGAATCAGACCTTGCGTAGTTCGGACCAATAAGAGATAAACAATAACAAACAATTTTTCAATTTTCATACTAAAACATACTGGGTTTCAAAGGTTTGAAGATGACCTACAAACTCGAAAATCAAATAACCCATATACTTTAATCAAGAGATTTATAAGCCCAAAAACAAAAGGCTAACTCCCTTTCTCTGTTCGACAAATGCAACCAAATGGTTATTTTTGCAAATGTGGCCCCTTCCGAATTTCACATGAATTTTGAGGCCGGGGAGGATTATTTTATGACACTTTACCAACTTGTCCATTCTTTTACGAAAATAACCTTTCGACAACTGAAAGATACTCTAAGGCTATTTCGGCAAGAACGGTTTAAGACGCGGCCGAAGCTGGCTCGGCTTATTATGACAAATTTTGAACGGTATTCACTTGACCGTCGACTCTTTTTTTTTTTTTCAAATTATGATAAAAACCTTGTATTGCAAACACGGCCTTTCGACGTCTCGGGGACGAAGCTTTTTAAGGCTGTGTGGGTCCATATCTCAAAATGACCCAAAGGTGGCTGTTTATGCCAAGTCAGCCTTCCGGCGTCCCTTTCGGGAACATTCGGCTATTTATGACAAAACAGCATCACCTGACTTATTTATAACTCTTTTTTTTTCATCGTTTTTCAAATTAGAAAAGTCAATATTGTAAACACGGCCTTTCAACGTCTCGGGGACGAAGATTTTTAGGCTGTGGGGGTCAACTGGACCAAGTCTTAAAAATGACCCAAAAGTGGCTGTTTATGCAAAGTCAGCCTTCCGGCGTCCCTTTCGGGAACGTTCGGCTATGTCTTGATAAAACAACGTCACCCGACTTCTTTATGACAAAAACTAAAATTTGACATGTTTTTTTATTATTATTATTTGTTTTTGGCTTTTTAGCAAAAGGTGGGGTTGGACCCGATGAGGGTTGCCTACGTATCTCACATCCGGTGAGAATCAAACCCGCGTAGTTCGGGCAAATAAACTATTATTGAGAAGACCCTTTTCCATTTTCTATATATTTTTTTATTATTATTTTCACAACAATCAAATAGACTATTATTCTATTATTTTTCATTTATAACAAACAAACGAATTAACGAAAAACATAAAACATTCCTTCTTTTTGAGAAGGTGGGGTTGGACCCGATGAGGGTTGCCTACGTATCTCACATCCGGTGAGAATCAAACCCGCGTAGTTCGGTCTCAATAAAGGATAAGTAGATGAACTAACCTTTTTTGAATTTGAAAGAACTACTTTAAAAGAAGAAAGGAAGTATTTATTTTTGATTGATTTTCTTTTTAAAAGAAACACTTCTAAGATATATTTTTGAATTTCATTTGCTTTTTTTTATTCTAAAGAAGAAGAAGAAAATATTTTTTGGGAATTTTACCTTTAATAAAAGAAATGCTTCTAAAATGTTTTTTTTTCCTGAATTTTCTAAAGAAGAATCAAAATATTTTCGGATTTTTATTTATCTATTTTATCTTTTTTGAATTTTGAACTTTCTTTTGAATTTTTTTTTTGGATTATATATATACTTATTTTTGGAACAAATAAAAACTCTTTTTATTTTTATTTCTGGCATTTTCACAGACAAACAAAATAAAATGAAATAAAACATTTTTTTTAAAAAAAAAACAAACTCTTTTTCATTTTCATTTAATGGCAAAACAAACTATTTTCTTTAATATTTTTTAAAAACAGACAGAACAATGGTGATTTTTTTATTTTATTTTTCCTTTGCTTTTAATATAACAAACTAACAAGACATTTTTTCATTTTTAAAATTTCGGCAGAGTTTCGACTCTACTCGGACTTCTATGCTGTTATTTTCTCCTCTTTTTCACGATTTATTTTTAATCTGTGGAAAATAACGAAAACATACAAAATCTTTTTGAATTTTCATGCTTTGTTTTATTTGTAATTGTTTTTTTTTATTATTTATTATTTCTTTCAAAAATGTGGCATGGGAGACATAACGATTTCCAAGACTTCTTGGATTCCGCAAATGCTCCCCATGCGCTTTTCCCAACATATGAAGCGTGGGGGACATATGGGAATTCCAAGACTTCTTGGATTCCACAAATGTTCCCCATGTGTTTTCCCAAAAAGCAAGCGTGGGGGACATAGGGAATTCCAAGGCTTCTTGGATTCCACAAATGTTCCCCATGCTTTGATTAAAATAACATCATGCTGGAAATGACCAAATGACCCATTCGCCCTTGACTGAATATAACATGTAGCACATAGGATGCCATAAGATGGTCTATTATTTTCAGGTTGCTTGTCCTAGACGGACCCAACCCCTGTGTTGAGTCCCCTAAGTCAAATGCACATGATGCAAATAAACGTTCCTACTAGGGATCCGACATGTGGCTTTGTTATACTAGGTTCAGAACCTGGGTGTTTGTTCTAGACCTGGCTTACCCGAGCGGACAGCTCGAGCCGAGGGGGGCAGCGTACCGGGAATACAGAAGCTTCACCGGCTTAGCAACTTATCCGAACCTCGTTCTAAATTGGGATTTGACACTATACAGAAAAGAAGTCATACGAAGTATGCCCTTCTTCATGATTTAGAAGACTCAGAAAGTATAGGGGTTTTGGCACAGTTTATATACAGTTCACGTAATATCAAAGCAGTAAAAGCAGCATTTAGCACATTAGGCTCAAACATGTAAAAATCAGATAATAAATAAAGCCAAATAATAACAATTATTCTAAGCTCGAATTCTTAATCCTGAACCAGTGGTTCTGGGTATAAATCCCCAGCAGAGTCGCCAGAGCTGTCACACCTCCTTTTTCCGCGCCCGAGGGGGCACAGGGGAGTTTTATCCAATTAAAGGACAATCGAAACAGGATTCGTTTAATTATTTCAGAGTCGCCACTTGGGAGATTTAGGGTGTCCCAAGTCACCAATTTTAATCCCGAATCGAGGAAAATAATGACTCTATATTATAGTCTGCGTACCAGAAATTCGGATAAGGAATTCTGTTAACCCGGGAGAAGGTGTTAGGCATTCCCGAGTTCTGTGGTTCTAGCACGGTCGCTCAACTGTTATATTCGGCTTATTTATCTGATTTTTAATACAATATGAACTTATGTGCAAATTTATCTTTTAACCGCTTTACTATTATTTTTTTTAGGAATGTGAACATCGCTTAAAATATATCTTTGGACTGTGTCACATGAAATGCACCCACAATCCGAAACATATTTTATTTGATGTTTTAGGATTTGGATTTGGGTCGCATGAAATGCACACCCAAGTTTAAGAAAGTAAATTATTAAACACGCGCCTAAAGAGACTATCGCGTTATTATTTTGCGGAGGCCGTGAAGTTCGCTAAACGACCCTCCTGAATTCTAAGTAATTTTAAACAAAGTATTTACTGAGGGCCCCGCAATTTGTGTTTTTATTCGGCGAGGCTCGTCTCATCCTTATTTTTTAAAAGGAATTTGCAACGTCATGGAAATGCATCTCATACCACGTCACAGTCAATGTACCCGTGATTAGAGACACATTTCGATTTCGTTGAGATTTGGATTTGGGTCACATAAATGTGCACCCGAGTTTAGGGAGATAACATTATTAAAGGCGCGCCTAAAGCAACTAGCGCATTATTATTTTGGGGCAGGGCCGTGAAATTTACTAAACAACCCGTCCCGGAATCTAAGTATTTAATACATATATTTTGCGAGGGCTCCGCAATTTGTACATTTTTATTTAGCGAAGCTCGTCTCTTTTTTTTTTATTATTATTATTATTTATTTTTTATTTTTTATATTTGTAAAGGGATGCCATTTTTACGCCTTTAACCATACTAAACCTTACAGCCTCTTTACAAATACAATCTCATAACTTGTCAAGATTTAACAAAAGAAGTTAAGCGAATGAGTGTTTCGGGCGTAGCAACAACAGGTACTAATACTAATTTTGTCCAAATAAACTAAGACAATAATAACATAACACATTGAACGAAAATGCATACGGTGAAACATAAGCAGAAAATTATCATATCAATTGATATATTGCAACTTCAAACATTGAACGTAAAATTTCTTTAATCCAATACATCGAGGTTTACTAACCTTTGCACCTCGACAAACTCAGAGCAACAAACACGATTCCGACGGAACTTAAACCGGACCTTTCTGAACGAAGAACAACGACGGAACCTCGGACAGCGCCTCGACGTACCGGACCTCGACTCAACCTTTGGACCTTGGACTGGAACTCGACCTCAACAAAAGGTCGAGCAGCTCACCTCCATGAACTCCGGCTCAACTAGTGGCGTGAAGTTGACGGACTGTTTAGTCGACGATTGTGGGGGTCGACGGGCAGTGTTTAATAGTGACGAGGTGATGGTTGTCGACTGGACAATGACGAGGGCGTTAGTTGCGACAGTAGGGTGGGTTGTTTGAACAGTGGTTAATGGCTGGAGCCCGGACGTGAGAGAGTGGAGGTTATGGCGTTGTGGGGTGTTCGTCACTGGTGGTGGCCTCAAGGTGGGTTTGGACGTGGTGGTTCCGGCGTCGTTGGGTCGTGACTGGTTTTTGACGAGTGAAGCAGCGCGGGCTATGGGGTTTCTGGGAAGGTGAGGATGGTGGTCTGTCGGTGATGGTGGAGCTGGAGGAGGGGCTGTTTGGTCGTTGATGGAGGTACGTGGAGGTGCGACTGGTTGTTTGGAGGTTGACGACGGTGGTGATGGGGCTGGTGGTTATGGCGGAGACGGGGTTCGACTGGAGTTTTTGGACGTGGGGGGTGGTCCGGCAATGGAGTTTTCCGGTTAGTAGGGTTTTGCTCTTTCTTCTTCTTTTGAAGAAGAAGGAGGAACAGTGGTCGAAGGCCTTGTTTGGTGCTGCTGGAGGGTCGTTCGGGTGGTTTAACGGAGGGGTCGTGACGGGGAGTGTGAGCGTGGGGAGGGAGGTCCGGTGGTCGAAGCCCTTTGGTTTCTGCTTCTTCTTCTCTTTTAAGAAGGAAGAAGAACAGTCCTGCTTCAATTTTTTCCAAAAGTCCCTTTTTAAAATTCCCCCCGTCCCTTTTTGTTCGTTCCGTGTTTTGTAATGCTTTGCCCATGAAAATGAGCCCCACGCGTGGTGGGGTTCGAGACATATGTCCCCCACGCGTGGTGGGGTTCCCCACGTGTCCTGGACACGGTTTATTATGGGCTCGGTCCGAAAATTAGGCCTAAAACCGGGTAGTTTGAACCCGAATATTATTCTTTTGCCCGGACCCGAAAAATAGGAACACGTTGCTTAACTAGTCCTATGTAAGCAAAATAACTACCAAAAATAAGACTAGTATTTAAACCAAACTATATTTTTTTTAAATATTTTTTCAAGATTTAAAATAGCTACAAAATATTAATAAAACTATTTTTGTAATTTTTGTTTTTTTTTAAATATTAAGATAAAATATGAAGCAATATTTTTTTGTATTTTTCAAAGTTAAAATGACCATAGAATATTAATAAAACTATATTTTTTGTAATTTTAGTTTTTTAATAAAGACAAAAATATAAAGTAATATTTTTTTTGTATTTTTCCAAAATTAAAACGACTACAAAACATTAATAGAATTATATTTTTTTGTAATTTTCGAATTTATATAAAGTACCAAAATAAAGTACAATTTTTGTATTTTTCAAGTTTATGAGAAATACATAAACCAAAATTTATATATATATTTTTTGAAATTTTCTTTTTGCAACGAAATAAAGTAAAAATAGTTAAAATAGCTATACTAGACCCAATTTCACATATTCACGCTAAAAATGTGAAAATTCTCGGGGAGGGTCAAAAATCACGTGCTTACAATATTCCAATATCATAATATGGTTAATTGATGAAAAATAGGCTCTAATTGTGAATTGTATATATTGCAGGATGAGGAGCCTAGGTGATGCCTTAAACAGTTGTGATTGGAACCATTTTGGAGCAAGAAAGACCCCTCAGAGCTGAGTACGCTTGAAGACGAGGAACAGAAGTGATGAAACACAGAACTGGACATGCGCGCCCAGGTGCGCGACCGCGCTACTTTTAGCGCGTCCATGACAGAATCTCAGCCAATTAGCGCGGCCAGGTGCGCGGTCGCGCTAGTCCAAAATCCGGGAAGAGTTATTTAGGGGCAAAATTGGAAATCTGGAGGAAAACTCACTTAACCTATATAAAGTCAAGCTCGCCCAAGGAAGAGATGAGGAAGTTTTTCATAGTCTAGTGCAAGAAATAGAGAGACAAGAGGCAAGGAGGAGATTTGACCATAAAATTCTTCTTGTCTTCTCTTGGTTTTTGTTATTTGGGATGAAATCGCATCTATTTGTGATGAACACTAGCATGAGTAGCTAAAACCCATTGTTCTAGGGTCATAGGTGAAACATGAATGTTGTTGTTTGAAGTTTAATTTGACAAAGTTGGTTTATCATATTGGGTTGTTTATTTAATTCTGCTTTTAATTATTTTACTGAGTAGCTAACAGTGAAATACTATTTACGAATCTTTAGTTGAACTCGAAAGTGGGAACTTTAGATTGTATATAGAATTAAATAGGGCAAGTTCTTGAACTCGGGCCTCGGGGAACGGATTAGCAATTGGGATAGACATATACCCAATTGCCTTTCTTGGTTGAAATACAGGAATTGTAAATACATTCTTGTTAATCTTAATTCCATAGACATATAGGCATTGAGTTAACTTGAATAGGCGAGTAAGAACTCGACAGATTCTTATGAGTAACATTAACTCTGTCAATCAACAATCCAGGTAAATCAATTAGTCATTTTAAGCTAAGAACATAACACGATTGTTAACTAGCCTGTGTCCCTGGAATATCCTCTCCTACTGTTTGTTACTCGAAATTGTTATTTGTTTGGTTAATTTCTCTAGTTAGATTATTGCTTGGTAGTTTAGGTAGTAAAACAATTACATCTCTATTTTGTGAAAAACCTCTTGGACAAACAAATTAATTGAGTTTGAATTAGTCAACAGTTAATCATAAGTCTTCGTGGGAACGATACTCTACTAACTACTTTATTACTTGACGATCACGTGCACTTGCGTGAGTGTTTTTGGTCGCAACAGCAACTCTGATCGAGCTTTGCTCAAGCGCGGCCTGCAGGGACGCCACTTGCGCTTGAAGGTCGACACACTCAGCCACGACCCCCTTGTTTACCTCGAGTTTGTCCTCCTTGGCTCTATAAGGGACTGTAGGTTACCGCCTACTCTGAACCGTGCACGCATCTTATGGTACTTTCCACGATACTGGCACTACTTCTAAACCATTTTCTAGAAAACAATATTCCGCTTCTCCTCTCGATGGGCGCTCTTGATCTCCAAAATGAGAGTATAAAAAAAAGAAGATAAAAAAGGAAGAGACGAAAAGAGTTAGTAAAGATAGAAAGGGGAGAAGGGCGCGAAGTGCAAAAATAACGAGGAAGAAAACTCACCCTCAGAGCCATACCAGATATGCCTAATGACAAATCGACATCCTTAAGCGCTTGTAGAGTCCTGTTCTCTGAGGTAGAGCCGAGAGGGGCCAAAGAAGGGACCACGCTCAACGTATCGGCCAACAAGTTGCAGTCCAAAGGGATGACAATCAAACGAGAAGACCCATCTGTTCTAACCTCAACTCGGGTAAACCCTTCGTCAAATATCCTCTTATCCTCGGGGTCAACATCGGATCCAAATTCGTAATCGCCTACGACCACTCTTTTCGCCCTCTCTTCGGCTGAGGAGGGAACATCGACCCACTCTGACATTGACAGATCACTCCTCGGAATGACCGCAGTTGCCTCTGGTCGTTCCCCTTCTTCCACGAAAGCAATCTCCACGTTAGACGCGGGCACGGTCTTTGCGTCCAAAGCCATTTCGCCCCTCGGTTCGACTGTGGTCAACTCGGGATCACCCCCTTTGGGCCTCTCATCCTCGATCCCTACGTTGTTGACCTCTATTCTCCGTTTTTTAAGTGGAGCGTGTTCTTCCTCGCCCTGCAATGACTCATCCACCAAATGAAACACTGAAGAAGCCAAAATCTCCACTAGTGAGGTAGCAGCTTAGCGGCTAGGTCTACGCCAGGCCGGGGTCCAAGAAGGAATAACAGTCTGAATGGACTCGCTTGCAACCGCAACGAGTAGAGGCCCAATCGAATCACCTAACTGACGGAAAGAGGGAGTAGGAGCCCTCGCCCTCCTCAGAGCTCTCCGACCTACCAACAAAGAAAAACTTGAATAAAAAATGAAAGAAGAGAAAAGACGGTACGAAGGTCAAAATGACTAAGATCGAAATGAAATGACTCACCGGCCAAAGGCTTGCACCCAAACCTCTCATCGAACTGCGCCAACTCACGGATCCCCACCATGTGAGGCAAAATTTAGCTCACCCAGTCGCGAATGTCGGTTACTAGCGAAGGAGGATCCTTCTCGGCTACATAAAAAAAGAAGGGGGAGAACGATTAGGTCACCAAAGAGAAACAACAAAAATTGGGAGAAACATTTACGAGTAAAGTTCCACTCATCGAGAAATCCATTAGGGTTAGACACTGTCACACCTCCTTTTTTCCTACATCCCCGAAAGGGTATAAGGGAGTTTTTTCCAATTTAAAGTGACAATCGAAACGGGATTCATTTATTATTAAAAATTCAGAGTCACCACTTGGGATAATTTATGGTGTCCCAAGTCACCGGTTCAAATCCCGAATCGAGGAAAAGATTGACTATGTTTTACAGTCTGCGAACACAGAAATCTGGGTAAGGAATTCTGTTAACCAGGGAGAAGGTGTTAGGCATTCCCGGGTTCCGTGGTTCTAGCACAGTCGCTCAACTGTTATAATTGGCCTATTATCTGATTTTAATACATGTTTTAGCCTATGGTTCAATTTTAACTTATTAACCGCTCTTATTCATTTTTAGGAAGATTGCAACGTCATTTAAAATATGTCCTGAACCCCGTCACATAAATGCAACCGCGGTCCACGACACATTTTGTTTAACGTTGTTGAGATTTGGATTTGGGTCACATGAAATGCACACCCGAGTTTAGGAAGGTAATTTTAAATTACGCGCCTAAAGCAACTACGCATTTTTCAACTTTGTGAGGACCATAGAAAATTCGCTAAATGGCATGCCTCGAATTCTAAGGATTTAAATTAATTAAATGAGGGCCATGAGTTTTGAGGTTTTATTGTGGATGGAGTGGTATAAATTGATAAGTACAAAAGGCTTAAAGAAATGGGTTAGCTACATGTATATCACTGGAGCCTTTTGTTATAGCATACTACAATTTAGTAAGGTGGAGTTGGCATTTATGTGAAAATAACAAAAGACAGGTGTCAGTTTTGGGTTCATCTCCATATCATCTTCAAAAGACCGACTTTCGTTTTCAAATTCTAGAAAGAAAATAACAAAATTTTATAACAAAATAATGAATCTTAAATGACCATATGAGCACAAAAAAAAAAACCATGCTGAGAACTATTCGGATGAACCAGAAGGAACAAAACAAACATGGACATACAAAAATTCATTTTAAACTTGATTATAACAAAGAACACTTAAAGAAATTAATTTATTTAACACCATGCTAAAGAGAAAGTTGTAGTATCACCACTATAACTTCTACAATACCCTTTTGAAGCACAGGAAGTTGAATCTTCACATGGTTAATTTAAGAAAATATGCAGCCAATAACATAAATTGAAGATAAGATCCTTCCACTAACAAAATCTATTTTTTTTTTTACATCTTAATGTTGACAAATTATTCAACTTCACATACTTCTTTAAATTTCAAAATATGAACATGGTACTACATGGGCTTGAAATCTAAATGTAAACAAAACAATACCTGCTGGTTACAAGTCATGAGCCAAAAAAAATAAAAAAAGTAAAATAAAAAAAATAAAAAAACGAGACAGAGTCATGAACATACTAAAATAACGTTAACATTTGCAAATCTCAATTCACTCAATCAAAGAAACATCATTCATGCGAACAGATCCAATACGAAAGAAACTTTATCAAAAGAACCAAATCAATCTGCTTCTGCTTCAATAAAGATGCTTCGACATTTTTTAACTCAAGAGCTTGAATTACATACCTACAAGAGAGTGAATTCAAATGAATAAAATCTGAAAGTTGTAGAGTCAATACAGCAGCAACAACAAAATCTCTATCAACTCTTCTTCAAACCCAAGATGCAAGGCCTGAAATATTGAAAGAAAAATTTAATGAAAATTTTCAACCTAAATTTCTCTCCTCCCCCTCTCTTATTTTTTTTTCCTCAAACTTTCTCTTCTATTTATGGCAAAATTTTCGAGATTTTTTTTTTAAAAATATTTTATTATTTTATTATTTTTTAATTAAAAGAAATCTCACTTACAAATTGCTTTTATCTTTTTATAAAAAGAAATCCCACCTTTTTTTACTTTTATTTTTTAAATTTCAACTTTAATTACTTTTATCTTATTTAAAATCCCACTTTTGTTACTTTTTAAAAGAGAATTCCACTTATTTAACTTTTCTTAAAAAAAAATCCACTTTCTTTTGCTTTTCTTTTAAAAATGCTACTTTCTTTTACTTTAATTTTTTTAAATTTTCAGATACCTTTATATTTATTTTTTAATTCCAACTTTCTTTTACTTTTTATTTTTTTAAAATTTCCACAAAACTTTACTTTTATTTTTTAAATTTCCTACTTTCTTTTACTTTTTAAAAGAGAATTTTACCTACTTTTACTTTTTTTTATTCAATACTTCCCTTTTTCTTATTTTTTTAAATCACTCCTGAAAATTAAAAAAAAATTAATATTTTTCGGAATTTTTTTTATTATTTTAAAAATAAAAATAAATAATATTAATAGTAATAATTCACTTTTTAAAATTTTGTATTTTTACCCTATAATAAAAAGTGTAACAAAGCTAAAAATTGTAGGTTAAAACCCCTAAAAGATTTACATAGAAGAAGTGATAAAAAATTAATTATTGTCAAAAATTAGGTGCTCACAGTTGCCCCTCTTTATTTGGAAACATGAAAAGTTTTCAAGCAAAGATAAGGTGAGCCATGTTACTAATTTTTGAATGTATTTTTATTCAAAAGGGAAGAAATAAGGATAAGAGAAACGAGAAAGGGTGCAACCGAGTCTTGGTTTTGGACAGCCTACATATCTCGGGTTATAGGGGAATCGGGTCGCGTGTAGTTCAAGAAGTTTTGGTAGCTGGTACTACCGAAGAGCTGTGATTTTGCTGTTATTGCTGCTATTTCTGCTTACTAAACTCCTTATTACACCGTGACAAAATAAAAGAAGCCGGACTAAACTATGATATACGAATTACAAGAATCCTATCTATATCTTCAAACTTGAACTTGCAGTTTCTGCTGCCCTGCTGACTTGTACTCTCTGAGTGAGATTCCTTTGTTGCTGACTTAAATTGCATTCTGAGATGCTTTCCCTTTGTTCTTCAAGTGGGCTCATTATTGTTGTCTTTCTTTGAACCTTGCTTCTTCCCTTCGTTCTCCAGGTGGACTCCTGATTACCAATATTTGCACTGCTTTTCCTTGAAACTTGAACTGCTTCCCTTCGTTTTTCAGGTGGGTTCCTGATTGCTGAACTCCTTTGAACCTTGATGTTTCCCTTCGTTCTCCAGGTGGGCTCCTGATTGCCAATACTTGCACTGATTTTCCTCGAAACTTGAACTGCTTCTCTTCGTTCTTCAGGTGGGCTCCTGATTACCAATACTTGACTTGCTGCTTCCCTTCGTTCTTCAGGTGGGCTCCTGATTACCAATACTTGAACTGTATTTCCTTGCTCTCCAGGTGGGCGCCTGATTGCCAAAACTTGAATTGTATTCCCTTATTCTCCAGGTGGGCGCCTGATTGCCAAACCTGGAATTGTATTCTCTTGCTCTCCAGGTGGGCGCCTGATTGCCAAAACTTGAATTGTATTCCCTTGTTTTCCAGGTGGGCGCCTGATTGCTGAAACTTGAATTGTATTCCCTTGCTCTCCAGGTGGGCGCCTGATTGCCAAAACTTGAATTGTATTCCCTTGCTCTCCAGGTGGGCGCGTGATTGCAAAACTGGAATTGTATTCCCTTGCTCTCCAGGTGGGCGCCTGATTGCCAAAACTTGAACTGTATTCCCTTGCTTTCCAGGTGGGTGCCTGATTGCTGAAACTTGAATTGTATTTCTTCCCTTCGTTCTCCATACGGGCTCCTGATTACTGAAACTTGAATTGTATTCCCTTGCTCTCTAGGAGGGCGACTGACTACTGAAACTTGAATTGTATTCACTTGATCTCCAGGTGGGCTCGTGACTGCTAAAACTTGAATTGTATTACCTTGCTCTCAAGGTGAGCTCCTGATTGCTTGACTTGAATTGTCTTCTTCTTGAAACTACTTTTCTTTGACTTGTCCTCCCTTGTTTCTCCAGGCGGGTTCCTGATTGCTTGGGTATGAACTGTTTTCTATTCTTTGAAAGTAGTGTTGTCCTTCCATTCTCTTCAGATGGGCACCTGACTTCCATAAAATAGACAAAACAAAAGAAAATTTTCTGCCCCAGTTTGGTAGCCGGGCATATCCGTGAGTGTTAATTGAATCATGGTACCAAATATCTATAAGAATTTGAAAGCTAGACCCCATTATCCAGAAGGGTCCTGAAAACTTCTAGTAAAATGCCTGTTTCAAAGCTACATTATATCTTCTAAAGGTATGACTTCTGCTGAATCTTATTATCTAAGACAGACTTAAAACTCATCCCATTATCCAGGAGGGTCCTGAAAATCAAAATCAAGTTTTATCTTAAGAGTGACATTTTTAGGGATAAATTATACTCCCTTATAGTAGAACTTACGCTAAATCTTGTTATCTAATGGAATTCTTAAATCTAGGTCCCATTATTCAGGAGGGTCCTGAAAATTTCTAGTGAATCCTACCTCAAGCATGAAAACTTCGAAGTTTCGCTTATATTCCTTTGGGGTACATTTATGCTAGATTCTGCTACTCATGATTATTTTGAATTTCAAAACTAAGTCCCATTTTCCAGGAGGGTCCTGAGAACTTTGCGATCAAACCTGTTTGGTACTTGCTCTTTCTTCACGTAGGATTTCTCCGAAACAAATGAAATTTTTGCCCCTATTTCAAATCAAAGAAAAATCTTGTCAGTTTAAAACGTGGTAGTTAGTTGTGGCAATTTTGCTGAAGGTGGTTCTTCCTTTGCCATGTTTTGCTTTGACTGGCTACCTTGAGCCGGTCGAGAATTGTTTGACCTTCTAATTTATCCTTAACCCCAGACCCTAGATGATCTGAGTACTCTACATCCCAACCGTTGTTTTTCATTTCTGACCTCTACATCTCCCGCGATATTACTGAACTATTTCACCGATTTAACTTTTACTTACACTCTATGTCCCACTTTTTATCACACTATCTCTGGCATGGCCTAGCCGTATTTTGCTTTGTGCAATTTTGAAACTGGTAGTAAACTTTGAAATTCCTTCTTATTTGTTGAAATAAGGCTAACCTTGGAAGAGCTTTAGAGGAGTAAAATTAACAGCAATGAAATGCGACGATTTTGAGAATTAAGAATAAAGAAGAAAATCCAAATTTGGATGACTGTTGGAGAGAGAAAAAGAAACTTATCTGAGTGGAGTAACTGCACCAATAATCATGGTATGCATTTTGGATAAATCAACCCAGTCTATTTAACCAATCACTTTTCCAATTGTTTTACTTTGTGCTCCAAGATCTCCGCAACCCAATGTTTACTTTCCGCCAGCTTACAGACCTTGTTCGACTTGTAGTACCCTGAAGGGTTTTCACCGACAAACGTCTCTCATTTGTTCATTTCTCAATTCCTTGTCGCCTCATGGTGCTCGTGAAGGTTTTCACCAATAAGACTCTCTCATTTTTACTTTCTCTCAACTTTCGTCGCCTTATGGTGCCCGCGAGGGTTTTCACCAATAAGACTCTCTCATTTTTTGATTTCTCTTGCATAAACCGGAGTGTTGCCCCTGATATGAATCCTCTTTACCTGCTTGACTTAGCATCTCTCGAATACTGATCGGGAGGTCTTTCTTTGGACGGCAATGTGGGCTCTTTGGATATGTTTGGAAAGAAAAGGGTATCAAAAAGGCTCAAAGTAACTTAAATGGGTCAAAATTACAACTTTTGGAATCTGATCTCTTACCACAATCACAACTTCTGCCCCAGTTTCTTGCTTGGGGATTTTTGATTTTTATTTTGATATAATATGACCGAGCCGTGAGGCTGCCTACGTATCCTTAACAGGAATCAGGTCAAACGTAGTTCACACCTTAATTTCTTTGTTTTCTTGTATTTTCTCTTTTCGCTTTTTTTCTTTTCTCTTTTTTTCTTTTTCTTTTCTCTCTTTTTCATTATTGATTCCAAAAGAGGGGTATGAAATAAAATAAATAAGGCTCAAAAGGGAAAACAAAGGGTAGAGTGTTTAGATAGCAGAACAAATTGCCTTCATCATTCCAATCTTCGAAACAATGCCAAGTACAAATAATCAACAATTGAACCAAAGAAATTATACATAATATCTCTTGACTGCATTAGAGTTGATAGCCATGTCTACACATTTGCCTTCGATATCTATTAGATACAAAGCACCATTGGACAACACTTTTGTTACAATGAACGGTCCTTGCCAATTTGGGGCGAACTTGTCCTTCGCTTCGGCCTGGTGTGGAAGGATGCGCTTTAATACTTGCTGACCCACTTCAAACTTTTGGGAACACACCTTTTTGTTGTATGCTCTCGCCATTATCTTTTGATATAACTGGCCATGACACATTGCTACCAATCTTTTTCAATCAAACTCAACTGTTCTAAACGGGTTTTGACCCACTTATCATCATCAATCTCAGCCTCAACAATAATCCGAAGGGACGGGATTTTAACTTCTATAGGTATCACTGTTTCAGTGCCATATACCAACAAATAAGGAGTTGCACCTACTGAAGTACGGACAGTAGTGCGATAACCCAGCAACGCAAATGGTAATTTTTTCATGCCATTGCCTGGAACCTTCTATCATTTTCCGAAGTATCTTCTTTATGTTTTTGTTGGCTGCCTCGACTGCTCTATTCGCCTTGGGACGATATGGGGTGGAATTGCGATGTGCAATCTTAAACTGCTGACATACCTTTTTCATCAAATTACTGTTAAGATTAGCACCATTATCCTTGATGATCACCTTTGGGATTCCAAATCGACAGATGATATTTGAGTGAACAAAATCAACCACTGCTTTCTTGGTTACAGACTTAAAAGTTTTAGCCTCAACCAACTTGGTGAAATAATCAATGGCTACCAGAATGAACCTGTGCCCGTTGGATGCTGCCGGCTCAATTGGTCCAATGACATCTATGCACCAAGCAACGAAGGGCCATGGTGCTGACATTGTGTGCAATTTCGATGGTGGAGAATGAATCAAATCTCCGTGTATCTGGCACTAATGACATTTGCGCACAAAACTGATACAATCTCACTCCATGGTGAGCCAATAATAACCTGCTCAGAGAATTTTCTTCGCCAACACATATCCACTTGTATGTGGTCCGTAGACTCCCGAATGTACTTCGGACCTTACAGTCGTAGCTTGTCTAGCATCTATGCATCTTAACAATCCAAGGTCTGGTGTTCTTTTATACAAAACTCCTCCACTAAAGAAAAATCCACTTGCCAACCATCGAATTGTTCTCTTTTGATCCCCTATGGCTTGCATCGGATATACCCACATTCTGATGTACTCCCTGATATCATGGAACCATGGTTCACCATCAAGTTCTTCTTTCACCATATTACAGTAAGCATGCTGATCTCTGACTTGAATATGTAGAGGATCGACATAAGCTTTGTCCGGATGGTGAAATATTGATGCCAAGGTAGCCAAAGCATCGGCCACCTCATTATGGACCTTTGGAATATGCCTGAACTCTACAGATCGAAACTGTTGACAAAGATCATGAAAACATTATCAGTATGGTATGAGCTTTAAATTCCGTGTTTCCCATCTCCCAAGACCAAGACTTCCTGGACATCCATGTCTGCAGTTAGACTTAAACCCAAAATGCATGCCTCGTACTCAGCCATATTATTGGTACAATATAAATGAAGCTGAGCCGTAACAGGATAGTGATGCCCTGTTTCAGAAATAAGCACAACCCCTATTCCAACTCCTTTCATGTTGGCAGCCCCATCAAAGAAAAGTTTCCAACCTGGTTTTTCAATCTGCTCCAATTCGTCGATATGCATCACCTCTTCATCGGGAAAATAAGTTCTCAATGGCTCGTACTCTTCATCGACCGGGTTCTTGGCCAAATGATCGGCCAATGCTTGGGCTTTCATCGCGGTTTGAGTCACATAGATGATGTCAAACTCCGTGAGCAAAATCTACCACTTCGCAAGTCTTCTTGTGGGCATAGGCTTTTGAAAGATATACTTTAATAGATCCAAGCGCGAAATGAGGTAAGTAGTGTAGGATGACAAATAATGTTTCAATTTCTGTGCTACCCAAGTTAGGGCGCAACATGTCCTTTCTAGGTGAGTGTACTTAACCTCATAAGCCGTGAACTTCTTGCTAAGATAGTAGATGGCCTGTTCCTTCCTGCCAGTGATGTCATGCTGACCCAATACACAACCAAATAAATTTTCCAGGACTGTCAAGTAAAGAATCAAAGGTCTCTATGGTTCTGGTGGAACCAGCACAGGTGGGTTTGACAAGTATCCTTTTATCTTATCAAATGCTTCTTGACACTCATCAGTCCACTTGACCGTAGCATCCTTCTTCAGCAACTTGAAAATAGGCTCACAAGTTGTCATGAGTTGAGCAATAATCCTGCTGATGTAGTTCAACCTCCCTAACAGACTCATCACCTCAGTCTTGTTCCTCGGAGGCGGCAATTCTTGGATAGCTTTGATCTTTGATGAGTCAAACTCAATGCCTCGATGGCTGACTATGAATCCCAATAATTTTCCGTATGGAACACCAAATGCGCACTTGGCAGGGTTAAGTTTGAGGTTGTACCTGCGAAGCCTCTGGAAAAATTTCCTCAAATCTTCGACGTGGTCGGCTTGCTGCTTCGACTTTATGATTACATCATCTACGTATACCTCAATCTCCTTATGTATCATATCATGGAACACAATAGTCATTGCCCTCATGTAAGTTGCCCTAGCATTTTTCAAACCAAATGGCATTACTCGGTAGCAATAAGTTCCCCATGGCATTATGAATGTCGTCTTTTCCGCATCTTCTTCATCCATTAAAATTTGATGATACCCTGCATAGCAATCCACAACAGATCCAATTTCATGCTTGGCGCAATTATCGATCAAAATGTGGATAATTGGATAGTGGAAAGTTATCCTTTGGACTTGCTTTGTTGAGATTGCGGTAATCAACGCATACTCTGATCTTGCCGTCCTTCTTTGGTACTGGCACAATATTAGCTAACCAAATGGGATATCGTATGACCCAAATGACCTTTGCGTCCAACTATTTGGTGATTTCTCCCTTAATCTTCACACTCATATCAGTTTTGAACTTTCTCAATTTATGCTTGACGGGAGGGAATGCCGGGTCAGTGGGTAATTTGTGGACCACCAAATCAGTGCTCAACCCTAGCATGTCGTCATATGACCATGCAAAAATATGTTTGTATTCAATCAGTGCTTTGATTATCTCTTCCCTGATCTTTGGTTCAAGGTGGACGCTTATTTTAGTCTCTATGATATATTTGCATCCCCTAAATTGATGGCTTCTATATCATTCAGGTTGGGTTTGGGTCTTCCTTCAAAGTGATTTAATTCCTTACTAATCTCTTCAAAAGCCTCATCTTCATCATATTCTGATTTGTCATCACACTCTACTTCTTGAATTATTATTTCAAAATCAGATTGATGTTTAAGACTGAGCTAAGGATTCCTCATGCATACCATTTCATTAGAACCAGCGTAAAAAGAACTGTACAGAAAAGAAAAGAAAAAAAAAGGAAAACCATCAGGAATGATGAAGAAAGGGAGATTGCATTTCATTGAATGATAAAAGATAACAAGGGTTGCACACTCAAACAGACTGAAAGATAACAATCTGGATTACAACCCTGGAATAACCCAGACAAACTGAAGGAAAATCAAAATAAACTACCAAAACTCCTTCCGAGTGGGGAGAGGAGTAGCCTTCCAATTGTTAAGCTTTGTTTTTGGCCCGACAAATTGCACTTCCGCGTTGCTAGAACCTTCTCCAATTTCCACCATGTTTACATCGTCGAACAATTTCTCGAATTTTTCAATTAATTCCTTGTCAGGATCAATCACAGAACTGAGAATTGCTGTTACTGGGCGACTTCTGGTACCAGACTTGACAAATGATCTGGAAAGATGTGGGACCGGATTTGAAAGGACCCATGCCCTCTATTTCAATTTCCTGACTCTTTTTATGTCTGCGGCTGTGGGCTTGAATCCCAGGCCAAATGTTCCCAAGTTTTTAGGGAGGGACACTGGCTGTATGATGCCCTGCAGAGATGAACCCAAACCTTTGCCTGGTACAAAACCATTCTTCAACATTTCAAAGGCCACCCTGACTGATGTGGCAGTTATTTTCGGATTTGGAATGTGTTTCCCCTATGGAACTTTCTCGACCAACATCGTGTCAAAAACCTGGTAGACCCACGGCCCCTTGTCATCTTCCATTTCAATGAACGGCACAACGACATTGCTATGAGCGCACAAATTATCTTCACCGTGCACAACTATTTCCTATCTATCCCATTCAAATTTGACCATCTCGTGTAGTGTTGATGGGACTACTTTAGCTGCATGAATCCATGGTCGACCTAACAGCAGATTGTAGGAAACAGCTATGTCTAGCACCTGGAACTCCATTGTGTACTCAACTGGCCCTATTGTCAGCTCTAGCACTATATCCCCAACTGGATCTTTGCCTCCTCCATCAAATCCCCGCACGCAGATACTGTTCTTATGAATCCTCTCATCTTCTACTTTCAACTTGCTCAGAGTGGAGAGAGGGAAAATGTTCGCACTAGAACCGTTATCGACCAATACCCGGGTAACCATGGAGTCCTCACATTTCACCGTAAGGTAAAGAGCTCATTTGTGCTCAGTACCTTCTACAGGTAATTCCTCGTCAGAAAAAGTGACTCTGTTCACTTCAAAGATTTTGTTGGCTATCTTTTCCAGATGATTTACTGAGATTTTATCGGGAACATGAGCCTCATTCAGAATTTTCATTAAGGCTCGACGATGCTCGTCTGAGTGGATTAACAATGTCAATATTGAAATCTGAGCAGGCGTCTTTTTCAATTGTTCCACGATAGAATAGCCTTGCATCTTCATCTTTCTCAAGAATTCCTCTACCTCTTCTTCAGTTACAGCTTTCTTCACTAATACTGGGTTATCTTTAGCTTTTCTTAACTCCTCGGGGGCAAAGCATCTCCCCGAACGAGCCAAACCCTAGGTCTCATAGACTTCTTCTTTAATTTTTTCCCTTTATAAGTCACTGTCACCCATTCATAATTCCACGGAATAGCCCTGTTATTGACTATCGGTAACTGGGTTACCGGCTTAATAATGACATGATCTGTGCGGGCACCTTCCACAATTACGATAGGTCTTCTTGCCATTCCTGGCACAGCCACTTTCACCCTTTCTTGTTTTTCTACCACATCACTTGAAAACCTCTTCTTAACTACCATAGATGGTTCAATTGGCTTGACCTCACTAGACCGAATCATCATGAAGGTCTGTGAAGGCTTCGTAGGCTCCCCTCCCTTATGCATTATTTCAATCATATTTGTCTTTTGGTGGGTTGGCATCGGATTCCGGTTGATATTGGGCGCCTCTGGAGCTTGAACTTCAATTCTATTAGTTCAATGAGCTCCTGGATAACACTTTTTAGGTGCCAGCACTTCTTCGTGTCATGACCCGGAGTACCAGAATAATTTTTGCAGCTTACAGAATAATCCAGATTTTTTGGGGGAGGATTTGGCAATTTTGACTATATCGGCCTTAGCATGTCCAGTTGTCTTAGCCTGTGAAATAGACTAGTATATGACTCTCCCAATGGAGTAAAGGTTTTCATTTTATACAACCTTTCATCTTTAAATGCTTTATTAGGCCGGAAACTTGGTCTAGGAGGGTTTCGGTAGGCTCGTGGTGGTGGATAAGTGTTTTGGGGAATGGGCGCACACCATTGCGCGTGGGTAGGAGGTTGGTTGTATGTTTGGGCGTGGTGGACAGAAAAATGAGGTTATGGTGGGGGTAATAGTGTTGGGGTGGATTACACTGGGTGTGGGGGTAAGTTCGGTGGTGGGGTCGAGGCTGATTATAGTGGTAAGATGAGCCTCTGGTTCCGAACCAAGCTCCTGAATCAATTGTTGCCACATCCTCTCTCTTCTTTTTCCCAATTATTCCTCCCGCGCTGCCCTGAATAACCTGAGTGGTTGCCTTAATAGCTGAATAGCTTATGATTTTATTCGACTTGAGCCCTTCTTCTACATTGCCCCCCATTTTCACCACTTCGTTGAAGGATTTGCCTACAGCCGATACCAGATGACTGAAATAAGTGGGCTCTAAGGCCTGCAAGAAATAATCCACCATTTCACTTTCTTTCATCGGAGGGTCAACCCTCGCTGCTTACTCTCTCAAACGGAAACCATACTCTCTAAAACTTTCACTGTGCTTTTTCTCAAGTTTTGTCAAGGACAGTCGATCCGGAATGTCCTGGAGATTGTACTGGAAGTGACAACCAAATGCCTGGGCTAGATCATTCCATGTGTACCATCTTCCGTGATCTTGCTAGGTATACCATTCCAACGCTGAACCACTCAAACTTTGACTGAAATATGCCATTAGCAATTCATCCTTCCCTCCAGCTCCCCTCATTTTGCTACAAAACCCTCTCAAGTGCGCTATTGGATCACCGTGCCCATTGTACAAATCAAACTTGGGCATCTTAAACCCTGCCGGCAATTGCACATCTGGAAACAGACATAGTTCTTTGTAAGACACACTTACTTGACCTCCCAACCCCCGCATGTCCCTGAATGACTGTTCTAAACTTTTAACTTTCCTGAACATCTCCTCCTATTCGGGATTTTTGGACGGTTTCTCAGCTTCCACAGGAAGATCGAAACGAGGAGTGTAAGAAAAGGGTTCCAGAGCTTTAAAAGTTGGCTTAAGGGGGTAATACTGGTTTTCATGAGCCCGGAACAAAGGCTCACTGGAGGATCGATGAATTGTAGCAGGCGGTGGTGCTACGAAGACAGGAGTGGCTGGTGGAGGAGGGTACGGAACTGGTTTGGGTTTTGGAGCTTGCGGGGTTTGGGAGGTGGTGCCTTGGTAGTGATGGTAAATAGGAAATCCTGCAGATGAATCAACAGTAGGATGTTCTTGGGATTGAGTCAATGGCGGGATGAAAGCAGGGTTGGCGGGGTAAGCTGGTAGTGGTTGCCCTTTTGCCCAGGCCTGGTACATTTCGGCCATCTGCTGCTTCAACTTATACATCTCTTCTTTCATCGAATTAACATCCAATTCTTCCACCTCTCTTGAAGGATCGATGCTACTCGCATCAAGTTTTTGGTTAGACATGATCAATTCACCTTTGGACCTGGTGTTGTATGGATGGGTTTCCAGAATGCTCAACAAACTAACTACCTGCCTTAGCTCTACAACATCAACAACAAACTCGTTAGTGATTAGAGCTTAATAGATTAGTAACCGCATATTTATGGAATGCAATGCACCTAAGTAATTAATCATTTCTATCATGTATTTGCTCGATTGCTTGTGCCATCTCGGCTTTTCCTTATTTCCATGTGCAACTTCCCTTTTTCTCTTTTTTTTCTTGCCTTTCTTTGTTTGACTTCTCATTGTTTTTTTTATTCTCTCATTTCCCTTTCTTATTTTGTTTCCTTCTCATGGTTTCTTATTTTCTTTCTCTTTTCTTTTGGTTATGGTCGAGTCCTATAGAGATTGCCTATGTATCATGACCCCACATGAATCAGACTGAGCGTAGTTCTGGGTTATAAGTGTAAAAATAAGTAATAAAACATTTTTGGGATTTTCAAAAGGCAAATACTTTGATTATAACGACTCAAAAACTAACAGACTCAAAAGAAACTAACAGACTTTAACAGAAAGAAAATACAGACTCAAGTAAAAAAATCACGAATACATTAATGCCTCAAATGCTCCTGGGGCCCGGGGGACATCATTCGGTCTCGCCACGGGCCTATATGCAAGATCCCTTTGAAGCCTCTCCAAGTCACTCATTATCTGTCGGACAAACGTCATCACTGCCGCGAAGAAAGTGGTGCGAGTCATATCCTCACATGCTTGGCATTTCACAACAATGTAGTTTGCAATGACTCTGACCCACTCTCAGATTCTACCCTTTTCCCGAAGTAGACGCCCGACCTGTTGATCCCGGGCTTCTAACACCTGAGTGTCATGGAGATGTTGATTTTGCAACTGTTGCATTTCTTCCTCTATCTGAGCTATCAAATCATAACAGTGTTCCCTATCAGCCTTGAAGTCCTTGGCTTGCTTGGCTACTTCATTCTCGAGGGTAGTCATTTTTCTCTTCAGGCTGGTGATTGTCCCTTCATACTTTCTTTTCATTTGTTGCACAAACTTTGCCCACTCTTCCGCCTCCTTTGCCCATTGTGCCCGGACTTTGGCTAGGTTGGCCTCAGACTTTTCCATGTCATATTGACACTCAAGGGCTTTCTTTTTCAGACTACTTATAAGCCTTTCATCTTCTCGGCTTCTTTCCGGGTTTCTAGCAGCTGTTCTCATTTTCTGAATTTGGGTTTTGAGGGCTTCATTTTCCTAAGTTAGCTTTTTCTTCTCGCCTTCATCCGCGGTGGCTTGCAAACCATTCTCAAACTGAAGGTCCATGACTTGCTTTTCTAGCTTGCCTATGGTGTCTCTATACTCATTTTCTTTGGCCAGCCAATCCCATTGCTCTTGTGATGCTCCGACAAATTCTTAAAGATGAGGTCTTTTGGCCGGCCTTCCAAACTCAACTTCCCTTTTATACTAGGCAAGATATCTTGGTGCAACTTCACCTCTGGACAAATCACGCACTCGAGTGTTCGCCATCAAGTATTGATATTCGCTCCAAATTTGGCGGACTGCTGCTTCATGAAACTGACCATCGGGACCAATCTCGACCACATGGCGACTAATGTCTTCATCCTTGGGAACCATTTGATATCTTCCTAATTGTCTCAAAACCCGGTATGGGGCATAAGGCTGGATACTCCTAAGACCCATTAAAAGAAAATGAGGCCCGGCAGCTGGCATGTATATGATCTCATCTACGGGAAGCCACCCAAACGTCCATTCTATTTGACTTGCACTGACGGAACAGAGATGTGATACCCATTCTATAACCCCTTCTGGCAAGCTAACCCCATCAACCCTCGTATAAAATTCCTCTATGCAGGTTTTCTTTGTCGACCCATAACTCAGGAATTGAGGACGATGGCATAGATGTTCAATCATCCACATCTGCAGCAACAAGTTGCACCCCTAAAAAAAGTCTCCTCCGGCTTTGCAGGCTGTGAGAGCGCGAAAGATTTCAGCTACTATCATGGGTGCGAGGGTGCTTTTGGCCTGAGTAAGCAAAGTGCTGACAACCCCAGCTATTCGTATGTCGATATTTCCATCTTTCCTAGGAAGCACCAGAAGTCCCAAGAAGACCACCATAAAAGCAAAACACCTGTATTCTTCCCATTTGAGGCGGTTCCCTTTGCTACAAATTTTATTTTTTGGATTGTTAAACCCTCCTATGTGACCGTATATTTGGTATATAAACTGTGGAGTGGAAAATCCTGCGGCCAAATCTGGGTTATGAACCCCCCTGCTTATCTTTAAGGAATCTAGGAATCTGTGCACAGCGACGACTCTTGGAGCAACCAGATACTTGTGTCTCAGAGGAACTTTAGCGCTCCCAATATATCTGGCTATTTCTTCCAGAGTTGGGGTAAGTTCAAAATCTGAGAAATGGGAAACGTTGTGGGCTGGGTCCCAGAATGTAACCAATGCCTTTATGATGTCCCCTCTAGGCCTGATCTTCAACAACCCAGTGAGTCCTCCCAAGTATAGATTGACCTTATATTGCCCTGATTTACCTAGATCTTCCCACCACATACACAGCTCCAAAGGGATCTTGTTCATGACTGTTATTGGCAAATTTTGACTCGTGCTCATTCTGCACATTTATTAGGGTGATTAAGCAAAATCATGACTCATTTGACTCAAGAAAAGTTAATTTTTGAAATTGTCATTTCAAAAATAAAACTCGGCTTTGCAAATACGGCCTTTAAGCACTTCCGGGGAGAAGATTTTAAGGCTGTGCTTGCTAACCGGCCAAAAATTCGAAAAAGAGACCAAAGGTGATTGTTCTTGCTAAAACAGCCTTCCGACGTCCTTTTGGGGACATTCGACTATTTTAGACAAAAATGGCATCACCCTGCTTATTTAAAATAAAATATTTTTTTTGTTTTTTGGGCTATTTTTGCAAAAGGGAAGTTGGACCCGATGGGGGTTGCCTACGTATCCCACATCCGGCGAAAATCAAACTGGCTTAGTTCGGGCAATTCTAACAAAACAAAAACCAACGCTTTTTTTTCTTCTTTTTTCACAAAAATTTTCTCTTTTTTTTTTCAAAATTTTGGCAGAGTTTCGGTATGTTTTGAACATTGGTTTTCAAAAACAGACAATTATCTCTCTTAGTCCCCACATTTTTCTTTTCAACTTTTTCTCTATGAGCCGGTCAACATGCAAATCCGAAGCAAATGAATGCACAAGTAGCAAGTAAGATGCATCAGGATAGTCTTTTCATTTCGGGTACACCTGTCCTAGACAGACTAAACCCCTTGTTAAATCTCCAAAGTCAAATGCGCATGATGCAAGTAAATGTTCCTACTAGGGATCCGGTATGAGGCTGAGTTATTCTAGGTTCAAAACCTGCGTATGTGTTCTAGACTGTGTACCCGAGCGGACAACTCGAGCCGAGGAGGGGGCTACGTACCGGGAACCAAAAGGTCATCCGGCTTAGTAACTTGTCCGAGCCTCTTTCTTATTTCAAGGTATGACACTAACAGAATAGGGAGTCTCAACCAGCGAGCACATCCACGAAGATGAGAAGAGAAGGGTTTCGTAGCAGTTTATATACAGTTTCAAATAATATCAAAGTGGTAAAAGCAATATTTAGCACATTAGGCCCAAACATGTAAATAGATAATAAATAAAGCCAAATATAACAATTCATCTAAGCTCGAATTATGAACCTTGAACCAGAAGTTCTGGGTTCCAGTCCCCAGCAGAGTCGCCAAAGTTGTCACACCTCCTTTTTTACTACACCCCGGATAGGGTATAAAGGAGTTTTCTCCAACTTAAAGCGACAATCAAAATGGGATTCATTTATTATTAAAAATTCAGAGTCTCCACTTGGGTAATTTATGGTGTCCCAAGTCACCGGTTCAAATCCCGAATCAAGGAAAAGATTGACTCTATTTTACAGTCCACGAACACAAAAATTCGGGTAAGGAATTCTGTTAACCCGGGAGAAGGTGTTAGGCATTCCCGGGTTCCGTGGTTCTAGCACGATTGCTCAACTGTTATAATTGGCCTATTATCTGATTTTAATACATGTTTTAGCCTATGGTTCAATTTTAACTTATTAACCGCTCTTATTCATTTTTAGGAAGATTGCAACGTCATTTAAAATATGTCTTGAACCACGTCACATAAATGCACCCGCGGTCCACGACACATTTTATTTAACGTTGTTGGGATTTGGATTTGGGTCACATGAAATGCACACCCGAGTTTAGGAAGGTAATTTTAAATTACGCGCCTAAAGCAACTATGCATTTTTCAACTTTGCGAGGGCCATAGAAAATTCCCTAAATGGCATGCCTCGAATTCTAAGGATTTAAAATTAATTAAATATGGGTCATGAGTTTTGAGGTTTTATTGTGAATGGAGTGGTATAAATTGATAAGTACAAAAGGCCTAAAGAAATGGGTTAGCTACATGTATATCACTGAAGCCTTTTGTTATAGCATACTACAATTCAGAAAGGTGGAGTTGACATTTATGTGAAAATAACAAAAGACAGGTGCCAGCTTTGGGTTCATCTCCATATCATCTTCAAAAGACCGACTTTCATTTTCAAATTCTAGAAAGAAACTAACAAAATTTTATAACAAAATAATGAATCTTAAATGACCATATGAGCACAAAAAAAAACATGTTGAGAACTATTCGGATGAACCAGAAGGAACAAAACAAACATGGACGTACAAAAATGCATTTTAAACTTGATTATAACAAAGAACACTTAAAGAAATTAATTTATTTAACATCATGCTAAAGAGAAAGTTGTAGTATCACCACTATAACTTCTACAGTACCCTTTTGAAGCACAGGAAGTTAAATCTTCACATGGTTAATTTAAGAAAATATGCAGCCAATAACATAAATTGAAGATAAGATCCTTCCACTAACACAATCTATTTTTTTTTACATCTTAATGTTGACAAATTGTTCAACTTCACATACTTCTTTAAATTTCAAAATATGAACATGGTACTACATGAGCTTGAAATCTAAATGTAAACAAAACAATACCTGCTGGTTACAAGTCATGAGCCAAAAAAAAATAAAAAAAGTAAAATAAAATAAAATAAAATAACGAGACAGAGTCATGAACATACTAAAATAACGTTAACATTTGCAAATCTCAATTCACTCAATCAAGAAACATCATTCATGCGAACAGATCCAATACGAAAGAAACTTTATCAAAAGAACCAAATCAATTTGCTTCTGCTTCAATAAAGATGCTCCGACATTTTTTAACTCAAGAGATTGAATTACATACCTACAAGAGAGTGAATTCAAATGAATAAAATCTGAAAGTTGTAGAGTCAATACAACAGCAACAACAAAATCTCTATCAACTCTTCTTCAAACCCAAGATGCAAGGCCCGAAATGTTGAAAGAAAAATTTAATGAAAATTTTCAACTTAAATTTCTCTCCTCCCCCTCTCTTCTTTTTTTTTCTCAATCTTTCTCTTCTATTTATAGCAAAATTTTCGAGATTTTTCAGTTTTTTTTTAAAAAATATTTTATTATTTTATTATTTTTTAATTAAAAGAAATCGCACTTACAAATTACTTTTATTTTTTTATAAAAAGAAATCCCACCTTTCTTTACTTTTATTTTTTAAATTCCAACTTTAATTACTTTTATCTTATTTAAAATCCCATTTTTTTACTTTTTAAAAGTGAATTCCACTTATTTAACTTTTCTTAAAAAAACAATCCACTTTCTTTTGCTTTTCTTTTAAAAATGCTACTTTATTTTACTTTAATTTTTTTATATTTTCAGATACCTTTATATTTATTTTTTAATTCCAACTTTCTTTTACTTTTTATTTTTTTAAAATTTCCACAAAACTTTACTTTTATTTTTTTAATTTTCTACTTTCTTTTACTTTTTAAAAGAGAATTCCACCTACTTTTACTTTTATTTTTTTATTCAATACTTCCCTTTTTCTTATTTTTTAAATCACTCCTGAAAATTAAAAAAAAATTAATATTTTTCGGAAATTTTTAATTATTTTAAAAATAAAAATAAAATAATAGTAATAGTAATAATTCACCTTTTAAAATTTTGTATTTTTACCCTATAATAAAAAGTGTAACAAAGCTAAAAATTGTAGGTTAAAACCCCTAAAAGATTTACATAGAAGAAGTGATAAAAAAATTAAATATTGTCAAAAATTAGGTGCTCACAAACACCACATGCTACGTCCTCACGTAGAAGAAATTGACCCAAAAATAACGATTTATTTTATCATCCGTCTTCACCACCAATCCCTTGGTCCCACGATGGCGAAGGTGTATCATTGTTCCCCTGTTAAAACTTGGGGCGAAGAGATGAAGCAGATGACGGAGAGAAATCCCACGGTTGGCTAGCTCCGCATACTTGATAAGAATAAGGAAAAGCTTATAGATTTACGGGGAGATCTGTGCCGGGCAAACGCCATAATAGCGGCAGAGTCCTCCGCCAAGGAACGAATAGGAAACATATAGCCGACGACAAATGGATACGCGTAGAATGTGTAGTATTTTGGGCAATGTATCTGCACCACGTCGTTTCTAGCCGGGATATGTTTGACATGGTCTGGAATTCGCCATTTAGCCCTAAATGCAACAAGTGTCGCCGCATCCATCTCAGAAACGACAGGCTCAGGATTATTTTTAGGTCACTTCAAGATGTCCGACCTGGTCCTCCCAGAACGTGGAACTATCTCATCCATAGTGGGAAAACTCTCATCTTCTATAATGGCCACTCCTTCTTCATGAGAAGGCATGCCCACGTTCGACGGGACAGGATCAGAAGCTCCCTCAAGGTTATAAGATGCACTAGCCATTTTTCTGTCACGTATATAGGGAGAAATTGCAAATGTGAAAGGGGTAACAATAGCATGCAAGAATTCTGAAAAGAAGAAGGGGAAGCTTGAAGTTTCAAATGCTTAAGAAATGTAGCAGTTCATGTGAGGAATTCTCATCCCTATTTATAAGAATACTGGCACCCTAATCGAGAAAGCCAAATGCCGCCACTTTGATTTAAAGTGGAAGAGGAGTGGGAAATGACATAACGTATCGGGAACATGCGTTATAATGACGCATGATGAAATGATATCATTTCAAACTAACGTAATAGTTAGATGTGGCTCTTAAAGCGCCACATCGTCAACTTGCCATAAAAAGGTTACTCCTCGGCCAGCATGCCCAGATTTCTCAAGTGGCAACTGGCGAAGTCCGCCCATCGAGCTCATCCAAAAAATAACCTCGACGGACGAAGGAACTAACTGTATGGGTCAAAATTTGACCAAGGAAATCTTGTCCAATAGAAGATTGCTAAGAACCGATTAGGCCGAGGTCATGCTCAAGATGGAAGGAACCTATTGGCGAGCTGAGTAGCCGGGGTCGAGGTCTAGTACTCAGATCGACCCTAACGGCTAGTTTAGTAGTAAGATATTTTAGGGGAATATTCCACAGAATATTCTCTGCACTTGTACTTTCAGTTAGGTAGGAGATTTGTCTCATATAAAGGGGAATAGAAAGAGAAGAAGAGGGTATGTAATATTCTATATGATAAGCTCTCTCATGAAAAGTTGACTCTCAAGTAAATTACAAATATTGCCTTTCCACAAATATTCGATTTGTTGTTCATCTCATACTTTCTCGCATCAGATCCGAGAAAGCCTCATTTATTCTCACGTTTGTTTGTCTTACATCATTGTTAGAGAGAAGAATCATCCACCTCACTAAATATTTGGGTGAATCATTCTCTCTATTTACATTCATTGTCATTTATTATATTTATTGTTCATCATTGCCCCACCACATACTTGTAACTTTGCCATCTAAT
Organism: Nicotiana tabacum; assembly: GCF_000715075.1. Taxonomy (NCBI): domain Eukaryota; kingdom Viridiplantae; phylum Streptophyta; class Magnoliopsida; order Solanales; family Solanaceae; genus Nicotiana; species Nicotiana tabacum. The sequence goes on from NC_134082.1 coordinate 122,054,585, forward strand.
ACCCATTGCATTAAATTAGTTTAAATGCAATTCTACATTATTTGTGTAACCGGTTTCAGATCTAGGATTTGTTATGTTTAACAAGGATTTATCCACTACTTTCTTATTTAATTAGCTTAACAAAAAGGCTTAAAATTTTTTGGTCAAACAATTGTCACGCACTTCAATGGACTACTTCGATCCGTTCTCATTAGTAATTTTATCAAATAATATATTTAACTAATTATCACCAACAAGAAATAAAAAACATTATGGATTACTGAATTACATAGCCGATATGAAAGGACGACTTTGAAAGGATAAACATTATTAATGCATTTTTAATCAAAAGGAGTTAGGAATGCATAAATATCTGCCACTGCGAAAATGAAAAGGAAAGGAAGAGAAGGGATAAAGAAGCCGCGCAGAGAAGAGTCAGCTAAGCTACCTAATTAATATGGACGAAGGCAGTTAGTTAAGCTGATACCACTGGAAAATTTCTCAGTTAGCTACTATCAGAAACCACTTTGCTTAAAATAATACAAGTTATAAAATAATACTATCTAGTTTAAGAATTTCTTCCTCATAAAAACAAAATGAGAAGGTTCGTGCTTTTGATTGGAATGTGAGCCTGTGCGAAAGGATGGAGCCAATTTTTTTTTTTTTTTTGCGCACACAGCATTTACGCCAAATTATATAACTTGTAGTTTACTAAGATTAGTGATTAAAATGAACTATAATTAACTGGTAACAATTTATGTAAAGCTACATGGCATATGTTATGTATAAATTGAGTTAGTTCGGACGAGTAGTTTTTTTCCCACCAAAGTTTGGATGAGTTTATTCCCCTCTTCAGTGGCGTGGAGCATGATTATTTTTGGTATGATAGGAGTATTCCTCTCCTAGCTCAATATTATTCCTTCACGTATAACTCGATTTTATTCATAAATAGTTTTATGAGAATTAACAAGTGTAAAAAAAATAGACGAATCAAAAGTTAGCAATAATACTATGATAAAGAATCTGAGAAAATTTTAATCTTAAGATAATCTTAGATGTCCTTGTATTATCTTTTAACTTCCTTCACTAATCTACATTGCACTCTCTCCTTTGTCCAATAATTACTTCTTCTTTGTATAACACAAGAATGATGGAGTCCAATTACTTTTGTGCTCCTCCTCCTCCTCCTCCTCCTCCTCCTCCTCCTCCTCCTCCTCCTCCTCCTTCTTCTTCTTCTTCTTCAAGGAATTGGAAAATATTTAGAAATATAGACTATAATTGTAAATACAGATTTTGTCATAGCTCAGATACAAAAAAGAGGTTTTTTTTTTATAGTAATGGAATATTTATAATAAAAAACTAGAAGTAGCTTTGCTTGTTACAAGTCATAGAAAAGCTGCGACTCGTCGGTGGAATATCACAAGCGATATTTTGGTTTCCTACTGTCCTAAGCATATTATAAGCAGTAGTTGGCAGGGATTTAACAAAAAAGCAATCTCCATTTTGTTCCAATGTCAGTTGTTGTATCACAAAAGAGGTGGACTTGCATGGAGCTTTGGGGCTTCAGGATTTAGCTGCTTGAAGTGATCCTTGGTACGTCTCTAGCTAGTAGATGAGCCACTTAATTACCTTCACGAATGTTATGTCGAAGGAGAAGGAGCTTCTGCTGGGGCATTAATGATCTGCATGCATAAACAATATTAGAGAAAATAATATGATCATGATATATTGCGATGATGGCTGTTGAATCTGTTTCCGCCTCAATGGGGAAAAGTTTGAATTTTGGGACAATGTTGTAGGCCCTCGTGTATTGCCTGTAGTTCAACATGTAACGGTGATGTAGCAGTACAATTTTTTTTTGGAAGCCAAGGATCCAATTACCAGCGTGATCCCTGAAGACTCCTCCTAATCCTGTACCTTTTGCATTTTTTTTGTAGGCGCCATCAATGTTGAGTTTGTGCAAGTTTCTTTTGGGGAGCATGCCATCGTATGTGAATTGACATTTTCGTTTGAAGTGGTGCACCTTTAGAATTTAGAAGAAGAAATTCCAAAGCCTGGCTCGAGATAGCGTTTAATGTGGGAGAGTAGTTTGTGTTGAAGTTTGGCAAAATGCCAAAGTCCCACATTGGTTGGGAGTTAAGTTTGGAGGGGATTTTTCCCCTATAAAAGAAGGCCTAATGTTTAGGATTGAAACACACCTCTCATTTGCCTTCTCATCTGTTTAAGGCATTTGTATCTTCTCTCTTTAGTATTATTTCACTTGTATTTTTGGAGTGGAATAAAATATTTGGTTGTGTCCGAGGAGTAGGCAAAATTAGCCGAACCTCGTAAATTCTGGTGTTCCCTTTATTGTTGTTTTATTGTCTTATTTATTATTTGGTGGCTGTCATAATTTTTGGTATAGTAGTTGTGACTTATTCACACTATATACATTTGGCTTCCGCAACAATTGGTATCAGAGCCAAGGTACTGTCTAAGTATGCTCTGTGGTTGCAGCATAGTCTGATCTTCCACATCAGAAAAGATTTATCTTGGTAACTGAGTCAAGGTTCTGTCTGAGTATGCTCTGTGGTTGCAGCTTAGTCTGATCTTCCACACCAGAAAGGAAATAATCTTGATTTGTGTCGTCAGCTATTAAATAATATTTGTGTCAAAGATGGGAGACAATAAACAAGAAGAATCTACATCAAGTGTCAACAATACGTCATCATTGGCATCTTCGTTTATGACAAGAATTCTGTCAAATGCGAAATTTGCGGTCGAAATATTTGACGGGTCCGGACATTTTGGGATGTGGCAAGGCGAGGTTCTAGATGTCCTTTTTCAACAAGGGCTAGATCTGGCCATTGAAGAAAAGAAACCAGATGTTATTGGAGAAGAAGATTGGAGAATTATCAACCGTGTTGCTTGCGGTACCATTCGATCCTACCTTGCTAGAGAGCAGAAATATCCATACACAAAGGAAACTTCTGCAAGTAAATTATGGAAAGCACTGGAGGATAAATTTTTGAAGAAAAACAGTCAAAATAAATTGTACATGAAGAAGAGACTGTTTCACTTCACCTATGTTCCTGGTACCACGATGAATGAACATATCACCAGTTTCAATAAGTTGGTTACAGATTTGCAAAATATGGATACAACTTATGATGATGGTGACTTGGCCTTGATGTTGTTGGCGTCACTTCCTGATGAGTACGAGCACCTTGAAACTACTCTACTCCATGGAAATGACGAAGTTTCTCTCAGAGAAGTTTGTTCGGCTTTGTACAGCTATGAACAAAGAAAGCGAGAAAAACAGAAGGGCGGAGAAGGAGAAGCACTATTTGTGAGGGGTCGTCCTCAAAATCAAACGAGGACAAAGAAGGGAAGATCCAAGTCAAGATCCAGACCCAGCAAAGATGAATGTGCCTTTTGTCTAGAAAAAGGGCACTGGAAGAAAGACTGTCCGAAGTTGAAGAATAAGGCCAAACATAACAATGGAAAGGCCATTATGGATTCAAATGTAGCTGATTGTGATGATTCAGACTTCTCATTAGTTACAACAGAGTCATCAACATCATCAGACATATGGTTGATGGACTCGGCTTGTAGCTATCATATGTGTCCCAACAGGGACTGGTTCATGGAATTTCAAGAAGGAGAATATGGAGTCATCCACACAGCGGATAACAGCCCTCTTACCTCATATGGCATTGGTTCAATACGATTAAGGAACCATGATGGAATGATCAGAACATTGATAGATGTTCGATATGTACCGGATTTGAAGAAGAATCTCATCTCTGTGGGAGCCCTAGAATCAAAAGGGTTCAAAATCATTGCAGAAAATGGAGTGATGAGAGTATGCTCCGGTGCACTAGTGGTAATGAAGGCTAATCGGAAGAATAATAATATGTACCGCTATCGTGGCAGTACAGTTATTGGGACAGCGACAGTAACATCCAGTGACGACAAAGAGGCAGAAGCAACCAAGCTATGGCACATGCGTTTGGGACATGCTGGAGGAAAATCCTTGAAAACTCTATCAGATCAAGGATTGTTAAAAGGAGTAAAGGCTTGCAACTTGGAGTTTTGTGAGCATTGTGTTAAAGGGAAACAGACAAGGGTTAAATTTGGTACAGCGATCCATAATACTAAAGGCATTTTGGATTATGTACACTCTGATGTTTGGGGTCCTTCCAAAACACCTTCATTGGGTGGGAAGCACTATTTTGTAACCTTTGTTGATGATTTTTCCCGAAGAGTATGGGTGTATACAATGAAGAGCAAAGATGAAGTGTTGGGAATTTTTCTCAAATGGAAGACGATGGTGGAAAATCAGACAGGCAGGAGAATCAAGTGTATTCGCACAGACAATGGAGGTGAATACAAAAATGATCATTTCAATAAGGTCTGTGAAAATGATGGCATCATCCGACACTTCACTGTTAGACATACACCACAACAGAATGGAGTGGCAGAACGTATGAACCGGACCTTGCTGGAGAAGGTACGGTGTATGTTGTCCAATGCTGGCTTGGGCAAAGAATTTTGGGCTGAGGCAATTACATATGCATGCCACCTCATTAATCGTCTACCATCTGCTGCTATTGATGGCAAAACACCATTTGAAAAATGGTACGGAAAACCTACTGTAGATTATAACTCTTTGCACGTGTTTGGCTCAACTGCATATTATCATGTGACGGAGTCAAAATTGGATCCAAGGGCAAAGAAGGCTATTTTTATGGGAATTACTTCTGGAGTCAAAGGATATCGCTTATGGTGTCCTATGACAAAGAAAGTAATATTCAGCAGAGATGTTACCTTTGATGAATTTGCTATGGTAAATAAGGTAACAGAAGATACCAAACAAAATGAAGGTGCTTCTAAGCAGGTGGAGTTTGAGGGAAAATTTATTTTTCCTACACAAGAAGCAGAGGAGGAAACAAATGAAGATTACCCTCTGGAAGGAGAGCCAGTAGAGGAGATTCCAACTCAGGAATCTCAACAACAACTTGAATCAATAGCAACCAGCAGGCCAAAAAGAACAATAACGAAACATGTTCGTCTCATAGAGACGGTTGCTTGTGCAACCTCAATTGTAGCTGATGATGTTCCTACTACTTATAAAGACGCTGTCCAAAGTTCAGAAGAAGATAAGTGGAGGATTTCCATGAATGATGAAATACAGTCCCTTCATCAGAATCATACATGGAGATTGGCCAATCTCCCGAAGGGAAAGAAAGCAATTGGGTGCAAATGGGTATTTGCAAAGAAAGAAGGATTTCCTAACCAATTAGATGTTCGCTACAAAGCAAGATTGGTGGCCAAAGGATATGCTCAAAAGGAGGGAATTGATTACAATGAAGTGTTTTCTCCAGTTGTAAAACATTCCTCCATTAGAATTATGTTGGCTTTGGTAGCACAATTGGATTTGGAACTAGTTCAGATGGATGTAAAAACTGCATTTTTACATGGAAACTTGGAGGAGGAAATCTACATGACTCAGCCAGAAGGATTCAAAGTTGCTGGAAAAGAAAATATGGTGTGCAAACTTGAAAAATCGTTGTACGGATTGAAACAATCTTCTAGACAATGGTACAAGCGATTTGACGAGTTTATGTTGCGGCAAGGGTACAAGAGAAGCAAATACGATCATTGTGTGTATTTGCACAAGCTTAAAGATGGTTCCTTTGTATATCTTCTCCTATATGTTGATGATATGTTGATAGCTTCCAAGAATTTGGAAGAAATTGATAAGTTGAAGATTCAACTGAAGAAGGAGTTCGAGATGAAGGATTTGGGTGAGGCAAAGAAAATTCTTGGCATGGAGATAATTAGAGATAGACGTTCAAAGAAACTCTGTTTATCTCAAAAGGAATATTTGAAGAGAGTACTTCAACGTTTTGGCATAGATGACAAGACTAAGCCAGTTAGTACTCCACTTGCTTCCCATTTTAAGCTAAGTACTACTATGTCGCCAATGGATGAAGCTGAACGAGAGTATATGTCAAAGGTACCATACGCAAATGTTGTTGGTAGCTTGATGTATGCAATGGTTTGCACAAGGCCTGACATTTCACAAGCTGTTGGAGTTATTAGCAGATATATGCACAATCCAGGGAAGGAGCATTGGCAAGCTGTGAAGTGGATTCTACGGTATATTCATAATACTGTAGATGTCGGGTTAGTTTTTGAGCAGGAAGACAATCAGTCTGTAGTTGGATATTGTGACTCAGATTTTGCGGGTGATATGGACAAACGAAGATCAACTACTGGTTATGTGTTTACTTTTGCAAAGGCACCAGTTAGTTGGAAGTCTACTTTGCAGTCAACAGTTGCTTTGTCTACAACAGAGGCAGAGTACATGGCTATTACAGATGCTGTGAAAGAGGCAATTTGGCTTCAAGGATTGCTAAAGGAGCTTGGTGTTGAACAAAAAGGTATCACAATTTTTTGTGATAGTCAAAGTGCTATTCAATTAGCGAAGAACCAAGTTTATCATGCAAGGACGAAGCACATTGATGTTCGGTATCATTTCGTACGAGAAATCATAGAAGAAGGTGGAGTCACGGTGAAGAAAATTCATACTACAGAGAATCCTGCTGATATGCTGACAAAGGTGGTGACTGCGGTCAAGTTTCAACATTGTTTGGATTTGATCAACATTGTTGAACACTGAAGATTGAAGATGAAGACACAACCAAAATTTGTTATTGAGAGAGAATTGAAAATGTGGAATTTTGCCAAGGTGGAGATTTGTTGAAGTTTGGCAAAATGCCAAAGTCCCACATTGGTTGGGAGTTAAGTTTGGAGGGGATTTTTCCCCTATAAAAGAAGGCCTAATGTTTAGGATTGAAACATACCTCTCATTTGCCTTCTCATCTGTTTAAGGCATTTGTATCTTCTCTCTTTAGTATTATTTCACTTGTATTTTTGGAGTGGAATAAAATATTTGGTTGTGTCCGAGGAGTAGGCAAAATTAGCCGAACCTCGTAAATTCTGGTGTTCCCTTTATTGTTGTTTTATTGTCTTATTTATTATTTGGTGGTTGTCATAATTTTTGGTATAGTAGTTGTGACTTATTCACACTATATACATTTGGCTTCCGCAACAGTTTGTGTTATTGGAACTATTTTTGTTTCTAATAATCCAAATACCCCATATGAGGAAAGGGAATAGATTAGCCCATTCTATTTTTGGAGATTGTAACATCAGATTTCATTCCCTTAAATTGAGTAGCCAATGATTGTTAGCAATGATGATATGGGTTTTGATGCCTAGTTTTCTCCATATTGGACACACCTTTCGACATTTTAGGAAGATGTGGGTAATGATTTCTTCTTCTGTACAGCATATAGTGCAATGAGGATCAATGTTGATGCCTATGCGGTTGAGCAAAAAGAGTTAGGAACTGTCAGAGCATGATACACAGGTTTAGAAACTGCTAGAATATGATACACACGTTATGTAACTAGTTTTTGTTTGTTGGGAGATTAAGAGATTGTAGCACCCTTCCTAGAAGGTGGTTATAATTTTGATCACTCCAGCTAGGTTGTAATAATCATTTAGTTTGTTAATGGTAATCTTTCATATTTATTGCCAAAAAAAAAAAGAAGTAGAAACTTCAAATGAGTTTATACAACGCTCGCGTGTATGTCAATTCCGTAGGATGATCATCCGACGGGAATAAAGGCGATTGAATTCACCCGAACTCTGATATTGTACTAGTTACTGTTATGGCTAGTGTTGTATTGGTATATTGCTAATGAACTAATTACAAAGCGACCTGTAAAGATAACAAAACATATTAATCAAGAGATAGTGGTTCAATTGTTTCCTAAGTAAGGATGGACGGGTGACGATTGACTGAGGGGCCCTTCGGCCTAAGGTGACTGTAGATGGGGACAAATAGGCCGAGACGAGTAAGCTGCGTATGACGAAGCCTACGAGGTGATACATGGTTGTACTTGTCAGCTTTGGGCTGGAGATTGACGATTGACTGAGCGTGCTTTGGCAACTCGTGGTGGAGTGCTCTCTGGTGGGTTAGCTCTATTATTGCCTCATAACTTGAGGGAGTGATCAAATAATCAAGTTTCAGAAGATAAAATTAGAATTACGAATAATTTAGGTGTGCACCAAATAAGTTTAAAGGTGTAATTGAATATCATATGTCTTCCATTAAATATGGAGTACATAAAACTAACGTTTAGAAAATTTTACAGCGAGCTATGCTATCAAATATGGTCAGCCTAATAAATTATAGATTTACAACCATACTAGTGGGTGAGATTCGTAAGAGTTGCCAAATCCAAGTACTAACTTTTTCTTAAAATAAGATAAGATTAGAGAAGATAATAATAACATTCTTTTATGGGTTTTAGCTTATGACAGTTATTAAAGTCTTGTCAGTCTTTAATATGTTTCATGAAATGCTTGCTCACCTAATAGCATTACAGCTGTGCTAACATCCACTCTTCTTCAATGAATCCCCCATTGTCCTTCATCTCGAAATTTCTATTGAGTTGACATATTTTTCTTGTTTTATTCGACATGTTGTACTTACGTACAATTAGTTCAGTTTTGTTAATTTATTTATAAAGAAAAAAGATAGGGGTCAAAATTGACCAATATTAAGAAAAAATTAATATGATTCCGATTTGAATGAGATACTATTAAAGTCTCTTAACCCAGCTTGAACACGATATCAATTGAGTGAAAGCATGCTAGATACCGTTTTGGCCGAATAATTTCTGAAGGAGTAGAGATTCCGAGCATAATCAATCTTCTTTTTCCTATGGGTAACCATCCGTTGTGTGGTATGGAATTGTAATGTGGATCCAGTAAAGACCTCTATTAAAATTTTTTTTATTTTAGATACTTAAACCTGAGATATTTGATTAAGGATGAACGAACAAATATATATATATATATATATATATATATATATATATATATATATATATATATTCGTTCTATTAATCACTACTAGAAATCCGCTAATTTGCGATCAGGAAAAGCGACCAAAGTTGGTCGCTTATTGGCCAAACAGGCCTGGTCGATATTAAGCTGGTCCCTTTACCTTAGGGACCAAATATTCCGGTAAAGAAAAAAGCAACCAACTTTGGTCGCCTTATTATTTTAATAATATAAATTTGGCGACCAAAGTTGGTCTCCACAGGTAAATTACGTTTTTATTTATTTATTATTAATAAAAAAAAACGACCAACTTTGGTCTAAAAAGAAAATATTATTTTTTAAAATCTGGATATTAGAGACCAAAGTTGGTCGCTTTAGTATTAATTTTTTTTTAAAAATAAGCGACCAAAGTTGGTCGCAAAATGCAAGAATTAATTATTTTTTAATTGTAGGCGATCAACATTGGTCGCTATATTTCCAGAAATTATTTTTTTAAAAATGGAATAGCGACCAACTTTGATCGCTTTTTGAGAAATCTGGGTTCAATGGCGACCAAGGTTGGTCGCCATTTACCAGAAATTTGTTTTTTTTCCAGGGAAAAGTGACCAACTAGCGACCAAAGTTGGTCGCTTTTCTTGGTATATTTTTGGCAGAAAATGTCTGTATTGGCAGCTACACCACCTGCCAGCTTACCCAAAATCCTAAATAGGCATTTTATGCCAACAACAACAACAACAACAATAACAACATTAAAACTAACAAACTATAAAGTTCAATAGAAATAACACATTAAGATAACCAAATTAAGTTAATTGTTATTACAAGTCCATTCGAATACCGATTGTATTTGTCTAGTTGAAAGTGTATAAAAGTCAATGATTGTTTTGTACATCATTATCATCACCGTCTGATGAACTTTCACCAAGACGGTATCCAGAAGGGTGTACTTGTCTAGGATGGGAAGAACAATCTCGGGGAGGACGGGAGGAATGAGCACGGGGAAGGCGAGCCTCTGGCGATGAGTCACGAGACCGGGGAATTGGAAACTGCCAGAAGCTAAGAGAGATTTGATCTGCTCTTGCATGCCAATGTACTAAGCATCTCTAATCTTTTCTCTCTCCTTGGCGGCTTCTAGCTCGGATGTGAGCTTTGTCACAGTCTCCCGCATAGAGGAGAGGCTCTCTCCATCAAGTTGCTCGGCTTGCGAGGAAGTCCTTATTCCTTGAATTCCACACTTATAGCGATGGAATTTCTTAGTAGGAAACCCGTATACCTTCCCCCATTTTGGACCCCCAGCAGCCTGCATCCAGATTCTTTCAGCATCCTCGTCCGAAGGTTGGATTGGGTCGCCCGACTCACTAGGTGGCTGACTGCGTATGAATTCCTCCACTTCAGCTGTGAAGCGACCCTATAAGAAAAATTACATTGAATTAGTATTTCAAAATTCATATAAAAGTAAATCAAAATACTTAATGAAAAGTGAAAACTTACATGTATAGTTGAGGCTGGGCCCTCGACCCACCTTTCTTGATCTATCTCTTTCTTCTTCTTTACAATATGAGTATCCTTGAATAGCTCATCTTGGTTCATCGGACGCCCCAACTTCTTCTCCTGAAAACTCATAAATTTTAGTTAATAAACAGAATAGATATACTTTGAAAATTAAAATAAATTAAGCAATTACGAACCATTCTTCTCTTTATTGTCCCTAGGCTGATCGCACCTCCAGTGTGCAAGGATCCTCCCTTCTCAGATGCACGAGCTTTCTTTCCTTTTTCGCTATTCTCTAAGAACTCTGCGGTAAGCCATTGCCTTTGCAAATCCTCCCATAAATTCTGAAGCAACCAGCCAGGCTTCTGGTTCAACTTTCTAGCTTTGGAGAAACAATGCGACAACCGCTTGCGAGCTTTGAGATGAAAATTTGCAGCCACATCCGCGCTATACCGGTGTTCCCATACACACTTGCTCTGTATTTCAAAAGTTAAGTATTATATGGAAATATCATAAATTCTATATTCGATATATTATACTTAGCTTTTGTTAGCTAATAATTATTCAAAAATTAAGTGCATTAACTGCTTATAATATAGTATATAGTATATTAGTGCATTAGCTAATATTATATCGAATATAGCTTTTATATATATTTGATAAAAGATATATATATATATATATATATATATATATATATATATATATATATATATCTTAAGATGTTTTGGAACCCCAGCAGCCTGCATCCAGATTCTTTCAGCATCCTTGTCCGAAGGTTGGATTGGGTCGCCCGACTCACTAGGTGGCTGACTGTGTATGAATTCCTCCACTTCAGCTGTGAAGCGACCCTATAAGAAAAATTACATTGAATTAGTATTTCAAAATTCATATAAAAGTAAATCAAAATACTTAATGAAAAGTGAAAACTTACATGCACAGTCGAGGCTCGGCCCTCGACCCACCTTTCTTGATCCGTTTCTTTCTTCTTCTTTACAATATGAGTCTCCTTGAATAGCTCATCTTCGTTCATCGGACGCCCCAATTTCTTCTCCTGAAAACTCATAAATTTTAGTTAATAAACAGAATAGATATACTTTAAAAATTAAAATAAATTAAGCAATTACGAACCATTCTTCTCTTTATTGTCCCTAGGCTGATCGCACCTCCAGTGTGCAAGGATCCTCCCTTCTCAGATACACGAGCTTTCTTTCCTTTTTCGCTCTTCTCTAAGAACTCTGCGGTAAGTCATTGCCTTTGCAAATCCTCCCATAAATTATGAAGCAACCATCCAGGCTTCTGGTTCAACTTTCTAGCTTTGGAGAAACAATGCGACAACCGCTTGCGAGCTTTGAGATGAAAATTTGCAGCCACATCCGTGCTATACCGGTGTTCCCATACACACTTGCTCTGTATTTCAAAAGTTAAGTATTATATGGAAATATCATAAATTCTATATTCGATATATTATACTTAGCTTTTGTTAGCTAATAATTATTCAAAAATTAAGTGCATTAACTGCTTATAATATAGTATATTAGCGCATTAGCTAATATTATATCGAATATAGCTTTTATATATATTTGATAAAAGATATATATATATATATATATATATATAAAAGTTATATTCTATAATACATATTTAGATGGAAATATCATAAATATAAATAATTGTACTGTTTAAAAGAACATTTATACCTTAAAGTCATTGAAAATTTGCTCCTTCAGCGCGAATGGGAAATCACTCCAAGACGCATAAGGGCCATCATAAAGCTTTCTGGTGGCTTTGATGATAATCCTTGTAGTAATATTACTAGGGATGAACCTGCAATTTAATAATAAAAAAAATACATTAATATCTTAGTAAAACTGTACAAAATAATAAATGTAAAAATAACAAATATCTCTTACCCATCACCCTCAGGGACTATGATGATCCTGCCATACTGATCATAATGCACCTCCTCGTCATCATCAGCATCACCGTCCGAAGCATGTATATCAGAGGCATGTGTGGAAGGTGTAGGGGGGTCAGAGCTAGTATCTCGCAGGCGAAGGCCTAAAATAGGTGGAGTTTCAAATGAAGATGGCTGCGAGCCCTGTGACTGTGACATAGTTGTATGGCCCGTAAGTGAACGTGACACTGATAGCTGTGACCCGAGTGGCTGTGACCTGAGTGGCTGTGACACTGATGCCTGTGATCCATATGGATGTGACATGGATCGATGCGATCCATGTGATGCAGATGGCTGCGATCCACGTGGTCGTGCAGCAGCCGGACTGTATGTCGGACGTACAGTCCTATGGCCCTGTGACGAAAGACCTGGTGTCTGCATGAAGGTGTCGGGCTGGTGATACTGTGGCAGCTCAGAATATCCCTGGGGTGGAGGCAAAGTCATAGTCATAGGCATAGGCATCTCTGAAGAGGCAGGAAAAGATGGAGGATTATCTTCTACCCTCCTCTTTAGTTTCTTAGCCTTTTCTGACCCTTGCCTGTCATCTGCATAATATAATACATATTTAGATTGAAACATATAAAGAAACTAGCTATAAACGAGAGTTATTAAAGAAACCAACTTTTTAAAGCTCATCGACGTATAGTTCCTCGTCCGAGAATTCTTCTTCCTCACTAGTTTGAGCTTCATCAGTTGATTCTTCTTCCTCGTTTTCTATAATTCTTACTTCATTTATATCAACTTCTTCCAATATGTGTTCAGGATGTTCCAAATCATTTTCTAAAACTTCATCCACTATTTGGTCAACACTGGAGATATTGTTTTGATATGCAACATCTAACACATTCTCGACTTCCACCCTACCCACAGGCTTAGTTTTTATTAAACCCACCAATCGGACTTATTCCGCCGCAATGGATAAGGAGCATAATACATTTGCCTAACATTATGTGCAATTATGAAAGGATTATAACGATCATACTCCCTCGTATGATTAACCTCAATTATGTTGTATTGATTGTGTACTCTTGTACCTCTTGTTGGATGTGGGTCAAACCACTTGCATCTAAAAAGTATCAATTTCTTATATGGCCAACCTGTATATTCTAGTTCTATTATTTCTTTGAGCACACCATAATAATCAATATCTTCATCTTGGTTGTCATCACCACCTTGAACCCACACCTTACTGTTGTTGCTATTTTTATTTTTAGAGCAATCCTCTATATGAAACTTATAATCATTCACAACGTACTTAGACATTGTTGTGACCTCAACCCCAGGTCCCCAAGATATATCTTTCAAAAATTGATTTACACCATTATTTGGATCATTTACCTACATATTGTTAAAAAAATTCATAAGTTAGCATAACTTCCAAACATTGTTTACCTACATCGTGTAAGAATATTTTAAGGAGAAACTTACAGATTGTTTGAACCACGTATCAAATCTCGTATATACAGCATCATGGCCAAATTGACCCACGAAGTGACTGTGACACATCAAATATTTTTAGTAGTTCATTGAGATGTAATCATAGTAATTTTTATATTTTGATAACCACTAAATCAATACTCACTTGAGAAATGGTACAACTTCGGGACAATTTAGCAACACGTGAAGTGTAGCTGACTTGAACTCTATATCACTCAAACTTCTCTTTCTAACATCCTTAGAACATCTGCCTGGTTGATTCAATATGGACATAGACGGATATAATGGATCATTCCTAAGGTCGACTGTGTGCCTGTTGGGCCTATTCCAAGCACATGGAACATTACTCCTAAAATAATAAGAACAAAAATGAGCAGTTTCCTTTGCAAGATTAGCTTCGCATATAGATCCTTCAATCATATTCCTCTGCTTAACAAATTATTTGCATTTGCCAATTGTCCTACATAATTTCAGGTTAGCCAAGAACATTCAAATAAAACAGAAAATTACATCAAATATATAATATTACCTCTCAAAGGGATACATCCATCTGCATTGAACAGGCCCTCTAAGTCGTGCCTCGTGTACAAGGTGGATTGGAAGGTGTTCCATCACATCAAAAAACCCACATGGAAATATCTTTTCCATCTTAGAAGAAGTTACACGAATGTTCTGATCCATCCGATGTAGGTTTTCTTCCCTTAATGTGGAAGAACACAAGTCTTTGAAAAACAAACTAATCTCTGTGATGGGTTTCCAGATTCTTTCAGGCAAACCACAAAATGAAATAGGCACTAAAGTCTCCATGAAAACATGACAGTCATGACTTTTCAAATGGCTCAACTTCCCTACCTCCATATCAACTTTTTTCCCAAAATTCGACGCATAACCCTCAGGCATCTTCAATTTTGTTAACCAATCACAAATCTGCCATCTTTCCTCCAAAGTGAATGTGTAACTTGCTTTGGGCTTGAATATCTTACCATTGTTTGCTGTCTGCAAGTGTAATTCAGGCCGCCTGCAATATTCTTGTAAGTCCATTCTAGCCTTAGGGTTATCCTTTGTCTTACCTTTAACATCCATCACTGTGTTGAACAAATTATCAAAATAATTCTTCTAAATATGCATGACATCAAGGTTGTGACAGAGAAGATTATCCTTCCAATAAGGCAACTCTCAAAATATACTCTGTTTTGTCCAATTATGAGTAACACCGTATCCGGGGAATCTATAAGGTGGAGCTTCAGTAACTTTCCTGAAGTTCTAGACCCTCTCCCAAATTTCCTCACCTGAAAGTATCGGAGGTGGATAATCATATTCCATTTTATTCTTTTTGAATGCATTTTTCATCCTTCTAAACTCATGACCCTCAGGCAAGAATTGACTATGACAATCAAACCATGATTGCTTTCGGCCATGTTTCAAAGTGAACACTTTACTATTTTCCATGCAGTAAGGACAAGCTACCTTTCCAGCAGTCATCCACCCAGGCAATATTCCATACGCAGGAAAATCGTTAATTGTCCATATTAAATTAGCACGCAAATTGAAATTCTGCTTGGTTGATATGTCATATGTTTCAACATCATCGTACCACAATTGTTTTAGCTCATCAATCAAAGGTTGAAAATATACATCTATCAAACTTTTTGGATTACGTGGACCGGGGATAATACAATTTAAGAATATATATGGACTAGTCATGCACAACTCGGGTGGTAGATTATAAAGTGTAAGAAAGACCTGCCAACATGAATACAGTATCGCAGATACAGAAAAAGGCGTGAAGCCATCCGCACACAAACCTAACCGAATGTTCCTTGGTTCACTAGCAAAATCTGGATATGTCCTATCAAAGTGCTTCCAAGCTTCTCCATCTGAAGGATGACACATAACACCAGGTGGTCTTCTATTTTCAAAGTGTCGTCTCATATGAGGAGCAGAACTCATCGACGCATATAACCTCTTTAGCCTAGGTATAAGAGGTAAATAATGCATCGCCTTGATAGCGACCATCTTCCCGCTGGAAAGCCTCTTGAAACGAGGCTTTTCGCAAAATTTACAACTGCTTAAATTTGCATCATCTTTATAATATAACATGCAACCATCTTCACAACAATCAATTCTCATTGACGAAAGTCCTAACTTAGAAACTAATCTCTTTGCCTTATAGAAATCACCAGGTAATTCGACATCGGAGTCAACTAGTTCACGCATAAGGTCAATGACAGAGTCCATGGCTCCTTGAGAAATATTCTAATCAGATTTGATACTTAGTAATCTAACTGCAACAGACAACTCAGAGTGCGGACTTCCTTTACGTAGTGGACGACTAGCTTCCTCTAAATGTTCATAAAAATGTTTTGCTTCATCATTAGGAGTTTGTTCAACATTTTCATTGGGCTCACCACCTAAGTGCATTCCAAAAGCATCCGCAACCATATCATGAATTTTGGAATCACGATTTGTATTCTCCACTGATCTACTACTTTCACCAACAACCATGTTATGAAATATCCCATGGCTACCATCGATCTCTCCATGATTAGTCCACACAAAGTAATTCGCTATAAACCCCTTACTATAAAGATGAACCTTAACTTCCACCGGTTTTTCAAACTTCATACAGTCGCACCTAACGCAAGGGCACCTAATTACTCATTCATTTATGTATGGCGGAAGTGACATTGCATGTCTAATAAAGTCATCAACCCCTTCTACAAAATCCTCTCGCAATCCCCGCCAATTAGGATAATTCCTATTGTACATCCAAGTACGATGTTCCATCTATATAAATAAAGCAAGAACAAATTAAATTAGTTAATTCATATCCTAATCTTTTTTTAGTTAACCAAAAGTCCAATTCATATCCTAAAAGTCCAATATGACCTTAAGTTCATAATTAATACATTAATAAACTCCTCCTTTTAATTCTTTTTTCTTATCTTATAAATGTATAATGCATAGTTTAAAGCATGAATTTAGGTACTCTTATTTAGGTATTGCTCCTCTTCTAAGACAATGAATTGTTTCTTTTCACAATTGAACTCAATATAAAATAATACAAGAACTAAAAGATTATAATTTCTACCTTAAGTTCATAAATCTAATGTAGCTCAAACCAAAAACCCTAATACTAAATAGACAAAAACTCTAAAAAATTACATAAAATTATATAGCAAAAATTAGAAATTAAAAAGCTAATAAGGTAGATTACTAACCTTGGTAGATTAAAAGGAGGATTAAAAAGCAGTGGTGGCAAGGGATGGCGGACAGCAGCTCCGGCGACAGTGGTGGCGGCGAACAACGGCTCCGGCGACAGGTTTAGCAGCGGCTCCGGCGTGGTGGCGCGCGGTCACAGTAGTAGCAAGGGGTGGGGGATTGATTTATGTAAGGGAATAGAGAAGGGGGAGAATATGTTGAGAGAGAGTTTGGGAAAATTTTGGGGAGAAAATAAGAGATTGGGAGGGGAAACCCGATTTTTACTCCTGGATTGAAAAATAGCGACCAACTTTGGTCGCTATTTTGGTAGCTATATAAGTATTGACTGTTTGACCAAAATAGCGACCAAAGTTGGTCGCTATATTTGACCGTTTAACCAAAATAGCAACCAACGTTGGTCGTTATTTTACAAAAAAAATGAATTTACTTTTTTTTCTATTTTGATATTAAATATATATATAGCATAAATTGAATTAAAATCCTAAATTTCTACTATATACATATCGAATATAGTTTATATATATATATATATATATATATATATATATATATATATATATATATATATATATAATATATACTTACACTATACTTTTGTAATACAAGGGATGAATAGTACTACGATTAAAAAGCAGTGGTGGCAAGGGATGGCGGACAGCAGCTCCGGCGACAGTGGTGGCGGCGAACAACGGCTCCGACGACAGGTTTAGCAGCGGCTCCGGCGTGGTGGCGCGCGGTCACAGTAGTAGCAAGGGGTGGGGGATTGATTTATGTAAGGGAATAGAGAAGGGGGAGAATATGTTGAGAGAGAGTTTGGGAAAATTTTGGGGAGAAAATAAGAGATTGGGAGGGGAAACCCGATTTTTACTCCTGGATTGAAAAATAGCGACCAACTTTGGTCGCTATTTTGGTAGCTATATAAGTATTGACTGTTTGACCAAAATAGCGACCAAAGTTGGTCGCTATATTTGACCGTTTAACCAAAATAGCAACCAACGTTGGTCGTTATTTTACAAAAAAAATGAATTTACTTTTTTTTCTATTTTGATATTAAATATATATATAGCATAAATTGAATTAAAATCCTAAATTTCTACTATATACATATCGAATATAGTTTATATATATATATATATATATATATATATATATATATATATATATATATATATATATATATATATATATATATATATATATATATATATATATATATAATATACTTACACTATACTTTTGTAATACAAGGGATGAATAGTATTCGATCTCGCTCGAATCAACTCACATTCGACCTTGTTCGATTCAACTAAGAGTCAACATTTGACCTCGCTCGAATCAACTCACATTTGACCTCGCTCGAATTAACTAACATTCGACCTCGTTCAAATCAACTAAGAGTCAACATTCGACCTCACTCGAATTGACTCACATTCGAGCTCGTTCGAATTAATTAAGATTCGATCTCGTTCGGATTAACTAACATACTACCTCGTTCGAATTAACTAATGTTCGACCTCGTTCGAATTAACTAACGTTCGACCTCGTTCGAATTAACTAATGTTCGACCTCGTTCGAATTAACTAACATTCGACCTCGTTTGAATTAACTCACATTCGACCTCGTTCGAATTAACTAACATTCGACCTCGTTTGAATTACCTAATATTCGACCTCGTTCGAATTAACTCACATTCGACCTCGTTCGAATCAACTAAGAGTCAACATTCGACCTCGCTCGAATCGACTCACATTCGACCTCACTCGAATCGACTCACATTCAACCTCGTTCGAATTAACTAACGTTCGACCTCGTTCGAATTAACTAACGTTTGATCTCGTTCGAATTAACTAACGTTCGACCTCATTCAAATTAACTAACGTTCGACCTCGTTTGAATTAACTAACATTCGACCTTATATGAATTAACTCTCATTCGACCTCGTTCAAGTTAACTCACATTCGACCTCGTTCGAA
This sequence comes from Nicotiana tabacum, assembly GCF_000715075.1. NCBI lineage: Eukaryota > Viridiplantae > Streptophyta > Magnoliopsida > Solanales > Solanaceae > Nicotiana > Nicotiana tabacum. The sequence goes on from NC_134082.1 coordinate 122,073,548, forward strand.
TCAACCAAGAGTCAACATTCGACCCCGCTTGAATCGACTCACACTCGACCTTGCTTGAATTAATTAAACACTCGACCTCGTTCGAATTCATATTCGATCATACTTGAATTCAACTCATGCTCAACCTGACTTAATTTCGATTTACAACTTCATTTGAATTAAGTACAACATGACTTCACCCAAATTCAACCAAAGATATACTCGGCCATGTTCGAAGTAGCATGTACAAACTCAACTCTTCTAAAGAAAAACATTCGAAGAAAAATAAAAAGGCACAAGAACATACAACAAAAGATTGTGATCATTCCATTCCAAAAAATAAAATATCTTACAAAGGGCCAAAACGATGCCCCCCTCCCCCCCCCCAAAAAAAATAAATAAATAGAAGAAAACAAAAACTAAGTACAAAACATCACACCACATCGTCCCCGCCTTCGCCACTGCCACCTTCACTTCCCGGTCCAGCAGCTCCATCTCCATCATCGCCCCCGCCATCGGGATACTCATCGTCATACCAAGCATCAGATGCAAGCCCGTCTAAATCATCTTCACCACCATCGGTCCCCGGCGTAGCGGGGTCATAACTACAGTCAATCCTAGCGTCACGTGCCTTAACACATGCATCTTCAAAATCGGCATCAGGAACCTTCCCTGCCTTCATCAAATTCCTATATATGTCTAGCTGAGCCTCGGCGTGGATCCACATCTCATATAAATGCAGTGGAATGTCGAGGAAAGCAGAAGTATAAGAGGAGGACGGTCGAGCCAACAGTCGCGCCTTCTCGGACTCAAGAGTGGTAACTTGATCACTAAGGCTCGAGACATCTCTCTCGAGCCCACCAATTCGCTCGTCAAGCCGTGTCTCCCTTAGCGCGGCCGTTTCCGCATCATTTGCTCGTTTAGACTTGAGGATGGGGATGGAGTCCTCAAATGCCGCCACCTTTTCCAAAGTAGCTACCCTAGCCTTCTCGGTCCCCTCTAACTCTGCCACTTTCTCGATCAACTCACCACTCAGACTGGCAACTCTGATCGAGCTTTGCTCAAGTTCGACCCGCAGGGATGCCATTTGCGCTTGAAGGTCGACACACTTGGCTACGACCCTCTTGCTCACCTCAAATTCGTCCTCCTTGGCTCTAAACGCCCCATCGAGCTTACTACATCTGTCGATGATCCGCACAAGCTCCTCGTCCTTCTGGTCCAACTCATCTCTAAGGGGCTGGAGGTTACCGCCTGCTCTGAACCGTGCATGCATCTCATGATCTTGTCATGATATCGAAGGTACTTCGAAAGATTCCCCCACAAAAAAAAGAGAGAAGAAAACAAAAACTAAGTACAAAACATCACACCACATCGTCCCCGCCTTTGCCACCGCCACATTCACCGCCTGATCTAGACCATCTCCACCATCGCCCCTGCCATCGGGATACTCATTATCATACTGTGATGACCCAAAATGTCATCTTTAAATTAAATAATCATCTCGGTATTTTAAGACCTTGAAAAAAAGTGCTATCAATAATTTCTCGACTTACGTGCGCAGTCTGTAGAATTTTTCGGAAGGTTTTTGTATGAAAAATAGATTAAATTATGAATAAACCTGTGCAATATAGCGTACAAAAATAATAGGAAGCAGATAACCATGATGGCAACAATGATCAACCAGTGATATAAATAGCAGACAACCAGAACACCATAAATGTTTCTCAACAAATAATAAATACAAGTGCAATCAATTAATCAAGTCCTTCAAATATAAATCTTTCGCTTATAAATCCTTCAAGTAATAATCTCTAAGATAATATGTTTTTCAATAAATATATTATATTAGAGATTATTACTTGAAGGATTTATAGGCGAAATATTTATATTTGAAGGACTTGATTAATTGATTGCACTTGTATTTATTATTTGTTGAGAAACATTTATGGTGTTCTGGTTGTCTGCTATTTATATCACTGGTTGATCATTGTTGCCATCATTGTTATCTGCTTCCTATTATTTTTGTACGCTATATTGCACAAGTTTATTTGGTAGTCTGGTCCTAGCCTTGTCACTACTTCGCCGAGGTTAGGCTAGGCACTTACCAACACATGGGGTCGGTTGTGCTGATACTACACTCTGCACTCTTTTGTGCAGATCCCAGTGTTGTACATTTCAGACCGCAGTGAGATTGATGTTTCTTGTTCATCAGGCGACCCGAGGTAGTCCTGCAAGTGTTCGCAGGCCTTGGCGTATCCTTCTATCTACTATTCCTGTTTCTTTCATGTATTTCCGGAGACAATGTTGTATTTATTTCTTTCAACCTTTATTTGTAGTACTCCTAGACAGTCTGTGAAGTTGTGACACCAGTCTTGGGTAGATTTGTTATGGATTGGTATTAGCAGTATTATTAAAACTTTACAATGCAACCTTCCGCTTATTCAATTCTGTTGTTATCTAATTGTTGGCTCTTAACTGTTATCGGATTAAAAATGGAAACAAGGTAAATAGTTCAGTTGGTTGGCTTGCCTAGCTTTCACTAGTAGGCTCCATCACGACTCCCGAAGGCGGGAAATCCGGGTCGTGACACATACCAAGCATCAGATGCAGGCCCATCTAAATCCTCTTCACCAGCATCGGTCCCCGGTGTAGCGGGGTCATAACCGCAGGCAATCCCAGCGTCACTCGCCTTACATGGGCATCTTTAAAATCGGCCTCAGGAACCTTCCCTGCAGTCATCAAATTCCTATATATGTCCAGCTAAGCCTCAGCGTGGATCCACATCTCATATAAATATCGTGGAATGTCAGGGAAAGCAGAAGTATGAGAGGAGGACGGTAAAGCCAATAGCCGCGCCTTCTCGGCCTCAAGAGCGGCAACTTGATCACTAAGGCTCGAGACATCTCTCTCGAGCCCACCAATTTGCTCGTCAAGATATACCTCCCTTAACGCAACCGTTTCCGCATCATTTGCACGTTCAGACTTGAGCACGCGGATAGAGTCCTCTAATGCCGCCACCTTTGCCAAAGCCACTACCCTGGCCTCCTCGATCTCCTCCAACTCTGCCACTTTCTCGATAAACTCACTAGTCAGGCCGGCAACTCTGATCGAGCTTTGCTCAAGCTCGGTCCGTAGGGACGCCACTTATGCTTGAAGGTCGACACACTCAGCTACGACCCCCTTGCTCAACTCGAGTTCGTCTTCCTTGGCCCTAAGCGCCCCCTCGAGCTCACTGCATTTGCCGATGGTCCACACAAGCTCCTCGTCCTTCTAGTCCAACTCATCTCTAAGGGACTAGAGGTTACCACCTGCTCTAAAGCGTGCACGTATCTCACGGTACTTGTCGCGATGCAAGTGGTACTTCAAAACCATTTTCTGGAAAACAACTTTTCGCTTCTCCTCTCGGCGGGCACTCTCGATCTCCAAAATGAGAGTCTAAAAAAAAGAGAAAAGAAAAGAAAAAGGAAGAGCCAAAAATAGTTAGTAAAGATAGAAAGAGGAGAAGGGCGCAAAGTGAAAAAATAATGAGGAAGAAAATTCACCCTCAAAGCCATCCCAGATGTGCCTAATGACAAATCGGCATCCCTAAGCAATTGTAGAATCCTGTTCTCGGCAGCAAAGCAGAGAGGGGCCAAAGAAGGGACCAAGCTCGCCGTATCAGCTAACAAATTGTAGTCCAAAAAGATAACAATCGAACGAGAACACCCATCCATTCTCACCTCAACCCGGGTAAAGCCTTCGTCGAATAACCTCTTATCATCGAGGTCGACATCGAAGCCGGATTTGTAATCGTCTACGATCACTTTTTTTGCCCTCTCCTCGGCCGAGGAGGGAACGTCGACCCACTCTGACGTTAACAGATCACTCCTCGGAATGACCGCAGTTGCCTCTGGTTGCTTCCCTTCTTCCGCGGAAGCAATCTCCACATTTGACGGGGGCATAGTCTCTATGTCCAAAGCCATATCGCCCCCGGTTCGGCCGTGGTCAACACGGGATCACCCCCGTGGGCCCCTTATCCTCGATCGTTTCACCGTCAACCTCTATTCTCCGTCTTTTTAGTGGAGCCTCTTCCTCCTCGCCCTGCGCTGACTCATCCACCAAATTAAACACTGAAGAATCCGGAATCTCCGCTAGTGGGGAAGCAGACTAGCGGCTAGGTCTATGTGAGATCGGGGTCTGAGAAGGAACAACAATCTAAACGGACTCTCCTGCAACCACGACGAGTAGAGGCCCATTCGAAGCACCCGACTGACAAAAAGCGTGAGTAAGAGCCCTCGCCCTCCTCGAGGCCCTTCAACCTACCAACAAAGAAAGACTTAAGTAAAAAATAAAGGAGAGAAAAGATGGTACGAAGGTCAAAACAACTAAGATCGAAATAAAATGACTCACCGGCCGAAGGATTGCGCCCAAACCTCTCATTGAACTGCGACCACTCATGGATCCCCACCATGTGAGGCAAAATTTAGCTCACCCAGTCATGAATGTCGACGACTTCCGAACGAGGATCCTTCTCGACTACACAAAAAAGAAGAGAAGGGGGGAACAATTAGGTCACCAAAGAGAAACAACAAACAGCCAGTTGGGAGAAATACTTACGAGCAAAGTTCCACTCCTCGGGAAATCACATGTTCCGTCCTCACGTAGAAGAAATTGACCCAAAAATGACGATTTGTCTTATCGCCCATCTTCACCACCAATCCTTTGGTCCCATGATGGCGAAGGTGTATCATCGTACCCCTGTGGAAACTTGGGGCGAAGAGGTGAAGCAGATGACGGATAGAAATTCTACGATTGGATAGCTCTGCATACTTGATACGCATAAGGAAAAGCTTATAGATGTACGGGAAGAGCTAAGCCGGAAAAAAGCCATAATAGCGACAGAAGTCCTCCGCCAAGGAAGGAAGAGAAAACGTATAGCCAACGTCAAATGGGTACGCGTAGAATGCGTAGTATCTTCGGCGATGTATCTGCACCACGTCGTTACCAGCGGGGATAAGTTCGACATGATCTAGAACTCGCCATTTAGACCTAAATGCAACAAGTGTCGCCGCATCCATCTCAAAAACAACGGGCTCAGGATCATCTTCAGGTCGTTTTAAGAAGTCCGACCTGATCCTCCCCGAACGTGAAATTATCTCATCCATGGTGGGGAAACTCTCATCTTTTACAATGGCCACTCCTTCTTCATGAGAAGGCATGTCCACAGTCAATGGGACAAGATTAGAAGCTCCCTCAAGGTTTGAAGATGCACCAGTCATTTTTCTGTTATGTATATAAGAAGAAAGTGCAAATGTGAAAGGGTAACAATAGCAGAAAACGCTAAGAGAAGTAAGAGACAAAGATGCAAGAATTCTGAAAAGAAGAAGGGGAAGCTTGAAGTTTCGAATGCTTAAGAAATGCAGCAGCTCAAATGAGGAATTCTCATCCCTAGTTATAAGAATATTGGAACCCAAATCGAGAAAGCCAAACGCCTCCGCATTGATTTCGAAACTGAAGAGGCACAGGAAACGACGTAACGTATTGGGAACATGCGCCATAATGACGCATGAGGAAGTGATGACATTTCAAACTGATGTAACGGTCAGATGTGGCTCTTAAAGCGCCATGTCGTCACCTCGCCATAAAAATGTTATTCCTCAGGCAGCATGCCCAAATTTCACAAATTGCAAATGGCGAAGTCCGTCCATCGAGCTCATCCAAAAAACAACCTCGACGGGCGGAGGGACTAACTGTATGGGTCAAAATCTGACCAAAAAAATCTTGCCTAAGAGAGGATTACTAAGAGGCGATTAGGCCGAGGTCGTGCTCAAGATGGAAGGAACCTATTGGCGAGCTGAGTAGCTAGGGTCGAGCTTGAGTACTCAGATCAGCCCGAACGACTAGTTTAGTAGTAAGATATTATAGGGGAATATTCCACAGAGTATTCTCTGCACTTGTACTTTCAGTTAGTAAGGGATATGTCCCATATAAGGGGGATTAGAGAGAGAATGAGAGGGTATGTAATATTCTATATGATAAGTTCTCTCATGAAAAGTTGACTCTGAAGTAAATTACAAATACTGTCTTTACAAAAAGATTCGATTTGTTATTGATCTCACACTTTCTCACATCAGATCCGAGAAAGCTTTCTATATTCTCACGTTTGTTTGTCTTACATCATTGTTAGAGGGAGAATCATCCACCTCATTGAATATTAAGGTGAATCATTATCTTTATTTACATTTATTGCCATTTAATATATTTATTGCTTGCCATTATTCTCTCATACACTCATAACAAGACCATTAAATTCCCCTTTGCATTAAATTGGTTTAAATGCAATTATACATTTTTCATATCAACCGATTTGAGATCTAGGATTTATTATGTTCAAATAGGACTTACCAACTATTTCTTTATTTAATTAGTTTAACAAAAAGACTTAATACTTTTTGGTCAAACATTACCGGCAATTACAGAATTACATCATTGAAAACTTCCACATTTGGGGAAAATTTGAAAATGCTTTCTTATGCAATGGACTTTGTAGTCCTCAACTTTATTCTCATTTCACATGTGAGAGAGAGTTAACTCTGTTGGAAAAATATTGGATTATGGAGAATAAGATATAGCTTGAGGCGTGTCAAAGACACTGTCTTTAAGGATATTTTGCTCACACCGTGATAAATAAAATTAGGCATATCCCTCAGGATTCAACAAGCTCTTCTAGTATAATTAGGAGCAAAAACAACAAAGATTATTGAATAAAAGAAAACCCAACACAAAAGAAAAGGGAAGAAAAGTTTTAGCTTTGTTCACACTTATTTTTTTCTTCATCCTCCAAATAAACAAACATATACTTATATATGAAATCCAAAAAGGACATCTGATTGTTGGCAAGAAAACGTTAGAAACCAAGGCCATTAAGACTCTTAAATTGCCAATTGAATTTTCAACAGTAACCTTCAAATTAGCATTCAATATTGAGAATTATTTTGTCCCAATTGATTTCAAAATGAAACTAAGTTTCTATTACAAATATATTTAAATAATTACTATAATAATGACTTATTAATATCATAGTAAGAAAATAAATCTAGACATAATTTTAGAATATTTCTTTTTGAGTTATCAAAATTATTTTTCTAACAATCCCTCACATAACTCAAAAAGAATATTAAGTAATAGAGTAAAATAAAAAGTTTTGCTGGGTTTTCACAAATGAGCATAATGCGTTGAATCTGGTGTCTCTTGGACTATGAACCAAACCTAGATAAAATAAGATTAAATTTACAGAATAATTGGTGAAGTTTAGAACTTCTATGAACCAAGAATTCTTTTGTAAGTTTAGTGTCTTATCTATCACATTCTACTCGCACACACTTTGTTGTTTGTCATGGTTTTGCGCTAATAGGCCATGCACGCGCCTGGTTTTCATGAGTGCTCTAGAAATTTTGCCACAAATTTCATAGGAGCGGCCCCATTCCACACTCGTATAGATCCATCCATCAAGTGTATTCTGCAGCACAATACACCACCTATAAAAAGGTTATGGATTATTGGATTAAGAGTTTAATAATTCAACCCCACATTCCTTGCAGTCTTGCACTATGTACACATACACCATAGGAAGAGACATACTTTAATAGTGCACATTTGATCAACTAATGACTTGTTATTACCCATATGAACCTACTTCATGGGATCTCCAATCATATAGGTTGGGTTACCATCATTATTGATACATCTCAAATTGACAAAAGTCTCAATCCCTCGATGTTTTACTTATAAGTGAAATGATCGGCCAAATCCTCTTTTGACTACACATAATATGTATAAAAAATTCTCATCTTTAAGCAATTGCTTTATGACATTATATCTTAAAATAATATGTCAACTTTTCCCATTGAAAGATTTATTTTCTTACAATAGCTATTGCACCTTGGCAATCCCAATTCATCGACACAAATATTGTCGGTTTAATTCCTAGTGGAATACACTCCAAGAGGTTACTTAATCAGCTTCACTGGCAGGCAATTTTAATATCATACACCCACCCAAGGTGATCACACACTAACTAGCTAGTTTTTTCTCATCTGAATCAGAGATTCAATATCTTCACCGTATCTTTCTAATACGGTGGAAAATCCACATACAAAATACTAACTTATAGTATTTTTCAAATAAAGTATAAAATCATCTCAAATGAAGTAAAAGTTTACTTCTGTACAAGTGCCTTTTGAAACATCTTTCAACACATAAGAATTTAGTTTTCTTTTTGGTATCTTCCATATTATAATACCAAAGTAAAAGTTTGTAAATATAGAAGCAACTTTAACTTCTACAGAAATATCTCAAATCAGTAGGAGACGGGTCATAATTCAACAATTTCTTCACCCAAATGGCTAAAAGACCAGAAGAAACATAACTTTTCAAAACCAAAAATATAAAATATTTTTTATCTTCCAATACAAATTTTTGCTACAAAAAAATCTCAATTTTGTAAGCCTTTATTATGACATTAATAAACAATTTTTATCACATTTTTCTTTCTTAGGATAAGGCTATATAACCCTGGACATCACGGTCCCCCACATTTTCGAAAATTTCAGGTTAAAAAGATAACTTTTCCATAGCTCATAAAGAGTTCTACTTTACAAATAACAAGCTACTAATATAGCTTCACCCAAAGATTATCATATGGATCAATAAGCATGCAATTTATTAATTAATTAAAAAGTCTCAATATCTTAAGTAATAAATATTTAAATCCGGTACATCATCTTTTACAATTCTCATTCACTCAAATCTCCAATTACAGGAATAGAATTAACCCGTCCAAAAAATAAAAATTTATCTAGAAAAATTTTCATGCATATGTCTTCTTATAGGTTTAGATAAATCATGTTCATGTGATTTCAAAGAAAATGAAAATACTTCAATTGAAAAATTTGTCAAGCTTGGCATAGCAAATTTCGTCAATTTTGCTATTGAAGAGATTCATTCAGTAACCCAATTTTTCTATTAGATGTTTACCACTTATAAGTGTAATTCTTAATTAACAATAAGAATCAATCTAAAAAAAAAATAATTCACCACAGATCGAAAAGTCCTACTATCAAATTCACATAGTTTGTGCCGAAGTTGAACACATTAATTCTTGAAGAAATTACAATGAGGTATGAATGCCAATCGAAAGCATGAAAGAATATTTTTTAAGAGCTTTTAGAATAAAGTGGTTTCTTAAATAAATATAATTTTGTACTCGTGATTGAATTATATAACTATACAAATCTATAATTATGTAGGCTTAGGCGCATTCAAACACTAGAAAAAATATACCTTAATTTTGTGGTGCAATTTATCCTCCATAATGCGATAATGCACAAAATTGAAACAACAACTTGATTAACATATTGCAACCCACAAAAATAATTTGAATACAGGATGATATTCTCCATGATACCATTATGAAAATGTGAAGTGCAGATCCCATTTTTAGAATTAGAACAACAACTTGTACATCGTCAAATTTGATTCTCTATAATAAAAGAATGTGGAAATATCCTTAACATTATTGGAAAAATACTGGATTATGGAGAATAAGATTTAGCTTGAGGCGTGTCAAAGACACTGTCCTTAAAGATATTTCGCTCACACCGTGATAAATAAAATTAGGCGTATCCCCCAGGATTCAACAAGCTCTTCTAGTATAACTAGGAGCAGAAACAACAAAGATTATTGAATAAAAGAAAACCCAGCACAAAAGAAAAAGGAAGAAAAGTTTTAACTTTGTTCACACTTATTTTTTTTTCATCCTCCAAATAAACAAACATATACTTATATATGAAATCCAAAAAGGACATCTGATTGTTGGCAAGAAAACGTTAGAAACCAAGGCCATTAAGGCTCTTAAATTGCCAATTGAATTTTCAACAGTAGCCTTCAAATTAGCATTCAATATTGAGAATTATTTTGTCCCAATTGATTTCAAAATTAAACTAAGTTTCTGTTACAAATATATTTAAATAATTACTATAATAATAACTTATTAATATCATAGTAAGAAAAAGAATCTAGACATAATTTTAGAATATTTCTTTTTGAGTTATCAAAATTATTTTTCTAACAAACTCGACCACTTGCTGAATGAGTAACTGACACTCATGAATAGCAGAAATCAGAGTACTTTCTCCCTATATAAAAACAAAAAAATAGGTTGTAAATAACTAACGGAAAAGGGCCAAAAATGTCCTTGAACTATTCGAAATAGCTCAAAAATATCCTCTGTTTGTTTTTTGTGCCAAAAATATCCCTGCTGCCTATGTTTTGGACCACAAATGCCCCTAAACTGTTAGTCTTGCCATTGAAGCTGACATGGAAGTCCAACTAGGTTAGATTTGCTTACATGGCCATCCACCTAAGCAATCTAGCATGGCAAGACTATTTTTTCGGAAAAACTATTTTTCCGAAATTTTTTATTAAAATACAAAATCAACATTTATTTCGAAAAAAGTAAATAATATTTAGAAAATTATTTATTTCGGAATTTTTTTTATCAAAATACAAAATCAACACTTATTCCAAAAATAGTAAAAAAAATTCCGAAAAATTATTCTTGATTGAGCTTTATGATTTGATTAAAAAACTCCATTATTCTCTTTTGTGAATTTATGATTAGTTTGATTTAAATTTTTAGATACTTATCAGTTATAGCTTCACAAAAGGCACACCTCTACTGTAAGTATCAATTGGTTCATCCGAAGTTCTTATAATTTTTGGAGTTTTCAAATTTTCAAAAATTCCGAAATTTAACTTTAAGTGAAATTTAAAAATTTCACGGTCGAATACTTATTCCGAAAAAAGTAAAAAAAATCCGGAACAATATATTAAAGCACGCTCAAAAATAATTTATTTTGTATATTATATATAATATTTTAATAAATAAATTATTTTTCTGAATTTTTTTTACTATTTTCGGAATAAGTATTTATTTTGTATTTTAATAAAAAAAAATCCAAAATAAATAGTTTTTCCGAATATTTTTTACTTTTTGGGAATAAATGTTGATTTTGTATTTTAATAAAAAAATTCTGGAAAAATAGTTTTTTCGAAAAAACAATTTTGTCATGCTGGATTGCTTAGGTGGATGGCCATATAAGCAAATCTAACCTAGTTGGACTGTCATGTCAGCTTCAATGTCAAGACTAATAGTTTAGGGCCATTTGTGGTCCAAAACATAGACGACAGAGATATTTTTGGCTCCAAAAACAAACGAAGAATATTTTTGAGCTATTTCGAATAGTTCAAGAATATTTTTGGACTAATTATTCCAATTGCTCCCAAGGCAAGAGGTTACAATAAACAAGGTGGACCATGTGCCTCCTACGGGCTACGAGAGATGAGTAACGTTGTGTTGACTTTAGGAACCCTTTGCACGTAATATATCCTGTTAAAAACTTCGGTAAACGTCCTGTGAAATTGTTCCATTACACAGGGGCTAGGAATTAGCTTAATTAATGTCCATTATAGGTTTCTAAGCTAGCTCCCACCTAGCTACTGTTGATTTGAAAAGAAAAGAAAAAAGAAAAAAAGACATTTCGCGCACCAACAGCAATTGTATTATACCTTAGTCTAATATATGACGAATAGTACTTGCTATGCTTACAAATATATGCCACTTAGACTAGCTATAAACTAAGATCGATCAAATGGCTCTTTCCTCTAACAAGACACTTATCAAAGAGGATTTTCTTTTTTTTTTTCCCTTTCACCGTGTAATCCTTATTTTTCATTCTTTTAGGTGCAAAAGAATATATGAGGGGAAGCTTCTTTGCTATAAAATTAGTCATCGACGAATGCCTTAAAATCTGGACCACCCAAAAAGAGATAAGGATCAAAATAAAATCTACTCCTTTAACAAATGAAAAGATAAAGGAGAAAAAAAAAACAAGATAAGAGTAGCTAGATATGGAATATTTAAAGGGGTGATCATACAATAAGGTCCCTTTTCTGTTCAGTAGTGTATTTCAATCTGCAGCAACATTTTCCTCCTTGATATATAGTACACATCACATATATGTAACTGATACATTCTAGTTATCCATTCTAGTTTCTAATATAACCAATCTACAAAACATCATAACCAACCATACTAATTTTGTAGATCATATGGACCACGTAAGAATCCAGCCCAAAGAAGGGTTGGCATAGCATTTCATATCCTTTCTGGATAGCCATATTTATATCAGGGAACATAACCCGATTTCTCTAACTCTCCGCGCTGAACCTTCATTAGTGTTCATGAAACATTCATGGGCTTGGCATTAAAGACAGACTTTTTGAAGGGAAAACAGCAAGTTCAAATGTATCTTAGTGAGCGTGCCGGAGTGGTTATCGGGCATGACTAGAAATCATGTGGGCTCTGCCCGCGCAGGTTCGAATCCTGCCGCTCACGCTTTTCTTCTTTATTTTGCCCAGTCAAAAAATTGGGTGCAAAAAGGTTTAACGCTAGAAGGAGGGCTTGAACCTCCGACATTGTGGTTAACAGCCACACGCTCTAACCAACTGAGCTATTCCAGCTGTTTACTTAACTCTGTGACATAGCAAATATATAATATAGAAAATTTGCATTTTTACAGTAAAATAGAAGAGGTGACAGCAATATGCCTACTACTGTACTGTTTGTGTCTCGATAACCTGTAAACACGATAGTCAGAAAGTACGAGTACCAATTTTGCCTGCTCTACTTTTTATGAGTTGATTGATGACTAGTATTCACCCTTATAAAAGCTCGATGTTATTATGTGGGCCTAACAATGTTCAAATTAAGAGTGAGGTACGGTTACTATTTATAACATTAAGAAGAATGAAAAACAGAATGTTTCCTCTTTAGACATCTTCTCATACTTATAGAAGCTTCTAGATACTTTGATTAAGTTAGAATGACAAAATGAATTTGTGGACAATAAAATTGCATCGAGAAAATAATCAAGGCCGCAAAATATCGCAAAAATTGTAGTATTTTATTTCAAATATTTGAGTGTATAATCTCTATAATTTCTCTGATTCTACTTTTCTAGTATAAATTCGAGGGCCTTTGAACTTGATCTTGAATTTGAATTTGATTTATCCGTTGCGAACACTTTGATTGTTGCCATGAATTGTAGCACGAACAAGTAGCCTTGATCTTGAACGCCTTGTATTTAATTTGACTTCGTTCTTGATCTTGAACTTGATTTCTTGAACTTGAACTTGATTGCTTGAAGCTTGTAGAGAAATTTGCGGCGTTTGATCCACGAGCTCTCTCTTGCTTCTTGTTATAACTTCTGGTGTCTTTTCTGAGTTATGAAGACCCCTATTTATAGTTGTGGAAGGGAGGAGTTGTGATAAGAACAAACTCTTTCCGACCAATCAAATTGAAGCGTGACATGGCTGCATTTGATTGGTCAGAACATGTCACTTGCACACGTGGCGTGATTTTATTGGTCTTTTAATTTGATTTGGCATGCCTTGTCATTTTGACACGTGACATGATTTCATTGGCTCTTCGGTTTGACTTGGCATGCCACGTCATTTGACATGTGGCACCAAACTAGGCCTCTAGGAAAATGACATCTTGGGCTTAATGAAATGGGCTCATCACTTTAGCCCAATTAAATGGGCTAGCTCAATGACTTAAGACTTATTTATTTAATCTATATATATTGGACTTATATAATTAATTCAATTATATTAGCCCATAATATTTAGTTGGACTAATATATTTAATATATAGTCCATATTATTTTATCAATTTATATTCGATAAAATTTAAATACTTACAAGTGCCCTTTACTTCAAGACTTGTCAAGGTGTAGACTTGTGGAGCTTCTAAGACAAGACTTGAAGTTTGTCAAAGACAATTACTATTCCATTTGATTGACTTCTTACAACTGCTCAATTATTCTCCTCTCATGTACTTGTTTTATAATGTAACTTGAGAAGAATGGAAAACAAATGTGAGCCTTTCAGTGAAATTTCATTTATTTGTGTGAAATATTTTTATAGCTTTGTTTTTTTAGTAGTCAAATTCCGCACTCGTATTTATATTCGAATTCGCTCCCCCGAATCTTAAAATTTAGATTTTGCTGAATTCGATACTCAAATTCTTAGATTTTGCTGAATCCGATGTTCGAATCCTTCTCCGTATCGGATACCCGCACCCGAGTCTGAGCAACTTAGATTAAAATTACATGCTTTCAACGGATTTACAATATTGGATATATGTCGATTTCCTTAATTTGGTCGTTGAAATTGTCCGTCGAAATATCAGTGCTATCCTGTCCAAACGGCTATTTATTTCTAGCACTGAAACTAAAAAAAAGGCCCGGAAATCCCAGAAGGTGACCTTGTGTAAAATGGACTACAATGACGATTTGTATTCCATCCATAATGACGATTTGTAAAATAGACTTGTGTAAAGATAAGCCTACAATCCATAATGAAGATTCCTTTGTATTTCACTTGGACTCTTCACAAATCCTACTAAGGGAGAAATTCAAAAATAGCCAGATTTACAACTGGTCGTTCAAAAATAGCTCAATTTCAAAAGTAATCGAAATTTAGCCATTTTTCATGTAAAGATAAATTTGAGCGAAAATACTGTTCAAAACCCGAAAAATATGCCAGTATATTATACTGGAGTTCCAGCATAAGTATGCTTGAACTCCAGCATATTATACTGGAGTTCCAGGATAAGTATGCTGGAACTCCAGCATAATATGATGGAGTTCTGGCATAAGTACGCTAGAACTCCAGCATAATATATTGGAGTTCCAACAAGTATAATTGTCCAGTATAATATACTGGAGTTTGGAGCTCTGGTGCTCCAGTCTCCAGTATATTATACTGGAGTCAGCAAAGTATACCGGTCCAGCATAATATGCTGGAGTTCATACACAGGTGCACCGAACTCCAGTGTATTATGTTGGACCGGTCTCTGTTGCAGAAAAATAGTGGTTATTTTTCATTGACTTCGTAAACGCTGACTATTTTTGAATGACCAGTCCGAAAACTGGCTATACCGTGCTATTTTTACAGAATTAAATTGGGGCATTTGCATCTATACCCGTTTTTTGGGTCACGTTTTAATTTGTGCCCGCTTTGCAAAAAAAATTGCAAGCGTACCCACTTTTTCGCGTAACTTCTGCATACGGGGCTGAAATAGCAAAGGCAATCACGCAAAACTTCAGCATTCTAGTAGACAAGCCTGAAGTAGCAAGTGTGCTGAAGTTTTTGTTTGTAATTGCTGAACTTAAGCATAGTAGCTGAAGTTTTGTTCTCTATTTGCTGAAGTTTTTATTTGTAATTGCTAAACTTAAGAATAGTAGCTGAAGTTTTGTTCTCTATTTGCTGAAATTTTTGTTTGTAATTGCACTAAATAAGCTGAAGTTTTTTTATCCTGGATTCATTAGTTTTGTCATTAAGTTTTTTCAAAAACTTTAGCAGAAGATGCTGAAGTTATTTAGTTCATTTATAAAAACTTCAGCACTAAATAAGCTGAAGGTTTTTTTATCCTGGATAAGCTTTTTCAAAAACTTCAGCAGAAGATGCTGAAGTTATTTAGTTCATTTGTAAAAACTTCAGCACTATATAAGCTGAAGTATTTTTTGTCCTGGATTCATTAGTTTTGTCATAATGTTTTTTCAAAAATTTCAGCAGAAGATGCTGAAGTTATTTAGTTAATTTGTAAAAACTTCAGCACTATATAAGCTGAAGTTTTTGAAAAAACTTTCTAACATACTAGATAAATAATCAGATTGCCAACAGTATCTAAATCATAAATTTTGAAAACAATAAACGTGAAAAGAACAGAATTATCACTGTCTACTAACTTACGTACGTGGAAATATTCACAAATTATTGTCTAATAACTTACGTATTATTTATAATTTATTTTTAAATAATCTGATAAACATATTTATAGCAATCATCCCATGAACTGAAATTTCATAGCAGCACCAACATCAGCAGCAGCAGCAGAAGAAGAAGAAGAAGAAGAAGAAGAAGAAGAAGAAGAAGAAGAACACGAAGGAGGAGAAGGAGGAGGAGAAAATGAGGCTGAAGTTGTTTAAAAAATGGGTACAAGTTAAAAAATTTAGAACAAATGGGTATAGGTTAAATGAGGGCAATCAAATAGGGCGCCCCGTGCAATTTTTTCAATTAAATTGCTTCGATGGATTGGCTAATAGCTTGTCCAACTCCAAATGGGATTGGGAAACTATGCATCGCCTTTGCCAAACTGAATCTCTCAAGGAGTTCAGCCATTGCAGTTGTCCCACATCGAGACAAACCTTTCATGCCATATTTTATAAACCTATATAAATTCATGTGCTCGTAATTATTGAGCATCAATTTGCAGTCTTCGCAAGCCACTTGAGTCTAGTTTTGTGGACTCGAAAGTATTGACGCGAAGGTAATTTCTTTTTCTTTTCTTGTGCTTTTCTTCCTTTGTTGTCTTTTTCTTTTCTTTTTGTATGTGAAGAAAGTGAGTTGATTCCTCCATGCATGAAGAATGCAATTTTAGGTGTGAAGGGATGAGTACTCATCCTTGCCCGAATATCAGATAGACTACTCTCATAGCCCGACTATCGGAGAGATTACTCTCAATGTGGCCCAACTACCGGAGAGATTACTCTCAATGTGGCCCGACTACCGAAGAGACTACTCTCAATGTGGCCCGACTATCGGAGAGATTACTCTCAATGTGGCCCGACTACCGGAGAGATTACTCTCAAAATGACCCGACTATCGAAGAGATTATTCTCAATATGGCCCGACTACCGAAGAGATTACTCTCAATGTGGCCCGACTACCGGAGAGATTACTCTCAAAATGACCCAACTATCGAAGAGACTACTCTCAATGTGGCCCGACTATCGGAGAGATTACTCTCAATATGGCCCGACTACTGGAGAGATTACTCTCAATGTGGCTCGACTACTGGAGCGATTACTCTCAAAATGACCCGACTATCGGAAAGGCCAACTTAAGGTGCAAAGGGACTCATATGTCCACCTTAAGATTGGAAAGTTGTAGTTCCTTTTAAGGACAAACCCACGAAGAGGCCAACTCAAGGTGCGAAGGGACTTATATGTCCACCTTAAGATTGGAAAGTTATAGTTTCCTTTTAAAAACAAACCCATGAAGAGGCCAACTTAAGGTGCAAAGGGACTTATATGTCCACCTTAAGATTAACAAGTTCCAGAGAAATTTTCAAAGCATAAGAACACCCGTTTCGCCCAAAATCCAGAAGATCTCTAAGGATTTCCAAAGTTTGGTTCCTTCTAGAATGAGGCGAAAAACTTGTGGTTTCATGTAAAGAAGTACTGAAGGTAAAGCCATATACTGTGGTCTACATTAAGGAACGTGACGAAGATGAGGAAAGTGTGGGTTTTTCATATCATGTTGCTGTACAAGGCGAGAATGGTGTTCCATCTTTAATGAAGGATAATGCATAATTGGAGGATGTTTCACCGTGTTATAACATATCCTTCAACGATGGGGACCCTCAAGAAGATGAAGATGCAAAAGATGCTCCACCTGAACTTGAAGAAGGAGTGGATATGACAGTTGATGCCTTAAAAGAAGTTAACCTTGGCACCGACGAAAAACCAAGACCCACCTACCTAAGTGCTTTACTAGAAGTTGATGAATAGAGCACTTATATACTAGAAGTTAATCAAGGAGTTCAAGGATGTCTTTGATCACCTAAACTTGAAGAAGGAGTGGAGACGACAGTTGATGCCTTAAAAGAAGTTAACATTGGCACCTACGAAGAACCGAGACCCACCTACCTAAGTATTTTACTAGAAGTTGATGAAGAGAGCACTTATATTGAGTTACTCGAGGAGTTCAGGGATGTCTTTGCTTGGAGTTACAAAGAGATGCCTGGCTTGGGCCCGAATGTAGCAGTCCATCACCTTGCAGTCAAAAATGGCGCTCGCCCTGTTAAACAAGCTCAAAGGTGCTTTAGGCCGGACTTGATTCTCTTGATTGAAACCGAAGTTAACAAACTCATCGAAGCTGGCTTTATTCGTGAAGTTAAATACCCAACATGGGTTTCAAGTATTATCCCTGTAAGGAAGAAAAATGACTAGATTCGAGTGTGCGTTGACTTTAGGGATCTTAACAATGCATGTCCGAAAGATGAATTTTCGCTTCCTATTCCAGAACTGATGATCGATGCTACTATTGGGTACGAGGCAATGTCATTTATGGATGGTTCATTAGGCTATAACCAAATTCGCATGGCGCCAAAAGATGAAGAGCTTACTGTATTCTGTACCACCAAGGGTATTTATTGCTACAGGGTAATGCCTTTTGGCTTGGATATTACTGCTATGGATGGTCCGATACTGAATAAACGAGTATCTCCTGCTACTAATTCTTCTTCTACTTCTGGTAAATCAAAAGGTAATCTTTCACACTCGGCTAGAGAAGAAATTAGAAAAACGATAAACCCGATGGGTTGACGCCACAAATTCCCCCCCCAAAAGCCATATTTTGACTGCGCTTTCCACTATATCAACTGTACTTAAACTGTTAGATAATCATAGTCGATGATAACATCACTGTGCCCATCGCTATTACAGAACCGTACGTGAGATTTTCATCTCATACGACTCCTCAGAGGTCACAAATAAATCTAAGGACCCTTTCCTATTCTTTATCTTGATATGTTTGTCAGATAGAGTAAAAATCTATCCTAAGGTCCCAAATTAGACCAATGGAATTCTGTCTGCTATATTTAAAACTAATAAATACGGGCTTCTGAATTGATCTCATCTTTTAAGAATTTTCATTTTTCTTTGTTGATTAATAACCTTATCATTAAATAAAATGCGCTTTATAGCAATATCACATATACATTTTAACCTCGAATTCTCAATTACGAAAAAAATTAGAGAGTCCATTAGTTCATGAATCATGACAAAAAATTTCTCTCTCGAAATAGAAATCAAAATGGAATTATAGGAAAGAAAGAATAAAAAGAAAAAAAGAAAAAAGTAAGAAAAGAAAAAGACATCCCCCCTTTTTGCTTTTGCAATTAGATTCTTTTCTTTCTATTTCTATTTTATTTCATTCCTATTCTCCTTTCTTAGAAAAAGGGCCTTTAATCAAAGTAAAAGATTACTTCGTTCTTGATAGTTATTTACTTACTCAGTGGATAGGAACATACTCTGGATCAGAATCATGGGGAGTACTTCTTGATCATTTCTACGAACGTAAAGCCCCAATTCAAATTCCTTTTATGTACAGAAATATCCTCTTGGATAACTTACATAATCTCAATTACTAATCCTTTGTGTATCTTGGTCTTCCTAACCATCTACTCATTTTTGCTTTCAACCCCCGTTGTGGAAATCCATCTATGGTAATAGACAGTAAAAACTCCATACAGTTGATCTTTTGAACCCGCTTCAAGCTATCATGACAATTCACCAATCTTGGGGTAAACAATCTCTATTGCTTATGTTTACTTTTTCACCATTTGATTCTTGTACATAGGAAATGAGACTCAACCTTTTTACTGCAAATTTAGAAGCCGTTTTCTTTCACTCATATAACTATCTGGTTTAGTTCATCAACCCAAATGCTGAATAAAAATGAAAATATATATATTCAATCAAATCTTTTTACCTTTGTTTCTAGAAAGAAAAGAATTTGGAGAAATTTTAGGTCTCACCGAATCACACGTAGAGATATTGATAACACACATAGAGCTAATGGTATTTCATAACTAATTGATTGAGCAGCTGCCCGTAGACCACCTAAAAAGGAATATTTATTATTTGATCCATATCCCGACATAAGAAGTCCAACGGGAGCAATACTTGAAATGGCAATCCAGAAAAAAAACACCAATACTAAGATCGGCTAGAACAAGGTGATCACCAAAAGGAATTACTGAATAACTTAGAAAGATGGATATTACTGCTATGGATGGTCCGATGCAGAATATATTTGATGACCTTCTCCACAAGAATGTCAAATGCTATGTTGATGACTTGGTGGTAAAATCAAGAAAGAAAAGCGACCACTTGAAAGACTTGGGAATAGTATTTGAGTTGCTCCGGAGATACCAACTTAGGATGAATCCATTAAAATGTGCCTTTGAAGTTACCTCCGGAAAGTTCCTGGGTTTTATTGTCCGACATCGAGGGATTGAAATAGATCAAGCTAAAGTAGATGCAATCTTGAAGATGTCTGAGCCCCGCAATATTCATGAATTGAAAAGTCTGCCAGGAAAGCTAACATATCTTAGGAGATTCATCTCAAACCTAGCTGGGAGGTGTCAACCATTCAGTCGCCTTATGAAGAAAAGTGTCCCTTTCAAATGGGACCAAACGTGTAGCAATGCCTTTGAGAGCATTAAATCTTACTTGATGAAGCCTCCAGTTTTGGCAGACCCTATACTTGGAAAGTCGCGATACTATACATTTCAGCACAGAAAAGGTTTGTTGGAGTGCTGTTGGCCCAAGAAAATAGTGAAGGGAAAGAAAACTCCCTTTACTACTTAAGCAGGATGATGACACCAAATGAGCTAAATTATTCGCCAATTGAAAAGTTATGTTTGGTGCTAGTCTTCTCAATCCAAAAGTTAAAGCACTACTTTCAAGCTCATGTCGTTCGTTTGGTTTATAGAGCAAATCCCATCAAGTTCTTGATGTTAAAACCTGTCCTTAGTGATCGACTAGCAAGGTGGTACCTCCAGTTCAATAATTGGAAATCATGTACATACCACAAAAGACTATAAAAGGACAAGCGTTAGCGGACTTCTTGACAGATCACCCTATACCTGATGATTGGGAGCTAACTGACGAACTACCTGATGAGGACACCATGGTCATTGAAGTTCAACATTCATGGAAAATGTACTTTGATAGTGTTGTACATCGCGGAGGAGCCGGTGCTGGTGTAGTATTTGTCACTTCTTAAGGTGAAGTTCTGGCCTACTCTTTTACGTTGACGTAACTCTGCTTTAGCAATGTTACTGAGTATCAAGCACTAATACTTGGGCTTGAAATGGCTGTCAAAATGAAGCGGTTGCAATTGCAAGTCTTTGGTGACTCTCAATTAGTGGTCAATCGGCTTTTAGGTAGTTACGAGGTCAAGAAGCCTAAACTACGCCCACATCATGATTATGATAAAAAATTAATTGGGTGGCTCGGTGATGTGACTATTTAGCATGTGCCAAGGAAAGAAAATAAGAAGGCTGATGCTTTAGCTGCCCTAGCTTCATCATTAATCCTGTCTGATCAAGCGCAAGTTACTGTCTACCAAAAATGGGTAGTACCACCGCCAAATGAGGCTGAAGGTGAAGAAAATGAACTCAAGCATCTTGTCGCTCTTTCTGAAGTTGAGAAAGAAGAATGGCGACAACCTATTATCGACTACTTATGCTATGGGATACTTCTAGAAAATCCGCGGAGAAGGACTGAAATCCGCAATCATGCACCTCGCTTCCTTTACTACAAAGATACTCTATATAGAAGGTCATTCGAAGGAGTACTCTTTTGATGCTTAGGGGAAGAAAAAGCACTTCAAGCTTTGCAAGAGGCACATTCTGGGGTATATGGGTCACACCAGTCTGGACCAAAGCTCCATTTTCATATAAAAAGGATGAGATATTATTGGCCAACGATGGTAAAAGATTGCTTGGACTACGCTCGAAGATGAATAGCTTGTCAATTCCATGCGAATTTTATTTATCAACCTCCTGAAGTGTTGCACTTGACTGTTGCATCCTGGCCATTTGACGCTTGGGTATTGGATGTTGTTGGACCACTGCCAAAGTCCTCTGGTGGGCACCTATACATCTTGGCTGCAACTGACTACTTCTCAAAATAGGCTGAAGTTGTTGCTCTTAAGGAAGTAAAAAAGGAAAATGTTGCAAGTTTCATCCGAGTAAACATTATTTATCACTTTGGCATTCCTTATTACATAATAACGGATAATGGAAAGTCATTCGATAATAGATTGATGAAAGAGATTTGTGATCTCTTTGGCTTCAAGCAACGTAACTCTTCAATGTACAATGTTGTCGTCAATGGTCTAGCTGAGGCATTCAACAAAACTATATGCAACTTGTTAAAGAAAGTCATCTCCAAATCCAAACGAGATTGGAATGACCGTATGAAAGAATCTCTATGGGCATATAGGATAACTCATCACATGCCAACACAAGCGACCCCTTATGTACTCGTTTATGGAGTTGAAGTTGTCTTGCCATTCGAGCATCAAATACCTTCATTACGATTAGCTATTCAAGAAGGCATCACCGATGAAGAAAACGCTCGACTTCGATTGGCAGAGTTGGAGGCTCTTGATGAGAAAAGGTTGGAAGCTCAATAGAGTCTTGAATGTTATCAAGCTAGATTGTCTCGCACCTTCAATAAAAGAGTTTTCCCAAGATCCTTTCAAGTAGGAGATCAAGTCCTTTCCATAAGAAGAACCATTATTACTTCCCATAAACCTGTAGGGAAGTTCACTTCAAAATGGGATGAGCCATATGCGTGCAAGAATCTTATTTAAGTGGGGCTTATAAGCTAGTTGATGCAGATGGCATGAGAATTGGCCCTATCAATGGTAAGTTTTTGAATAAGTATTATCCTTGAAGTTGCAATGCTCTTTGACGCATGAGCCTAAACTGCATGTTGCTGTACTCCTGGCCCGCAAGAGGATAAACTGTGTACAGCCCAAAAAAATAAAAAAAGTTTGCTGGGTTGAAAACCTCGAAAGGGGTGTCCTAGGCAAAAGTTAGGACATAAAAAGAAAATAAAAAAAAATACCCATTCTGAACTACGGTATGACTTGATCCTCTTCACCGAAGTACGTAAGCAACTTAGAGTTTTATTCTGAGTTCAATCGCATAAGTTCAAAAGATACATAATCCCTCATCGTTGTTCGAATGAAGTACGATGGAATGTAATCCATTCAATCAGCACTTGAAAATCAAGCTGAGATACAATTCTTCTATTCAACTTTGTATCCCATTTGATTTAAAAGGGGCAAACCGCTATGGTAAATTGGTGTCTTCAATAAAATGATTAATATCTTTTAGGAGGCTGCCAAACATTTGCATTGAAGTCCGGGATTCGCTATGCCTTCATGTTCTTCAAACCTTCAAGTTTTTGGTGTACCTTCACGACGTTTCAGATTCAGTGAGACTTGAACCCAAGATATTTGGCGAGAATGAAGCTCTTGAATTTCAATTTCTGACAATTAAAAAGGTCTTACAATCTCGAGACTTCCACACCAAGATACAAAAATTTTGGTAAAGTCGCGCTAATTTGGAACTGTCGGCATATCAGAAACCGAAGTCTACTTCGAACTATCATCTGAAACTATTCTTAAGGCATTAAATTTTACATGTTGGATATATTTTAGATTTTGAATTTTAATATCCAAGAAATCAAGTGGTTCATGATTTCGATGTCCCTACTTCAAGATACAAAACTTTTGGCGAAGTCGCGCAAATCTGAAATCGTCAGTGTGTCAGAATTTAATATTGATTTTGAAATATTATCTGAAACTATACCTAAGGAATTAAATTTTGCATTTTGGATATGCTATATATTTGAAGTTATGTTTTCAATAGATCAAATGGTTTGTGATTTTGACGTTCCTACTTCAAGATACAAAACTTTTGACGAAGTCGCGCAAATCTGAAATTGTCAGTGTGTCAGAATTTAGTATTGAGTTCGAAATATTATCTGAATGTATCCTTAAGGTATTAAATCTTGAATTTTGGATATGTTATAGATTTGGAATTTAAGTTTCTAGTAGATCAAATGGTTCGTGATTTCGACGTTCCTACAGCAAGATACAAAATTTTTGGTGAAGTCGTGCAAATCTGAAACCGTCGCCGTATCAAAATTTATTATGGATTTCGGACTATTATCTGAAACCATCCTTAAGGCATTAAATTTTGCATTTTGGATATGTTCAATATTTGCAAGTTAAGTTTTCAAAAAATTAAATGGTTCATGATTTTGACTTTTCTACACTAAGATATTTTTTTTTGGTGAGACTACGCAAATATGAAATTTTTAACGTGGTGAAATCTAAAGTTGGATGCAAAAATACTATCTGGGGAAATTATGAAGGTGTTTGATTCTAAATTTTGGATATATTTTAGATATCGAAGTCTAATTTTCAAGAAATCAAACGGTTCATTATTTGGACTCTCCCACCATAAAATATGGAAGTCTTTTGTTACAAGCGCGTAAAGCTGAAAATTATGCGACTAAGATAAAAGTCGGACAATGTAAAGCAAAAGAGAAGCTGAAATATTTAAGTCCTCGAAGTCTCTAAGTTGAAATCTTCAAGTCCGTTGGTCTTCAAGTTGAAGTCTTCACGTTCGCCACTCTTCAAGTTGAAATATTTAAGCCATCCAAGTCCGTCGGTCTTCAAGTTTCAGTCTTCAAATTCGTCGGTCTTAAAGTCAAAATATTTAAACCTCCAAGCCTTCAAGTTGAGGTCCTCAAACTCGTCAGTCTTCAAGTGGAAGTATTTGAGCCCTCAAAATTTTCAGGTTGAAACGTCAAAGTCCGCCGAATCTTCAAGTTTGTCGGTCTTCAGGTTGAAGTTTGCAAAGTAGGGCATCACTCTTTTCCTCCCCTTCGTCAGCATGGCAACAAAAGGCATCGATACCCCCATGGGAAATCTTCGTGCGAAAACAACTTGGTAAAAACTCCTCCAAGGTCAGTGGATTTCATGGCTTTTGAGAGTGGTGCACCTCCACTTTTGTTTTCTTTAAGTGCTTAACCGGATTCCATCTCCTTGGCCTTTTTACCATCATTTTCCTTGTTGGTTGTTCTACTGATTCTTTTCGTGGGCTCCTTCTATGGTTCCTACGATGAGTCACTAACGTCCAATCTTCATCATCATCAAGTTGATTGACTTTAGCTTTGTCGTTCTCCAGTAAATCTTCAATTTACTTTATTTAAAACCACATAATTCATCGGGACTGAATGAGCCAAAGGTGATAGAAACTTGGTTTGTGCTTGCTTTCTCATCTTCAAGCATGATCTTCTTTTCACGAGCCAAGTCCATAACTTTGTCTTTGAAGACAAAGCACTTCTCCAAAAGGTGGCTCACAAGTCGATGGTATTTGTAGTAATTTGGGTCATTTGTTTTCCTAGCTTCATTTGGTCGCTTCATCTCCAGAAGCTCATTGAGATTTAACTCGAAGAGTTCTTCAAAAATAGCTGGCACATCAGAATCCAGAAATGGGTACTCTTTCTCTTGCATTTCTTTTAGAGTCAACTTTCCACTTGGCTTATCTTGAAAAGAAGTGGATTCCATACTCTGCTTCTTGCTCACATTCGTTGTGAATGTCACAGGTGATGTGTTGACATTCATAGCTTCTTTGTCTCCATATTTGGGTATAAACTTATTCCATTTCCTGACTTCTTGCTTGTCGTTCCCTTTTCGAGGCTCATAATAGGCAACCTTTCATTTCCAGTGGAGGCCATGCTCAACTCCATGTCATGGGCACGAGTCGCAAGTTCTTCAAATGTGTCAGGATTGATACCTTGCAAGATGTAGCGTATCCCCCAATGCATGTCTTGGATGCACATCTCTATGCCTGAAGCTTCACTAAGCCTATCTTATTAGTTGAGGCTTGCATTCCTCCAACGATTGATAAAGTCGATAACAGGTTCACCCTTTCATTGACGAGTATTTGTAAGTTCTATCATACTTACAATACGTCTCGTGCTATAAAAGCGATTAAGGAATTCTTACTCTAGTTGATCCCAACTATCAACAAATCTAGCCTCGAGGTTTGTGTACCAATCAAAAGCATTTCCTTTTAATGAGCGAACAAACTGCTTGATGAGGTAATCTCCATAAGTCCCAGCATTGTTGCATGTCTCAATGAAGTGCACCACATGTTGTTTTAGATTGCCTTTGCCTTTAAACTGTTGATTTTTTGGAGGTTGATAACCATCAGGCATCTTCAACATATCGATCCTTGAAGTGTACGCCTTTACGTAGGTAAAGGAGGACTTGGAAGCGACTTCATATTTGTTTTTTACAGTCCCTTCGATGAACTCCTTTAGTTGATTGATTGGAATCATCCCTTCCGAAAAGATTAGAATTTCCTTAGTGGATGCAACTTGTTGTGGGGCAGGATCAATCTCTTGAACTTCTGGGAGTTTGCCGGGTGCATGGGTGGATTCTTCTTCCATCAAGATTCCTACCCTGTCTGTTAGCTTGTCGATTCTAGCCTCTTGATTTTGTATACATTTGGTCAAGCCAACGATTGCTTCTATCAAGTTTGCCAACTGCTCCTCTACAGATGAGTGTTTGTCACCATGGCTTACATGATTGTTGTGGACGATAGAGAGTAGCATGGATTGTCACATAGATTGATCCTTGATTGGTTCATGCAATGTGGTGTAAGTGGGGAGGATCCATCACTTGAAGCATCATTATCTTCCTTCACAACAGAGTGCTTGGATCTGGAGAGGTCAAGTAGAGCAGGAGTTTTCTTGATCTTTTCAGCAACATCGCTTCCTCCTTCAGGTGCGTTTGTGGAAGATCTTGCCCCTTTTGAGGATGAAGATCCGAAAACAAGGGTTGATGCGGACGACACTTGGGGTGCTTGTTGTCCTAAAGAGCTTGCTTTGCTCCTCGTAACTAGTCCAAAGCTTCCAAAGGTGACATTGAGGATGATTTCCACATTAGCATAGAACCTGGAGTTAGCAGCCTTGGTGGATGTTGATCTGGAGTTAATTTTCTTTGAAGCCATTTCAATGTTCTTGAACCTTGGTGATTGAAAAGTTGAGATAAGAGGGAGAGATTGTCCCACCGGGTGTGCCAAAATTTGTAGACAATGAAATTGCGTCGAGAAAATAAATCAAGACCGAAAAATATCGCAACAATCGTAGTATTATATTTCAAATATTTGAGTGTACAATCTCTATAATTCCTTTGATTCTACTTTTCTAGTATAAATTCGAGGGCCTTTGAGCTTTATCTTAAATTTGAATTTGATTTATCAATTGTGAACACTTTGATAGTTGCCACGAATTTTATCACGAACAAGTATCCTTGATCTTGAACGTCTTGTATTTAATTTGACTTCGTTCTTGATCTTGAAATTAATTTCTTGAACTTGAACTTGATTGCTTGAAGCTTGAAGCTTGTAGAGAATTTTGCGGCGTTTGATCTACGAGCTCTCTCTTGCTTCTAGTTATAACTTCTGGTGCCTTTTCCGAGTTATGAAGACCCCTATTTATAGTTGTGGAAGGGAGAAGTTGTGATAAGAACAAACTCTTTCCGACCAATCAAATTGAAGTGTGATATTGCCGCATTTGATTGGCCAGAACATGTCACTTGCACACGTGGCATGATTTCATTGGTCTTTTAATTTGATTTGGCATGCCTTGTCATTTTGACATGTGGCATGATTTCATTGGCTCTTCGGTTTGACTTGGCATGCCACATCATTTGACATGTGGCACCAAACTAGGCCTCTAGGAAGATGACATCTTGGGCTTAATGAAGTGGGCTCATCACTTTAGCCCAATTAAATGGGCTATCCCAACGGATTAAGACTTATTTATTTAATCCATATATATTGGACTTATATAATTAATTCAATTATATTAGCCCATAATATTTAGTTGGACTAATATATTTAAAATATAGTCCATATTATTTTATCGATTTATATTCGATAAAATTTAAATGCTTACAGAATTAATAGTCTCCAGTGTCCAAGAAGATTAAAGACAATACCATAGTTACACTTGAATTACTAATTCAATGGTATCTCAATTTGCGTGGTAGCCGGTAATAGTAGTATTTATTTGCAAACCAATCAAAAGAAAAATAAGTGCAAAGGTAAATTAATGAGCTAAAAAATATACCTTCTTTGAAACTCAGCCATACTTCAAAATTTATCTTTGCACTCAGTTAAAATTAATGAGCTAAAATTCCTGAAAGAACACGTTAAACTAAACACATTAGATTAGCGCGTAAATTGTAAATAAGAACTTACTTGTTCTTCGTGAAGCGGAAGCGATAGACGGACGAACCGCGACTGTAATTATTGTTCGGCGGTGGTTGTCACAGTGTATTGGAGCAATCCCCTATATCACAATCTAAACCCCTCGTTTAATAAGGGAGTAGAGAGCGTGTAAAATTACTGCTTAGATTAGTATTTTAGTGTACACACTAAGTGTACTTATACAGGGAATATTATGTTTAACTAATAACTCTATTGGGCTTTAAAACACCTCGGTGGACCTAATTTTCCTACATCTCCTACTCACACATAATGGGAGTGCTCATCTAATCAGAGGAACATATTCTCATCTCCTCAGTCATTCATACAAGGAAGAAAATCGTGCGACCAACATACTGTAAGAGTTAACTTCTATACATCTGTTAGAAGTATATAGCCTCTCGTCGAGTCAAACCTGCAAGTAGATCATAAAGTATGTAGTACCCTTGATCATATAAATCACATTTGATATAGTCTCAAAATCTCATATATTATTATTTTTTGTATTCACAATCATAACTCATAAGTTATAATTGGTGCACGAGTGAATACAAATAAATGAGATTCCAACAATTATCTTCCTCTTCTCACGATCCCCTTAATATTAGTATGACTACTTTTCTAGATATGCTCTGCTAGACCAAATCTGTGTTCATATTTTTTTGAAAACACACTAAGATAACTAACATCACACTAAGTCTCAAGTATCTGATTGGAGTCTTTGAGGGTACAAAATCTTGAGCCATCATAAAAGCTTTGGGTCTCACACAATAATATGTTGAGAACGGAGTTATGTTAACCCAATTTGTCGACATTAGCACACATGTGAGACATGTGCTACAACATTTTCTCCTTTTTCCCAAGGAGCGTATGTCTTTATCTCATAAAAAATATTGTACAGATGATATTTAGACACCATAAGTATCTAAATTTGAGTTCTTTGATCTACAAAATCTTATTTAACTCACATCTGTCTCACAAAGCAGAGTAGTGAACATTTCCTAATGACCTTATGTCATTGTTTAAGCGACATTCTGGTTTTAAGCGAATAGCTCTCAAATTATCCTTATGATAATTTTGCTTAAAATCATGTCTCATCTCCTCACATCACTAAGATAAGGAGGCGATTGCCTGTTTGAGAAGGCCAACATCTTGTCTACCCCACATACTTATTTAAAAAAATGAACAAAGAATGCCCATAACATTCAGCAATATAAATATGAATATGTATCTATTTAAATCAACTTTATTGATAATAAAAAAATATCAGTTTTGTGAGGGAAAATGAACAACAAAATGAAGAATATCAAAGTCTACGCAAGCCTTGAAACCTAGTGTGTCTCACAAATGCATCTCTTGGCAAAGCCTTGGTGAAAGGATCTGCTAACATATCTTTTGTAGACACATACTTCACATTCACTACCTTGCGTATAACCATATCTCTCGCATAGTTATACTTGATATCTATATGTTTGGTTTTACAATGAAACTTAGGGTCCTTGGTGGAGGATATTCAGCCTCACTGGCATAATAGACTAACACTAGTTCAGTATTTTCAGCGATATCCAACAAGTGCTCCAAGAACTTTTTCAACCAAATAGCTTCTTGTGATGCTGAAGCGAAAGCCACCTATTCGGCTTCCATCATAGGTAGTGATACACATGATTATACTCCATGATATAGCGCCATCATTGAGTAAGAACACATATCCTGAGATAGACTTTCTTTCGTCTAGATCTCCTCCATGATCAGCATCACTATATCCAATTAATCGCAGATCCTTGCCACCTTGATAACAAAAGGCATAATCAGCAGTTCCCTTCAGATATCTCATGATCCTTTTTACTACTTGCCAATGTTCTAAACCTGGGTTGGTTTGATATCTACTTACCTAGCAAACTACTTGATAGATATCAGGTCTAGTGCATACCATAACATACATTAGACTTTCGACTGCGCTCCTATAAAGAACTTGGCTCATTCTTTTTGTCTCTTCGGGAGTCTTAGGACATATCTGACTTCCCAAAGCATGGCCTTTACTGATAGGAGTATCAACTAGGCTACTGTTTTGCATATTGAATCATTCAAGAACTTTTCTAATGTAATTCTCTTGTGAGGGATACAATATTTTCTTTGAATGATCTCTTGAAATCTTAACTCTAAGAATTTATGTAGCTTTACCCATATATTTCATCTCAAATTGGGATGATAACTATGACTTTATCTCAGTTATAAACTCCTTATCATTTCTAGCTATAAGTATGTCATCTACATACAATGTTAAAATCACAAGCTTGTTCCTTGATCTTTTGGTATAAACGCAATGGCCTTCTTCCATCATGGCAAAACCATTGTATACAAAAACATTCTACAAGCATATATATCACTGCCTTGAAGATTGTTTGAGGCCATAAATAGACTTCAAAAGTCTACAAACCTTTTGTTTGTGGCCCTTTTCAACGAAACACTAGATTTCTTCATCTAGTTCTCCATTGAGAAAGACAGTCTTTACATACATCTGACGTAATTCAAGATCCAAGCTTGCAACAGTAGCTAGAACCATGCGAACAAAGGTAAATCATACAGCAAGCGAGAAAGTCTCTTTGTAGTCTATTCCTTTATGTTGTGTATACCCTTTCGCCACCAGTCGAGCCTTATATCTCTCAATTGTGTCATTATCCTTGAGCTTAATTTTGAGAATCCATTTTCTCCCAATTGTTTTACGTCCTTCAGGGAGGTCAACTAGTTCCCAAACTTTGTTGACTCTCATAGACTCCAGTTCATCTTACATTGCTTTTGTCCATTTATCCTTAGAAGGGCATGAGAGAGCCTTTTTTACATTTTTAGGATCGTTTTCTTCTTATAGGAGCATCATAAATTGTTCACCGCCTTCAACATCAAATCATCAGTAGGAAATCTTTTTACGATAACCACGTCTTATTTGTGATTCATCATTGTTCTCATTTGGATCAATGTTGCTCCCACCCGGATCAAGAACATCCATCCTACTCCCACTTGGAATAAGATCTATGACCATCTCGCTCCCACTTGGAACAAGATCCATTTGGTCACTTCCACTAAATGTAGAATGATTACTTTCGTTCGCATCTGATGATGAAGGAGGTCTTTGATGAGAAACTAATTCATCATCTGCTAAAATTCTCCCAATCGAAAGAAGTGATCCTTGTACTTCTTGATCCATTATCTCAAATAAAGTTAAGTCTTGACCTACCTCTCCCTTCTTAGGGAACTCATCCTCTAAGAATGTGACATCTCGTGAAACTCAGTTACACTCCCACTGTCTTGATTACCTATAAACACATAACCCTTTGAGGTTTTGGAATATCTTATAAAGATAGTTTTCTTTCCCCTCTGACCTAATTTGCCATATTTGTGAGAGGAAACATGTGTATAGGTAGCACAACCCTAAGGTCTTAATATACTCAGGTCAGGTTGTCTTTCAGTCCATAACTCATATGGAGTAGTAGTAACTGACTTTGTAGGCACTCGATTAAGTACAAAGGTGGCAGTAAGCAACACATCACCCCAGTAACGAATTGGGAGGTTAGCTTGTGCCATCATTGACCTAACAATTTCTAGGAGCGTTCTGTTTCTTCTCTCAGCAACACCATTTTATTGTGGAGTATTTGGGATAGTCAACTGATGAATTATTCCCTTTTCATCATATAAATTATTAAACTGGGTTGATAAGCATTCACGACAACGGTCAGTTCAAAGAGCTTTTATCTTCTTGTCTAATTGATTTTCCACTAAGCTCATATAGCGTTTGAAGCAAATTATTGCTTCTGATTTGTGGGAAATTAAATAGACATAACTGAAACGGGTATAGTCATCAATAAATATGATGAAATAACTTGTTCCATGCCTTGCCATAACATTCATAGGCCCACAGATGTCTGAATAGACTAATTGCAAAGGATATTCGGCTCTAGTCACCTGACCAAAAGGTTTTCTTGCAGGTTTTCCAGCTAGACAATTTTCATAAGTGGACAATTTCACATGTTCAATATTGGAAAGCAAACCTTGTTTTTCTAACCTTTGCATTCTTTTTTGGCCAACATGACCAAGTCTAGCATGCCATATGTTTAGATCACTATCATATTTATGTGAAGAAACAAGCATAGAAAAACTAGCATTATTATTAAATGAATCATAATCCAAATCCATAATAATTAAACCTTAGGTCACATGACCAAAACAAAATAAATTTGGACCAAAAGTCAACTTAGCAGAATTTCTATGACAAAACAAGTCAAATCCTAGCTTAAGCAAAACTGAAACTGAAATAACATTCCGGCGAATTATTGGTGCAAAGAGAACATCATGTAATATTAGGTTTCGACCGCAGGACTAACTTGCATGTACCGATCCCTTCAACAACAACTTTGCTGTTGTTTCCTATATATATCCACTTTGCTTCATGTGGAACTCGCCGAAATTCAATAAAGGCACTGCGTTCTCAGGTTATATGATCTGTTGCTCCTGAGTCTAATATCCACAAAAGATTAGATTCAATTAGAAAAATAGAATTAGAAACATAAAGTTCACTAATTCGAGTATCGTGAAATACCTTTCTTGGAGGCTTAGAGCAATCTCTGGCATAATGACCCTTTTTATCGTAATCATAACATTTCATTTTAGAAACTTTGACACGTTTGTGACATTTGTTCTTGCCTTTTTCAGTCTTTGCCCTTTTTGCATGCTGAGATGGCTGAGCTTGAGGTGTACCTCTCTTTTTACCCCAATTCCTTTTATTTGAATCACTCTTGGTTTTGAAGGTTGTTGACATGTGCAACTCAGCTATTGGCTTTGCAGTTTCAAGTCATTCCTCCTTTAACTCAAGATGCCTCCAGACATCTTCTAGAGTTGTGATTCACTCATTATGGGTCAAATGCTTTTTCATATGATCCTAAGAACTAGGTAAAGAGCGTATAATAGCTTGGATTTGTTGTTTATCAATCAATACATGACCAGCATCTTTCAACTCCCTAGTCATATTTGTCATTTGCCTCAGATGTATTTTCATTGAATGTTTTAGGCGTTTCATACATGAATCAAATTTGATCATTAAGAACTGCAGCCTTGCAGTGGAACATTTACCAAACCTTTTCTTGAAAGCATTCCAAAGACATAGCTCTTTGGTGATCCTTAAACTCCCGTAGAATGTCATCATCTAAGGTGCTCAATGATAAGTAGGGATTTTAGCGAGTTTCATGCTCCTTCTTGCCTATGCTTTGATTATAAATTGTTACAAATTAGTCCCAAAAGGCTCATAAGTTGTGCTTGATTGCAGGTTTGATCGACAAAGTGACGAAATGTCAAAGATTGGCTCAAAAGGAGTAAAACCTGCTCAAGTATCAAAGACAAAGTAAACTGAGGGCAAACGGGCAAACAAGCCTAGTGCAGTCCGCACAAAGTCGAATGCGGCCGCACTAGGTGATTCAGAGAAAAGGCAAAACCAGGCTTCAAGCAACGCAGCCGCAATACACATTTTGTGGTCCGCGGTGAAAGCTCCGCGGCCGCGCTATTATTTTGTGCGGTCCGCGGAAGAGAGATTCAGAAAGTTGGCAAAAATGGGCTTCAAGTAACGCGGCCGTGGTACACATTTCGCGGTCCGTGGTGAAGGCTCCGCGGCCGCACTACCTTTTTGTGCGGTCCGCGGAAGAGAGATTCAGAGAGATGGAAAATGCCAAAGTTCAAGCCATGCGGTCCGCGGTCACGATTGTGCGGAATGCGCCAGCTACCTCCGCGGCCACGGTCCATTCTACGCGGTCCGCAGAGCCCAAGTTAGAGAGCCCAGAATTGAAGTCCAAGAGCCTAGCGCGGTCGTGGTCCATTTTATGCGGCCCGCGCTGACCTCGCAAGGGTATTTTTGTCCAATTTTTTTAGTCTAGTATAAATAGAACATTTTACCATTTTTAGGTCATCAGATATATCCAGATCTTAGCTGTGCTCGTGGGAACCCCAACGGTAGCCACTTTTTGGCATCTTAGCTTCAAATTAACGATAGATTCTTGTATTTTCATTTAGCATTTAATTAATATGCCTTGTTCTTCATCTATTTCTCTATTTTCTTCTTCAAGCATGAGTAGCTAAACCCATTAGCTAGGGTTGTGGCTCAACCCTAGTGTGGGTAATTGATGGGTGTTGCCAGCTATTGTTAGATTGACTATGGGTGTTTGTTATTTGGGTCAATTTTATGGTTTAATCTATGAATTGGTGGTTGCAAACACTGATTTATGCTAAGTTGACTTGGCTCTTCTTGAGAAAGAGAGCCTAGGTCTCCAAAATTGACCCAACAAGGAATTGGGATGGACTCAAGAGAATTGACAGTCCCAATTAAAGGGTTAAACCTCGAGAGAGTAATTACCCAACTTGAACCCTAGTTGCTTGAGCTAATTTGCCTACCCATTTGGTCTCGAGAGAGTCAATTAGGCAAAATCACTCTCTCTACCGAGAGGTGTGAGAGTGGGTAAAATTGTGCAACGATTATAGCATAAGCCCCAATTATGTCAATCGAACTTTAGTAACATCTACCCGTCAATTAGCCACCTAGGTAATGTCACGACCCTAGTGCCTTTCTTCCCATTAGATACAACTTAGCAGTTATCTCGTAGCATAATCTAGTTTTAATTAATAGTTTGATAATAGTAGTTTATAATCAAAAACCTAAAAATGTATGGAAGTGACATTTGGAATAATTACACAACTCTAGTCTAGATAGATACTCGACTCCATTCCTAGCTCCCTATGGAAATCGATCCCGACCCTCATATCGGGTAAAAGCTATTGCGACCCTCTCTTCCTTCTTTTTAGTAGTGTGGAGTTGGTATTGATCACTTTTTGGTGCTGTTGCTGGGGAGCTAACGGTTTTGGCTATCTATTTAGTTAGTTTTGTGTATTGTTCTTCTTTCTTTCTTTGTTACTTACTTGTTTGTGTCATTACTCAGGTACCAACATGGATTTAAACAACGATAATGATCCTCTTGGAAATGTGATAGCGGGGGAGGAGGTAGATGATCTTAAGCAAGATGAGGTACCTCTTGCACCTCAAGGTCAACGGAGAGGCCGGAATGCCAATGCTAATCCAAATGACAATATTCCAGACCCTCCCCCGGTTCCTCCAAGAGTGGCTCCCAGAGTATTACCGAACCAGGGCTACGCAAGTGCTATTGTCCCACCCCGAATCTGGGCGGGCAACTTTCAGATACTTGAGCAGCGTGGGTACTTCACAGGCACTGCAAATCAAAATGAATACAAACATCTCAAGGGGTTCGTAGATACATGCTGGGGGAGCAAACAGACGAATGTGTCCAAGGATGCGTTGAGATTGAGACTTTTACCGTTCTCACTTCAGGGAAAGGCATTGGATTGGCTCGAGAGACTCCCCAACCATTCCATCACAACTTGGGATGAGTTGGCGGATAAGTTTATTGCCAAATTCTTCTCTCATAGTCATATGGAGGCACTTCGAGATGACATATTAGCCTTCAAGCAAGAGCCAATGGAACCTTTGCATGAGATTTGGGAGCGATATAGAACAATGGTGAAGGAGTGCCCAAATAATGATATGACCGAGGCCATGATCCAACATACCTTCTACCGAGGCATAAATACTACAAATCAATGCATTGTTAACCAATTGGCCGGGGGAAATTTTATGAAACGTTCTTATGAAGAGGTATGTGATGTACTTGATGAAATGGCGGACACTTCTTCAGCATGGCAGAGTAGAGCAAATGTACCTCAAGGTGACCCGACGGTTATCCATTTGCACAAGGAATTACATGATCATGGGAAAGCGATAGCTGAACTTACCACTACGATGAATCAATTGGCTAAGGCACAATTGCAACAAATTCAGAATCCTCGCCAAGTGAATGCTATGGAGGGTGTTAGTATGCTTGTTAACAAGAGAAGGCAAAGGAGGCAACAAAATCAAGGAAATTCCGATCAGTTTGTTGATGAATATGATGGGTGTCAAAATGATGGTTATGATGACCAAAGTGAGGAGGTACAATATGTCAACAACTATCAAGGCAATAGAGGCAACTCTTCAAACCAATAATGGCGACCCCAAGGAAATTGGGGCAATCAACAGCAAGGTGGTGGTAATTGGAACAACAACAACCAAAACAACAATTGGGGTAATCAACACAACAACCAAGGCAATTGGAATGGAAATAACAACAACTGGGGCAATAACAACAATCAAGGCGGGTGGAACAACAATGGAAACCAAGGCAACCGGGGGCAAGGCTTTCAAAGGCCCCCTATGTACCAACAACCGAACAATCCACCCCTTTTCCCTTCTCAAGGTCCTAGTTCTTCTGGTAATGATATGAGCAGAATTGAAATAATGTTCGAGCAGATGATGAAGAGGAATGCAGATTCCGATGCACAGTTAGTTTCTCACAACACCTCTATCCGAAATTTGGAGGTGCAATTAGGCTAAATCTATCAGTCATTGAATACTCGCCTGAAGGGTGCCCTACCAAGTGATACGTTAGTGAACCCAAAGGGTAAGAACAATCATGTTATGGCGGTCACAACAAGAAGTGGGAGAGGCGGTGATATGAATGCCTATAAGAAAAAACAAGTCGTGAATGATGATGTTGAGTTGCAAGAGGACGAAGTCTCTTTGGTAGTTGAAGATGTGGTTGATGTAAATGTGAATAATGAAGTGAGGATTGATATGGAAGAAGTCGAGGTGGAAACCCAAAATGATGTGAACCCGTCTAGGGAACACATCATTGACATGTCGGAGCCGGTTGTGCCAAAAGCCATGGCTCATTTGCCAAGACCACCCCCACCTTATCCTCAAAGGCTCGCAAAGCAGAAGAATGATAATCAGTTTAAAAAGTTCATTGACATAATAAAGAGCTTATCTATTAATGTGCCTCTGGTGGAGGTACTTGAACAAATGCCGGGCTACGCAAAATTCATGAAAGACTTGGTTACAAAAAAATATTCTATGGACTGTGAAACTATAAAAATGACTCACCAAGTTAGTGCTATAGTGCATTCAATGGCCCTGAAGCTTGAAGATCCCGGTGCTTTCACCATTCCTTGCACCATTGGGAGTGCGGATTTTGCTAAAGCTCTTTGTGACTTGGGAGCTAGTATCAATTTGATGCCCTACTCAGTTTTCAAAACTTTGGGTATCAGGCAACCTAGGCCAACTTCAATGAGACTTCAAATGGCGGATCGATTGATGAAGCGACCTTTGGGTATTATTGATGATGTGCTTGTCCGGGTGGAAACATTCATATTGCTGGTCGACTTTGTGATTTTGGATTGTGAGGTGGACTATGAGGTTCCTATTATCTTGGGTAGACCTTTCCTTGCAACGAGGAAGGCATTGGTTGATGTCGAAGCAGGTGAGCTCACTTTTCGAGTGGGAGATGAAAGGTCATTTAACACGTTTGCAAATCTATGAAGCAGCCCAATAGCACCAAGGTGTGCTCATTTGTAGAACTTGTCAGAGCAGTGATTGTGGATGATACCAGTGCTATGATCAACGTGGAAGATCCTCTTGAAGCAGTGCTCTTGAACATGGATGTCAATGATGATGCTAGTAGAGTGGAATATGTCAATGCCCTACATGGGATGAGCTCTTATTCTTATGAGCCGAGGAAGCTATCTTTGGATCTTGAAAATCGGAAAACTCCACCAACAAAGCCATTAATTGAGGAGTCACCGGTGTTGGAGTTGAAGCCACTTCCTCCTCACCTCAGGTATGAATTCTTGGGTTCAAATTCTACTTTACCAGTTATTCTTTCTTCTTGCCTTACTAACATGCAGGTTGAGGCCACTTTGGCGGTGCTTCAAAAGCGAAAAAGGGCAATTGGATGGACTCTAGCTGACATTCGGGGAATAAGCCCCGCATTTTGCATACACAAAATCATCTTGGAGGAGGATGCAAAGCCTTCCTTGGAGTATCAAAGAAGATTAAATGAGGCGATGCAAGAAGTGGTGAAGAAAGAGGTTATCAAGTGGTTAGACGCCGGTGTGGTTTATCCTATTTCTGACAGTTCTTGGACTTCTCCGGTGCAATGTATGTAGAAGAAGGGTGGTATGACTGTGGTGACCAATGACAATAATGAACTCATTCCTACTCGCACAGTCACCGGGTGGAGAGTATGTATGGACTACCGGAAGCTAAACAAGGTGACCCGAAAAGATCATTTCCCATTGCCATTCCTTGACCAAATGCTAGATCGTCTTGCGGGTGTGCTTTCTATTGCTTCTTGGATGGTTACTCGGGGTACAATAAAATTTTAATTGCCCCGAAGGACCAAGAGAAGACAACTTTTACATGTCCCTATAGCACATTCGCTTTCTCTCGAATGCCATTCGGATTGTGTAATGCTCTGGCGACCTTCCAATGTTGCATGATGGCTATTTTCACCGACATGGTGGAAGATATCTTAGAGGTTTTCATGGATGATTTCAGTGTGGTTGGGGATTCTTTTGATGAGTGTCTGAAAAATTTGGATAGAGTATTGGCCCGATGTGAAGACATAAACCTCGTACTCAATTGGGAAAAATGTCATTTCATGGTTGAAGAGGGTATAGTGTTGGGTCACAAAATCTCGAAGCGAGGAATTGAGGTTGACAAAACCAAGATAGAGGTGATTTCAAGGCTTCCTCCCCCTATTTCTGTCAAAGGGGTGAGGAGTATTCTTGGGCACGCGGGTTTTTACCGGAGGTTCATAAAGGATTTTTCTAAAGTGGTACACCCTTTGTGCAAGTTGCTAGAGAAAGATGCAAAGTTCTTGTTCGACGAGAGTTGTATGCAAGCATTCGAGTTTCTCAAGCTCAAGTTGACTT
Organism: Nicotiana tabacum; assembly: GCF_000715075.1. Classification (NCBI taxonomy): domain Eukaryota; kingdom Viridiplantae; phylum Streptophyta; class Magnoliopsida; order Solanales; family Solanaceae; genus Nicotiana; species Nicotiana tabacum. Next base: position 122,112,423 of record NC_134082.1, read on the forward strand.
CTACCCCCATCATTACCGCACCAAATTGGAGCTTGCCTTTCGAGCTCATGTGCGATGCTAGTGACGTTGCGGTTGGGGCTATTTTGGGCCAAAGGATCAGCAAGATGTTTCATCCGGTGTACTACGCAAGCAAGACCATGAATGAGGCTCAAAGGAACTACACAGTCACTGAGAAAGAATTGTTGGCTATTGTGTTTGCGATGGAAAAATTCCGACCTTACCTTGTGGGGGCCAAAGTTATAGTGCACACCGATCATGCCGCCCTTAGGTATTTGATGACCGAGAAAGACTCCAAGGCGAGGTTGATGAGATGGGTGTTACTTCTTCAAGAGTTTGATCTAGAAATTATTGACCGAAAAGGTAGTGAGAATCAAGTGGCGGATCACTTGTCCCGTTTGGAGAAGGAGGGAAGGCCTTGTGACGGACTTGAGATAAATGATTCATTTCCCGAAGAGCAACTCCTTGCGGTGTCAATGAATGGAATGCCATGGTTTGCCGATGTTGCCAATTATCTGGTTATCGAAATAATCCCGTGTGAGATCTCTTCTAACCAAAGGAAGAAGCTCAAGCGGGATAGTTTGGATTTCTATTGGGATGAGTCATACTTGTTCAAGATTTGCACGGATGGTATGATTCGTAGATGTGTCCTGGAGGAAGAACAATTGAGTATCTTAGAGGCTTGCCATTCTTCACCCTATGGTGGCCATTATGGTGGGGTGAGGACCGCCTCGAAAGTTCTTAGTTGTGGATTCTATTGGCCCACCTTGTTCAAAGATGCGGGCGATTTGGTGAAGAGGTGTGATGAGTGCCAAAGAGCGGGCGGAATTTCAAAAAGGGATGAGATACCTCTCAATACGATTCTAGAAGTGGATATCTTTGATGTTTGGGGCATCGATTTCATGGGTCCATTTGTTAGCTCTTGTAGGAATACTTACATTCTCGTGGCGGTTGACTATGTCTCAAAATGGGTTGAAGCCGTGTCTTTGCCTAATAATGAAGCCCAGAGTGTTGTTTCATTTCTTAAAAAGAGCATCTTCACAAGGTTTGGCACTCCTCATGCGATTATTAGTGATGGAGGGTCTCACTTTTGCAACAAGGCATTCGACACGTTGCTTTCCAAGTACGGTATCAATCATAAGGTTTCTACCTCCGATCATACTCAAGCTAGTGGTCAAGTGGAAGTCTCCAACAGAGAAATTAAGAGCATCTTGTCAAAAACTGTCAATGCTAATAGGACCGATTGGTCGAAAAAGTTGGATGATGCTCTATGGGCTTATCGGACGGCTTACAAAACTCCGATTGGTATGTCTCCATATCGGTTGGTGTTTGGAAAAGCTTGTCATCTTCCGGTTGAGTTAGAGCACAAGGCCATGTTGGCTTTGAGGAAGTTGAATTTGGAATGGGATGTTGCGGCAAATCTTCATGTTGAACAACTCAATGAGCTCGATGAGTTTAGATTCCATGCCTACTCAAGTTCATCCCTGTATAAGGACAAAATGAAGTACCTTCACAACAAATATGCTCGGGGTAAATGATTGTTGCCGACTCGACACTACACTATGGTAGGAAGAGCGGATCGCAATAGCTTTTACCCGAATAGAGGTCCGGGATCGAATTTCCACAGGGAGCTAGTAGTGGAGTTGTATTTTTTGTCTAGCCTAGAGATGCGGTTGTGCTTCTAATGTCACTTCAAGCATCTTTTGAGTTTTTGTATGTATAACTACTATTATAAAAATACGGATTAAAGCTAGATTATGCTAGGAGAATATTGCTAAGTTGTAATTATTGGGAAGGAAGAGCACTTGGGTCGTGGCATTACCTTGGTGGCTAATTGACGGGTAGATGTTACTTAGGTTCGATTGACTTATTTGGGGCTTATGCTATAACCGTTGCACAATTTTACCCACTCTCACACCTCTCGGTAGAGAGAGTGATTTTTCCCAATTGACTCTCGAGACCAATTAGGTTAGCAAATTAGACCAAGCAACTAGGGTTCAAGTAGGGTGATTACTCTCTCGAGATTTAACCCATCAATTGGGACTATCATTTCTCATGAGTCCATCCCAATTTCTTGTTTTGTCAATTTTGAGGTCATAGACTCTCTTTCTCAAGAAGAGTTAAACCCACAAAGCTTGAATCAGTATTTGCAACCACCAATTCTAAATTAAATCATAAAATCAACCCAAATAACAAACACCCATAGTCAATCTAACCCTAGATGGCAACACCCATCAATTACCCATACTAGTGTTAATCCTAGCTAATGGGTTTAGCTACACATAATTAAAGAAGAAACTGAAGAAATAGACGAAGAACTACAAATATTAATTAATTACTAAGAAGAAACTACAATAATCTATTGTTAATGAGAAGCAAATATGCCAAAAATGGCTACAACACCAAGCACAACTGTTCTTCTGTTCTCAGATCTGACTGCTCCCTTAAAAAAAATAGTAAAATGTTCTATTTATACTAGGCTGGAAAAACTGGACAAAAATACCCCTGTGGGGTCATGCGGGCCGCACAAAACGGACCGCGCCCGCAGTGGCTCTTGGGCTTCAGTTGTTTGATGACTTGAACTGGGGGATGCGGACCGCATGGAAGTGTATCGCGGCCGCAAAGGCAACTGGCGCGGTCCGCGCAGACGTGACCGCGGACCGCGTGAGGACAAATGCCCTTTGCTGAACCCTATGAACGCGGACCGCACAGAGCAGGAGTGCGGCCGCGAAGCTTCTCCGCGGGCTGCATGAATCCTACCGCGGCCGCGTGACCTTACGCTTAAAAATGTCAAGTCTCTGAACCTCCTAGTGCGGCCGCGGTCATTGTTACGTGGTCTGCACTAGGCCCCTTTTTCTTCACTTCTCTTGGTCTTTGATACTTGAGCAGGTTTCACTCCTTTTTGAGCCGATCTTTGACATTTCGTCACTTTGTCAATCAACCCTACAATCAAGCACAACTTGTGAGCATTTTGGGACTGTTTTTGTATCAATTTATACTCAAAGCATAGGCAAGTAGGGACATAAACACTTTAAAATCCTAACTTATTAGTAAATAGTTCAAGGTTGGAGATATGGTTCTATTGTTCAATTCCCGGTTACGTCTATTTTCGGGTAAGCTCAAGTCAAAGTGGAGTGGGCCATTTGAAGTTATGTTTTTGACCCCATTTGGTGCTCTTGATCTAAGGAACAAAAATGGTGAAGTTTTCAGAGTTAATGGGCACCGGGTCAAGCATTATCTTGGAAAACTTGATGACAGCCACGTGGTGGCACTTCTTCATCTAAAGTGATGTGATGGTAACATGCGTCGTGCCGTTAAATCAGGCGCTTCTTGGGAGGCAACCCATGTCTTTTTCTTCTTGTTTTATTTCATTTTCTTTGTAGTGTAGGATTGATTTTTGAGCTAATTGGTTGTGAGATGTTGCAGGGATAGTGTTGATACAGTGCAAAACATTTTGGAAAAATTGACAGTCTCTGAAGTTGCCAGTGCGGCCGCATTGCACTTTGTGCGGTCCGCACCGGTGAAGGCCAAGTGAGGTACTCTCAGAAGTTTGCCACCACGACCACATTCCATTTAGTGCGGACCACGGCGGACCTCCGCGGTCGCGGTCTATTTTGTGCGGTCCGCGGAAGTAGCCTCAGCCTTATTCTGAACAAACCGAGCGCGGTCCCGGTCCGTTTTGTGCGGCCGCGCTGGTAGGTGAGGCTGGGTCCTATGTGCTTTTCTATAAATAGACCTCAGAGGTCACCGGTTACCCTTTTCGAAAAATTGATTCTCAGAGACCTAAAAATCACTGTTCATCTTCCCTCTTCTTTGTACTAGCTTGTTTGCATTGTGTTTCTTCACTTATTCTCAATATCTGGTAACAATTCAACCACTTCTTGTTATTTTAATTATTTAATTTCATTTTATGTTATTTTCTATTAACTGTGTAGGCTTCTTCGCTTCTTTCCCCCGTAATTCTTCAATTTTGATGTTAGTTTAGTTTAACTGTTAAGTTTTGCGTGCCTGAGGAGTATTATTAACTGGGTAAATTGAGTAGGGACAAAGTTAGGTGAAAATTTAAACAAAAATATAAAACCAAGAACCCTAACTCAGTGCCTTGACCAAGCACCTACTGCGGACCGCTGTCGTTTTTATACGGTCTGCAGTGCTTCAACGCGGTCCGCGGTACCACTTTGTGCAGACCACAGTGAGGATTTTTCAGGAATTGACCTCTTGCCCAGCGCGGCCGCATTGCATTCTGTGCGGTCTACGCTGGCCCACCGCGGCCGCGGTGCTACTTTGTGCGGGCCGCAGTGGTTGGATTCAAAGAGGTGGTGTTATAGACCTGGCCTCAGTACGGACCGCGGTCGCCTTTATGCGGTCCGCGGTGCCCCCAGTGCGGCCGCACTCCTTTTTGTGCGGGCCGCGATGCACTGTTTCTGCAACATGTTCTGCAGCTTGTGGCATCTGTTCTGCAATTCATTTTTCACATCTCTTTCACTGTCTGTGTTGATACTAACAAAGCTAGATGTTTGTGCTTGCAGACAATGGTCAAACAAATAGGCAAAGGCTCGAAACAACCCGGCCGAGGTGATTCCTCCCGGGGAGGGAAGCAAAGGATGGTAAAACTCACTCCCCAGGCTAGAAAAAAAATAAAGGACATGAGGAAAGCAATCAAAGCGCCTGACAAAGCCATTGACAACTCAGAGAGTGAGTATGATCCCTCCCGGGAGATCTCTTCAGATTCAGTCCCACTATACATCCCGTATCCGGAGAGGGCCATACATAGAGACACTCATCCCTCTTCCCCCGATGCTCAAGCTTCAATCAACATTTCTTCTGGGTCGTCTGAGGGCTCAGCGATAGTAGTGGGGATGAATACTCTACCTCTCCCACAGCGTCAATATCTGGAGAGGGTGTTAGAGGTGATGAGGGAGATGGGGAGTTACCTGGGGGCGGTGTGCCTCAGGTTGGGGGTGGTGACCGGACTAGAAATCCCGCTGTTTGGGAAGATAGATTCGTCAGCCAGGTGGCGTTCCACAAGTTTAGGGAATGGTGGCTGGCACGAAAGTTGATTCTTGAGAGGAGCTTCATTTATAGAGACCTTCTACCCCTACACCCCGATGTACATAGACAGTTTCGAGCTCGAGTGGGTTGGGAGAACTTTAAAGATAATTGTGTGAAGGCGAATAAGCACATGGTCAAGGAGTTTTATAGCAATGTGGCCCACATCTTGAAGGGCACTAAAGTGACCAAAGTGCGAAACAAAAATGTGGTATTTACCGAGAAGGCGCTAAATGAATACCTGGGGTTTAATGAAGAAGATGAGTCCCTTTACAATGAAAAGTTGGCAATGGGCGAGGAGGTTCGTCCATGGTTAGCTTCATACCGGCAATTCCGGGTACGGTTCTAGAGTGGTTGCAAGCAGGGGTCAAAATACATCAGAGGACCCTTAACTTTGAGGCTAGGGGGTGGTTGACTTTTGTGTGCAGTTGGCTCGACCCCACTACCCATGATCAGACTATTCCGCTTGCCCGAGCTGTTCTTGTTGTATCTATTATGGCGGGATACCCTATCAACGTGGGCAATGTGATGTCCCGCATCATTTCTACAGTGGGGGTTGAGCATGACCAAAACTACCCTTTTCCCAGCACCCTCACTATGTATTTCCGGGACCTGGAGGTGGAAAATAGACCTTTTGACATCAAGGTCAAACCTGTGGCTTCGTTTTCATGGTACAGTTTGAAGGGGTCAGACAACCCCAAGGACAAAAATTACAAGCCGCCTGCTTCTGCCCCAACCGGCCAGTCTGAAGAGCCGGTTGCGGTAAAGCCCTCCACTGAGCCTTCTTCCATAGTTGCTGACATGCCTCCCGAACCTTCCACTACTGTTGGTCCCTCTAGTTCAGCTGGCTCAGGGATTCCATCTTCCCGGGCCCATCCTATTACTGCCCACCAGCTGAGCCAGACACTTCATAGCTTAAACAACTGGATGTCAGTTGCGTCATCCAAGTTGTCCACCTTGACTTCTACCATTGCGGCTCAGTCGGCACCGTAGCCAGCACAGATTCCACAGGCCATTGAGGATACATTGAAGAAGATCCTGGAGAACCAGGAAAAGATCATCAGTACTCAGGGTGCCTTGGCTAAGGTAGTAGATTCACATGGCAAGGCCCTGAAGGAGCTTGCCAGGGAGCACAAGAAGTTGCGCAAAACACGGGCTTCCAAGGAGTCTGTGAAGGAGTTTAGAGCGGATGTGGACAAACTGAAGGCAGAACAGCTACCTTTAAACTTGCTATTTGAGGATCCAGCTCTAGCAGCAGTACCAGTAGCAGAGCCACAGCAGAAGCAGACACAGAGGCTTCCAAAGAAGAAGAGGCTCCCTAGTGCAGATGAGGCGATCATCCAGTTGGCGGACCCACCGGAGGCTCCCTCCAGTCAGCCACAGGATGTTCCTGATATTTAGCCCGTCCAGGTCCAGGCCCCAGTCCCAGCAGCTGAGCAACAGGAGACCGGGAACCAGTCTGAGGTTCCCGCGCATACAGAGGACCCAGGGACCATTGATGATCCCATGCAGACGGACACGGCTTAGGGAGTTCCCATATCCTTTTCGTATACTTTTTTTTGGTGCTTAATTGTTTAGTTGGCATTGGGGACAATGCCAGCTTTTATTTGAGGGGATGTGCCCTGCATTTTTGGATGACTGTATATATTGTTACATTTTATGTCTTTTTGATTTTCATCTTTGGTCTGTATATAATTTTACGTTTAGTTACTTTTATCGCACTTTTTATCTTTCATTTGGTCTATATATAAAGTTACATTATTGTATATATTCATCCCCCGTTGTATATTCAAATCCCCTATTGTACATATTCATTCTATTTTCTATTTTCGTAAAAAAAATTCGTTTTTAGCTTCTTAGATAGGCTCGTAGCTTTTTTTTTTCATTTTTGGCACTTTCAATAAGCCTTTGGTTTTCTTAATGCCACGGTTCTTTTCAAAGGTGGAGTATTGTGTGAACCGGGTGGCTCTTCCCGATGATGGATGGCGTGACAACCTTCTTAAGGGTTTGAGTCCGTTTTTGTTTTTATTTTTTTGGTAGCTTGTAGTTAAGTTTACCTCAAGCAAAGCTTCACTTGGGCCTAACACAGTTGCCTTTGATCCCATGGTCAAAGACAAGTTGTTGTGTTTAGGATGGTGAAAGTCGCGACCTTAAGACTCTTGTGTTGACCAAACAATCATCATATGGTCTTTCAGGACCATTGTTTGCTCAATCGTGTCTAAGATTGTTGTGGGCCCCCGACTCTATGTCTTTAGCAATCCTTGAGCTTGTGTGGTGAGAAATCGAACTGTGAGTCCAAGTCCCGAGCCAATGGTCTAGAACTTACCCTGAATGTCTGTTGAGGCGAAATCTTAAGTGAAATTTGGCTTGAGAAGTGATTATAGGCTCTCCTTGATCCAAATGATAGTTGAATAATTTCATATCCCACCAATGATATACTCCCTAGTTAACCCTTTTGAGCCTTAAACCTTTTTCTTTCAAGAACCAATACTATAAGCCTATATCCGTTCTAAAGTATACCCTCTTTTGGCACCCGATCTTCCCTTGAGCAATAGCAAAAGTCTAAGTTTGGGGGGAGAGACGAGAGAGGGAACAAAGTGGCAAGAGGTACTAAAGCGAAGAAAAGGAAGGCAATGAAAAAGAAAAGAAAAGAAAAAGACAAAAAGAAAGCCCAATGTGAAAAAGAATAAAAAGGGATTCAATAAAAATAAAAGAGAAAAAGGTGTGGAAAAAGTTAAAAAAGGAGAAACGTTTTGAAGTGCAATAAAAAGAGTGACATTATGTCTCTCTAACCCCTTAAAAAGAAGTGAAATACTCAAAGAGTCAAGAGAATTGTGCCAAATGAACCAAAAGAAGTGCTTAAGGGAATATGGAACCCATTTAGACCAAAAACTTTTCCTACCCTGAACCAAAAGCCTTCACATTGACTCCTCAAAGCCCTATATGATCTTGAGTTGAAGGACGCTTACATTAGTGGATACTTACATGAGGGGCAAGCATATGATACTTAGAGCCGGACTTGTGACCTTTCCTTGAGAGAGATGAGTGAATTCCCATTAACCTCGGTTTATGTGCTAATACTCTAAAAGGCGAGGTTTGCTTAGGGAGAGTTGAGGACGTGTGAGTTTGGATTCCACAATGACCAAAGTAATTGAGAGAGTTCTTTGATGTAATGAGTCAACTCTTGAAGCTCTTGTGTCACACTTGATCCATACAACAACAACCCAGTATAATCCTACAAGTGAGGTCTGGGGAGGGTAATATGTACGCAGACCTTACCCCTACCCCGAGGGGCAGAGAGGCTGTTTCCAGGAGACCCTCTGGATCACACTTGATCCATAGTTTTTCAAAATTTAAATGTTGTTAATGATTCATTCGTAATGAGGGCAATTGTTAGTCTCAATTGATGCTTGTTGAGGTTACTTTAGGATAGTTGGAAATACTTGGATTTTCCATTAAAGAGAGGGTCTTATTTTGTTTGCTTGAGGACAAGCAAAGGCTTAAGTTTGGGGGAGTTGATAAGTAGGGATTTTAGCGAGTTTTATGATCCTTCTTGCCTATGCTTTGATTATAAATTGTTACAAATTAGTCCCAAAAAGCTTATAAGTTGTGCTTGATTGCAGGTTTGATCGACAAAGTGACGAAATGTCAAAGATGGGCTCAAAAGGAGTAAAACCTGCTCAAGTATCAAAGACAAAGTAAACTGAGGGCAAACGGGAAAACAAGCCTAGTGCGGTCCGCACAAAGTTGAATGTGGCTGCACTAGGTGATTCAGAGAGAAGGCAAAACCAGGCTTCAGGCAACGCGGCCGCAATACACATTTCGCGGTCCGTGGTGAAAGCTCCGTGGCCGCACTATCATTTTGTGCGGTCCGCAGAAGAGAGATTCAGAGAGTTGGCAAAAATGGGCTTCAGGTAACGCAGCCGCGGTCCACGATGAAGGCTTCGCGGCCGCTCTACCTTTTTGTGCGGTCCGCGGAAGGGAGATTCAGAGAGATGGAAAATGCCAAAGTTCAAGCCATGCGGACCACGCCAGCTGCCTCCGCGGCTGCGGTCCATTCTACGCGGTCTGCGGAGCCCAAGTCAGAGAGCCCAGAATTGAAGTCCAAGAGCCTAGCACGGCCGCGGTCCATTTTATGCGGCCCGCGCTGACCTCGCAGGGGTATTTTTGTCCAGTTTTTCTAGTCTAGTATAAATAGAACATTTTACCATTTTTAGGTCATCAGATATATCCAGAACTTAGTTGCGCTCGTGGGAACCCCATCTATAGCCACTTTTTGGCATCTTAGCTTCAAATTAACGATAGATTCTTGTATTTTCATTTAGCATTTAATTAATATGCCTTGTTCTTTATCTATTTCTCTATTTTCTTCTTCAAGCATGAGTAGCTAAACCCATTAGCTAGGGTTGTGGCTCAACCCTAGTATGGGTAATTGATGGGTGTTGCCAGCTATTGTTAGATTGACTATGAGTGTTTGTTATTTGGGTCAATTTTATAGTTTAATCTATGAATTGGTGGTTGCAAATACTGGTTTGTGCTAAGTTGACTTGGCTCTTCTTGAGAAAGAGAGCCTAGGTCTCGAAAATTGACCCAACAAGGAATTGGGATGGACTCAAGAGAATTGATAGTCCCAATGACAGGGTTAAACCTCGAGAGAGTAATTACCCAACTTGAACCCTAGTTGCTTGAGCTAATTTGCCTACCCGTTTGGTCTCGAGAGAGTCAATTAGGCAAAATCACTCTCTCTACCGAGAGGTGTGAGAGTGGGTAAAATTGTGCAACGGTTATAGCATAAGCCCCAATTATGTCAATCGAACTTTAGTAACATCTACCCGTCAATTAGCCACCTAGGTAATGTCACGACCCTAGTACCTTTCTTCCCATTAGATACAACTTAGAAGTTATCTCGTAGCATAATCTAGTTCCAATTAATAGTTTGATAATAGTAGTTTATAATCAAAAACCTAAAAATGTATGAAAGTGACATTTGAAACAATTACACAACTCTAGTCTAGATAGATACTCGACTTCATTCCTAGCTCCCTGTAAAAATCGATCCCGACCCTCATATCGGGTAAAAGCTATTGCGACCCTCTCTTCCTACTTTTTAGTAGTGTGGAGTTGGTATTCATCACTCAACAACGTAATGCGAGCAATGGAGTTCTTATTCTTCCAACTGTCATAAACTTCACGCTCACGCTTATGCTGAGCAGTGTTGCCTTCCTCAGGCTCATTCATGACATTGTTAATGGCCTCCAGAGCCTCTTACTCCTCTAGCACATACTGGACTTTCAAGATCCAGGTTTCATAGTTGTCACCATTGAGTTTCAACCTTTTGTTGAGCTCAACAACAATATTTTTCGAAACAGTAGTCATTCTTTTAACAAAATAAAAAATATTATGAAGATCATATAAAAAAATAACACAAGGCACGATGTTCTACATACATACATATTATGACACTAAGCATCAATTGATTAAGTTAATAAGCACATATATTAATTATGGAGTCGAGAGTTCACTATGTTCCTAATCATCGTCCAAGAATTAAAATATTATGAAAATTAACCTATTAATTTATCTAGCTAAGTGTCTTAATTATGTTTAAGACAACATAATTATCTATCATGATTTTATAATCCCATGTGGATCATATAAAATTAATGTCAAACTAATTAACATTTATTACATGCTATTCAAATTCATATAAAATTTATTTTAATAATAAATTAATTAACATATTAAACATGTTAAACAAATTAATATTTGGGAGACCAATTGGATTTCTAACTTGGGGAGCCTTAGAAATACAATAGAAGGCCCATTATCAAAATATGGCTACTCTTTAAAAATAAGAGATATCTTTGATGGCAAAAACTGGCACTTTGCTAATATATCCCTCAATCTACCCAATGAAATCATGGACTCCATATCAAAGGTTAAAATCCTTGTTAAAAGTCCTAATGGTGACATCCCTATTTGGTCCCTAAATACAAAAGGCTTCTTTACAAGCAAAACTTGCTATACACTAATGGACACAAATGAGGGCAGGGAAATTGACTTTAATTGGATTTGGGACCTGGCATGCCCTAATAAAATCAAATTCTTCCTTTGGTAATGTTTTCATAATAGAATTCCTTGTAGACAATATCTAGCAAAAAAATGTCTTAATGTTGACCCTCACTGTCCTATATGTAGAAACCATATAGAAGAATCCATAACACATATCTTCTCCAAGTTCCAAGCCAGCAAACATCCTTGGGACAACCTTGGGTGGTAGAATTCCTATAAGGAAGATGGCGATCACTGATTAATCCAATTAAATTTTTTTGACTATCCTCTTAACACTAATTTTTTAAATTGGAATCTCTTCTTCCCTTTTGCTATCTGGCATATTTGGATTAATAGGAATAGCAATAACCAGAACAATACAAATCACCCTATCAACATTAATCACATCATGGAAAGAGCTACTGAATTTCGTCTCCTAACTGAAAAAAGTATGCTTCCGTCTCCTATACTCCATATCAATGTTAGTTGGCATAAACCCCCAATGGGATGGTTTAAATTAAACATTGATGTAAGTTTCCACAAAAATATGCAAATTTGTGGCCTGGGTGGAGTAATCATAAATGCTAATGGCCACTGGATAGTTGGCTATAACAAATCAGCACATGCACATGGATGTCTACATGCTGAGATCAAATCCCTACTAGGAGGACTAAAAACAACCCATGATTGGGAGTTGTTTCCACTACAAATTGAAATAGATTCCACGGAGGTAACCCTATCAATCCAACAAAGTAATAATCTTTATGCTAACACTGTCAACAAATGCAGGTTGTTAATACACCAACAGAAGCAGGTAATCCTCCAACACGAGTTTAGGCAAGGGAATAAGGTAGCTCACCAGCTAGGACAAATGGCAATTGCTAATCCCAGGAAGAAGAAGAAAGTTTTTGTTGATCCACCAGTGGAAGTAAAAATCCTAGTAGAACATGATGTACTAGATCAATATGTTTTTGAAAAACTTTTATCCTATGATGCTTGTAAAACCTTAGCAAGCTTAGGTAATCAAAGTGTCCTATATGACACTAACTATGAAATGCATGTACAGTATGTTCCTTAACTTTTAATATATATATTTTCTGTTTGCTCAAAAAAAATATATTGAACAGAACATAAAGTAGGCTTTTAGCCCATAAAAATCTACCAACACAAAACAAAAAAGGGGGAGGGGGGAAGCTTCAGCAATTAAAGTAGGCCTTAAGCCCACGTTTAAGGATCTGCCAAGCTTCTTCAGCCATCAAAGAAAGAGGCCCTAGTAGCCTCTTAATCCCAATCACACCCTTATAGTTAGGGAAGTTTTCCTATATATACTATAATAGGAACTTATTTATCTATTTTCTCTCAGTTTTGTAGTTTTTAAAAAATATCTAGGTTTTTTTTACAAATTGTATACATTCCTTATTAAAAGACTTCTAACCCATTATTAATGCCTCCAATTAAGGGATTCAATTATATTTTTTTCTTTTTTTCTCTCATCTCCTCTCTCCATCCTCTTCTACCAGATCTGAAAGCAAATTCTTCTTCAAATATTATTTGTGACGACCCGGCCAGTCGTTTCATGAGTTATCGCTCTGTTTTCCCTATTTTTACTTTGTTATGCTTTGTTTACCCGTGTTATGTGGCATCAGGTTGGTCGGATCAAGTTCAGAAAGGATTTGGCAAGGTTTGAGACACTTAGTCTCTTTAGAGTGAGTTTAAGTCGGAAAAGTCAATCGGATGTTGACTTATGTGTTAGAGGGCTTGGATGTGAGTTTTGATGGTTCGGATAGCTTGGGGAGGTGATTTGGGACTTAAGAGCATGATCAAATTTTATTTTGGAGGTCCGTAGCTAATTTAGGCTTGAAATGTCGAAAGTCAAATTTTTAAAGTTTCCGGTCCGATAGTGAGATTTTGATCTAAGGGTCGGAATGGAATTTCGAAAGTTGGATTAGCTCTGTAGTATTGAATATGACGTGCTTGCAAAATTTCAGATCATTCGGACGAGGTTTGATAGACTTTTTGATCGAAAGAATAATTTAAGAGTTCTTGGAGTTCTTAGGCTTGAATCCTATGTTAAATTGGTGATTTGATATTGTTGTGAGCATTCCGAAGTTTTGAACAAGTTTGAATGATATCATAGGATGTGTTGGTACATTTGGTTTGAAGTCCCGGGGGCTCGGGTGAGTTCCGGGATGTATTAGCCCTAAAATCATAGCTGTTGCAGGTCCAGAGGAGTTGCAGACCTCTGAACCCACCAGTGTGGTCCGCACAGGATTTTGTGCTGCCGCGGTGGGGGATTTGAGGCCATACAAAATTCAGTGCAGTCCGTGGTGAGGAAAGTTTCACTAGTCTGATTTAGGAAGCTTATATCTTTTGATATACAAGGAAATTTGAGATGATTAAAAACGAAAGTTGTAGCACTTCGTGTCTAGTTTCCAGAAAGGTAAAGAAATCACGATTTGGACATCTGTAGAGAAAGTTATGGCCAAAATACTGAATCCTATCACTGCAGTCAAATCCACCGCGAACAACACTAGTTTTTGTGCGGTCAGTGGTGGTTTTTGTGCGGTCAGTAGTGGTGGAAATCCGGGAGGTGCACTATAAATACGAGATTTAGGGTTTTATTTCATATTTTGACCTAAACAGCTCGGATTTTGGCGAGTTTTCAAAGGTTTTTCAAGAAATTCATCGGGTTAAGTGATTCTAACTCGGATTTGGCTAGAGTACATGAATCTATCATTGAATTAATCATTTGATTCATTATTTGGGATGAAATTTGGGAAGAAAATTTGTGAAACCTTTCAAAAATGTAAAATGATGATTTGAAGGACCAAATGGTATCAGAATTGGATAATTTTGGTATGGTTAGACTCGTGAGAGTATAAGGATTCTAGTTTTGTAAATTTTGTCAAATTACGAGACGTGGGCCTGGGGGTCGGGTTTGACCAATTTCAGAATTTTTGATGTAAATTGGATATTTTCCAGTAGACTTTGTTCCCTTAGCACATTTTGATGGTTTTGTACTGATTTTGATTAGATTTGGAGCATCTGGAGGCCGATTCGAGAGGCAAGGGCATCGCGGGATAGAGTTTAGACTGCATAGAGGTGAGTAATGATTGTAAATGATGTTCTGAGGGTGAAACCCGGATTGCACATCGTAGTGCTATATTGAGGTGAGGCACACGCTTGATGACGAGCGTGGGGTCGTGCACTATTGGGGATTGTGACTTGGTCCGTTTCGATTGATGATTTTGCCGCGTATTTGACTGAAATTTATTTGTTATCGTCATTATTTGGGTTGAATGCCATATTTGGGCCTTGTGCCAACTATTTGAACCATTCAGAGATTTTTAATGGTATTTCCTCATTGTTTTGACTTTATACTTGAACTCAGTCATGTTATATTTCACTGTTTTCGTACTCAACCATGTTTACTTTGTTTTAATCTTTTAAATGATATTTTGGGCTGAGAAACATGTTTTACTACTGTCCGAGTGTCTTGTTAGGATTTTAACTGAGTAAGGCCGAGGGCCTATGTTGTGAGGAAACATTTGATATTGATTATGAGGCCGAGGGCCTGAGATATGTATGCCACGAGGTGGCTTGATTGATATTAGGCCGAGTGCTTAGTGATGATGCCACGAGGTGGCTTGATATTGCGCTTGGGCCGTAAGGGGCCCCTCCAGGAGTTTGTACACCCCCAATGAGCGCGGGTACCCATTGTGATGTGAGATTGAGCCCGAGGGGCTGGTTATGTTCTATGTGATTGCCCTAAGGGGCTAGTACTATTCTAAGATGTTGCCCGAGGGGCGGATTTATTGATACTGTGCCCGAGGGGCGAACCTTTATGTGTTTATTTTTCATAATTGACTGTCAATTACCTGCTTAATCATTGAAAAAGGCTTTTCATGAAATTATGTTTGAGTTAAAGAATTTTACCTATCTTTCACTGGTTTACTGTTTTAATTGTTTTACTACTTCATTATAGAATGCTTTGTGCTTTACATGATTTCTTGCTTTCAATCTTTATTTACATTGTTACTCACTGAGTTGGAGTACTCATTTTACCCCCTGCACCCCTGTGTGCATATTCAGGCGTTGCGGATCTTGCTAGTGCGAGTTGAGAGCTCCCGGCAGATATCGGAGTCCACGAGGTAGCTGCTTGATGTCCGCAGTCTCTTGTTTCTCCTCCTTTATCATTTACATCTCTTTCAGACATTTGTGCTAGCTTATAGACTTAGCAGACTTGTATTATGACTTATAGATGCCCATGACTAGTGATACCCCGGTTTAGGGCTGTGTTGGGTTGTCCTTCTGCATATTATGGTATTATCTGCTACTTAGTATTATTAAATCATGTTTTAGACTGTTTTCTTGTTGTTTAATTGTTTAACATCGAATTGGGAATAGTTGGTTGACTTTGTCTTCACGAGAGGCGCCATCACAATCGGGTCCGGGTTTAGGGTCGTGACAAGTTGGTATCAGAGCCTAGGTTACATAGGTCTCATGAGTCATGAGCAAGTTTACTAGAGTCTCACGGATCGGTACGAAGACATCTGTATTTATCTTCGAGAGGCTGCAGAACCTTTAGGAAAAACTTCATATTCTTGAAATTCTTGTCGTGCGAATTTGTTGATCCGAGTACTAAACTTCTGTTATTCTATTCTCTCACAGATGGTGAGGACACGTGCTACCGGTCAGGATGGACGACCACCAGTACCACCAGTTGGGGCCACTAGAGGCCGAGGACGCGGTCGAAGTCATGGTAGGGGCAGGGCAGCTAGGACAGCACCTACAGATCCACCAGCTGCCCCAGTTCAGGATCAGGTCCCAGGTATGGATGCTCCTGCAACACCAGCTCAGGCACCAGCTGTGCCCATTGTGATTCCGGGTCTTCAGGAGGCCTTGGCTCAGATCTTATCAGTTTGCACTGGCCTAGCTTAGGCAGTTTCAGCCACTACAACTGCAGCTACTTCTCAAGCCGGGGGAGGCAATCAGACTCCCGCCGCTTGCACACCTGAGCAGGTCGTGCAGGGACTTCAGACGCCAAGGGCACACCCAGCCCAGCATGTTGCAACTGCTCAGGACTATGTAGTTCCTGCTATGCCGGAGGATGAGCAGCATAGGTTGGACAGGTTTGGTAGGCTATAGCCTCCGACCTTCAGTAGTGCAGAGGGCTAGGATGCCCAAGGTTTCTTAGATAAGTGTCAGAGGATGCTTCATACAACGGGTATTCTGGAGACCAGCGGGGTCGCTTTCACTACTTATCAGTTTTTGGGAGCTGCCTTTACTTGGTGGGAGGCTTTTGAGAGGCGTAGGCCTGTTGGTGCAGCACCTCTTACCTGGCAGTGGTTCTCCGTTCTCTTTCTAGAGAAGTATGTGCTGCAATCCCGTAGAGAGGAGCTGCGTAGGGAGTTTGAGTGGTTACGTCAGGGAGAGATGATTGTGATGTAGTATGAGATAAGGTTCTCCGAGTTAGCTCGTCATTCTATTTGGATGGTTCCGACAAATAGGGAGAGGATTAGGAGGTTTGTTGATGGCCTCACTTATCAGGTTCGTATTCTCATGACCAGAGAGAGGGTAATTGATGCTACTTTTGAGGAGGTTGTGGAAATTGCCTGTGAAATTGAGTCTGTTCGTCGCTAGGAGCGAGAGGAGAGGGAGGCCAAGAGGCCTCGAGGATTTGGTAGTTACAGTGGTGCTCCTTCGAAAGGTTAGTTTCAGTACGGCAGAGGTCGTCCATTCAAGCATGTCAGCCAGCTCGCCCAGGTTATCGTGAGGCGTCGTCGGGTCATGGTTCTCACAGTTCTCATCAGGGCCATTCGTCACTTAGTGACCTTCCAGCTTAGAGTTCGACCCATGCTCCATTAGTCTAGGGCTCTTCTATGCCGAGTGCATCTGCTAGTCACTCCGGTATGAGGGGTTCCCTTCAGTCCCCTTCTCCAGCACCTGAGAGTTGTTATGAGTGTGGTGAGATGGGTCATATGTGGAGGTAGTGCCCTCGTTGTCTTGTGAGCTCATCTCAACAAAGGGGTCAGTCATCGACTTCAGCGCTAATTACTTCACCACCACCTGCCCAGCCAGCTAGGGGTGGAGGCCAGTTAGCTAGGGGTCGCCCTAGAGGGGGAGGTCGATCAAGTGGCGGTCAGGCCCATTTCTATGCACTTCCAGGCAAACCCGATGTTATTGCTTCAGATGCTATTATTACATGTATTGTTTCAGTCTGCCACAGAGATGCCTCTGTATTATTTGATCCCGATTCCACCTTTTCTTATGTGTCATCATACTTTGCTCGTTATTTGGGTTCGCCCCGTGAGTCTCTTGCTTCACCTGTTCATGTATCTATTCCGATGGGCGATACCATTATTGTAAACCGTGTGTGGTGACTATTGGGGGTCTGGAGCCCGTGTGGATCTTTTATTATTGTGTATGGTGGATTTTGATGTCATTTTGGGCATGAATTGGCTATCTCCGTGTCGTGCTATTCTGGACTTTCATGCTAAGATAGTCACATTAGCTATACCGGGTGTGCCGCGGATTGAGTGGCGAGGTATGACTGATTATGTTCCCAGTAGAGTGATCTTATTCTTGAAAGCCCAGGGTATGGTTGGGAAGGGTTGTCTTTCGTATCTAACCTTTGTGAGGGATGTCGGAGCTGAGACTCACAGTATTGATTCTGTTCTAGTTCTGAGGGATTTTCCTGATGTGTTTCCTACAGACCTGTCGGGCATGCCACCGGACAGGGATATCGATTTTGGTATTGACCTGGTGTCGGACACTCGGCCTATTTCTATTTTGTCGTATCGTATGGCACCAGCAGGAATTAAAGGAGCAGCTTCAGGAACTCCTTGATAAAGGGTTCATTCGGCCTAGTGTGTCACCTTGGGGTGCGCCGGTTCTATTTGTGAAGAAGAAGGATGGCACTATGAGAATGTGCATTGATTATAGGCAATTAAACAAAGTAACAATTAAGAACAAGTATCCTTTGCCTCGCATTGATGATTTATTCGACCAGCTTCAGGGAGCGAAAGTGTTCTCCAAGATTGATCTCCGTTCAGGTTATCACCAGTTGAAGATCAGGGAATCGGATATTCTTAAGATAACTTTTAGGACCCGATATGGTCATTATGAGTTATAGGTGATGTCTTTTGGGCTGACCAATGCCCCAACAGCGTTCATGCATTTGATAAACAATGTGTTTCGGCCTTATCTTGACTCGTTTGTCATAGTCTTCATTGATGATATTCTAGTATATTCGCGTAGTCAGGAGGAGTACGCGGAACATTTGAAAGTTGTGTTACAGAGATTGAGAGAGGATAAACTATATGAAAAATTCTCCAAGTGTGAGTTTTGGCTCAGTTCAGTGGCTTTCTTGGGGCACGTGGTGTCCAGCGAGGGTATTCAGGTTGGTCCGAAGAAGATAAAAGTAGTTTAGAGTTGGTCAAAAGATCGTCCTCATCTACAGAGATTCGCAGCTTTCTGGGTTTGGTGGGTTATTATCGCTGTTTCGTTTAGGGATTCTCATATATCGCATCGCCCTTGACCAAGTTGACTCAGAAGGGTGCTTCATTTTTATGGTTGGACGAGTGTGAGGAGAGCTTTCAGAAGCTCAAGACAGTTCTGACCACAGCTCTAGTGTTGGTTTTGCCATCAGCTTCAGGTTCATATATGGTGTATTGCGATGCTTCGAGAGTTGGTATTGGTTGTGTTTTGATGCAGGAGGGTAGAGTTATTGCTTATGCTTCTCATCAGTTGAAGCCACATGAGAAGAACTACCCCGTTCATGATTGGGAGTTGGCTGCCATAGTTCACGCGTTGAAAATTTGAAGGCATTACTTGTATGGTGTGTCTTGTGAGGTGTTTAATGATCATCGTATCCTCCAGCACTTGTTCAAACAGAAGGATCTCAATTTGAGGCAGCGGAGATGGTTGGAGTTGCTTAAGGATTATGATATCATTATATTGTACCATCTGGGAAAGGCTAATGTGGTGGCCGATGCCTTGAGCCGAAAGGCGGTGAGTATGAGAAGTTTGGAATATATTCCAGTTGGGGAGAGACCTCTTGCAGTTGATGTTCAGGCCTTGGCCAATCGGTTCGTGAGATTAGATGTTTCGGAGCCTAGTCGGGTATTGGCTTGTGTGGTTTCTCGATCTTCCTTATATGATCGCATCAGAGAGTGCCAGTATGATGATCCGCATTTGCTTGTCCTTAAGGACAGAGTTCAGCACGATGATGCTAGAGATGTGACCATTAGTGATGATTGGGTGTTGAGGATGCAGGGCCGGATTTGTGTGCCCAATGTGGATGGGCTTCGGGAGTTGATTCTGAAGGAGGCTCATAGCTCGCGGCATTCCATTCATCCGAGTGCGGCGAAGATGTATCAGGATCTGAGGCAGCAGTATTGGTGGCGGAGAATGAAGAAAGACATTGTGAGATTTGTAGCTCGGTGTCTCAATTGTCAACAGGTGAAATATAAGCATCAGATACCAGGTGGCTTGCTTCAGCAGATGGATATTCCCGAGTGGAAGTGGGAGAGGATCACTATGGACTTTGTTGTTGGACTTCCATGGACTTTTAGAAAGTTCGATGCTATTTGGGTGATTGTGGATTGGCTGACCAAGTCCGCGCACTTCATTCCTGTGTGTTCTACCTATTTTTCAGAGCGGTTGGCAGAGATCTATATTCGGGAGATTGTTCGTTTGTATGGTGTCCCAGTTTCCTTCATTTCAGATAGGGGCACTCAGTTTACATCGCAGTTTTGGAGGTCTGTGCAGCGAGGGTTGGGTACTCAAGTTGAGTTGAGCACATCTTTTCACTCTCAGACGGACGGACAGTCCGAGCGCACTATTCAAATATTGGAGGACATGTTGCGTGCTTGTGTCATGGATTTCGGAGGGTCATGGGATCAGTTTCTATCGCTTGAAGAGTTTTCTTATAACAACAGCTACCAATCGAGTATTCAGATGGCTCTATATGAGGCTTTGTATGAGAGGCGGTGTAGATCCCCAGTTGGTTGGTTCGAGCTCGGTGAGGCTAGGCTATTGGGGACAGACTTGGTGCAGGATGCTTTAGAAAAGGTGAAGGTGATTCAGAAGAGGCTTCGTACAACGCAACCGAGACAGAAGATTTATGCTGATAGGAAGGTTCGGGACGTGTCCTACATGGTTGGCGGGAAGGTTATTGAAGGTTTCACCTATGAAGGGTGTTATGAGATTTGGGAAGAAAGGTAAATTGAGTCATCGGTTCATTGGGCCTTTTGAGGTGCATCGAAGGATTGGGGAGGTGGCTTATGAGCTTGCTTTCCCACCCAGCTTATCGAGTATGCATCTAGTATTTCATAATTCTATGCTCCGAAAGTATATTGGGGATCCGTCTCATGTTCTGGATTTCAGCACGGTTCAGTTGGATGATGATTTGACTTATGATGTGGAGTCAGTAGCTATTTTGGGTCATCAGGTTTGAAAGTTGAGGTCAAAGGATATAGCTTCAGTGAAAGTGCAGTGGAGAGGTCGGCCCGTGGATGAGGCTACCTGGGAGACTGAACGGGAGATGCGGAGCCGATATCCTCACCTATTTGAGGCTTCAGGTATGTTTCTTGATTCGTTCGTGAACGAACGTTCGTTTAAGTTGGGGAGTATGTAAAGACCCGGCCAATCGTCTCATGAGTTACCGCTCCGTTTTCCCTATTTCTGCTTTGTTATACTTTGTTTACCCGTGTTATGTGGTATCGGGTTGGTCGGATCGAGTTCGGAAAGGATTTGGCAAGGTTTGAGACACTTAGTCTCTTTAGAGTGAGTTTAAGTTGGAAAAGTCAACCGGATGTTGACTTATGTGTTAGAGGGCTCGGATGTGAGTTTCGATGGTTTGGATAGCTTGGGGAGGTGATTTGGGACTTAGGAGCGTGATCAAATTTTGTTTTGGAGGTCCGTAGCTAATTTAGGCTTGAAATGCCGAAAGTCAAATTTTTGAAGTTTCCGGTCCGATAGTGAGATTTTGATCTAAGGGTCGGAATGGAATTCTGAAAGTTGGAGTAGCTCCATAGTGTTGAATGTGACGTGCTTGCAAAATTTCAGGTCATTCTGACGAGGTTTGATAGACTATTTGATCGAAAGCATAATTTAATAGTTCTTGGAGTTCTTAGGCTTGAATCCTATGTTAAATTGGTGATTTGATATTGTTGTGAGCGTTCCGAAGTTTTGAACAAGTTTGAATGATGTCATGGGATGTGTTGGTACATTTGGTTTGAAGTCCCGGGGGCTCAGGTGAGTTCCGGGTAGGTTCCGGAATGTTTTAGGCCTAAAATCATAGCTATTGCAGGTCCAGAGGAGTTGCAGACCTCTAAACCCACTAGTGCGGTCTGCATAGGATTTTGTGCTGCCGCGGTGGGGGCTTTGCGGCCGCACAAAATCTAGTGCGTTCCGCGGTGAGGAAAGTTTCGCTAGTCTGACTTCGGAAGCTTATACTTTTGATCTACTAGGAAATTTGAGATGATTCAAAAACGAAAGTTGTAGCCCTTCATGTCTAGTTTCCAGAAAGGTAAAGAAATCACAATTTGGATATATGTAGAGAATGTTATAGCCAAAATACTAAAGCCTGTCACTGCAGTCAAATCCACCGCGGACAGCACTGGTTTTTGTGCGGTCAACGGTGGTTTTTGTGCGGCCAGCAGTGGTGGAAATCCGGGAAGTGCACTATAAATACGAGGTTTAGGGTTTTATTTCATATTTTGACCTAGAGAGCTTGGATTTTGGCAATTTTTCGAAGGTTTTTCTAGAAATTCATTGGGGTAAGTGATTCTAACTCGGATTTGGCTAGAGTACATGAATCTATCATTGAATTAATCATTTGATTTATTATTTGGGATGAAAATTTGTGAAACCTTTCAAAAATGTAAAATGATGATTTGAAGGAACAAATGGTATCAGAATTGGATAATTTTGGTATGGTTAGACTCGTGATAATATGAGGATTCTAGTTTTGTAAATTTTGTCGAATTCAGAGATGTGGGCCCGGGGGTCGGGTTTGACCAATTTCGGAATTTTTGATGTAAATTGGATATTTTCTAGTAAGCTTTGTTCCCTTAGCACATTTTGATGGTTTTGTACTGATTTTGATTAGATTTGGAGCATCTGGAGGCCGATTCGAGAGGCAAGGGCATCGCGGGATAGAGTTCGGACCGCATAGAGGTGAGTAATGATTATAAATGATGTTCTGAAGGTTTGAAACCCCGGATTGCACATCGTAGTTCTATATTGAGGTAAGGCACACGTTTGATGACGAGCGTGGGGTCGTGCACTATTGGGGATTGTGACTTGGTCCGTCCCGATTGATGATTTTACCGCGTATTTGACTGAAATCTATTTGTTATCGTCATTATTTGGGTTGAATGCCATATTTGGGCCTTGTGCCAACTATTTGAACCCTTCAGGGATTTTTACTGGTATTTTCTCACTGTTTTGACTTTATACTTGAACTCAGTCATGTTTTATTTCACTGTTTCGTACTCAGCCATCTTTACTTTGTTTTAACACTTAAATGATCTTTTAAATGATATTTTGGGCTGAGAAACATGTTTTACTACTGCCGAGTGGCTTGTGAGGATTTTGATTGAGTAAGGTCGAGGGCCTATATTGTGAGGAAACATTTGATACTAATTATGAGGCTGAGGGCCTGAGATATGTACGCCACGAGGTGGCTTGATTGATATGAGGCCGAGGGCCTAGTGATGATGCCACGAGGTGGCTTGATATTGCGCTTGAACCGTAAGGGGCCCCTCTAAGAGTCTGTACACCCCAGTGAGCGCGGGTACCCATTGTGATGTAAGATTGAGCCCGAGGGGCTGGTATTGTTCTATGTGATTGTCCGAGGGGCTGGTACTATTTTGAGATGTTGCCCGGGTGGCGGATTTGTTGATACTGTGCTCGAGGGGCGAACCTTTATGTGTTTACTTTTTATAATTGACGGTGTTACCTGCTTAATTATTGAAAAAAGGATTTTCATGAAACTACGTTTGAGTTAAAGAATTTTACCTATCTTTCACTGGTTTACTGTTTTAATTATTTTACTACTTCATTATATAATGCTTTGTGCCTTACGTGATTTCTTGCTTTCAGTCTTTATTTACATTTATTACTCACTGAGTTGGAGTACTCACTTTACTCCCTACACCCCTGTGTGTAGATTCAGGCATTGCGGATCCTGCTAGTGCGAATTGAGAGCTCTCGACAGATATCAGAGTCCACGAGGTAGCTGCTTGACGTCCGCAGTCCCGTGTTTCTCCTCCTTTATCATTTCTATCTCTTTTCAGATATTTGTACTAGCTTATAGACTTAGCAGACTTATATTATGACTTATAGATGCTCATGACTAGTGACACCCCGGTTTAGGGTTGTGTTGGGTTGTCCTTCCGCATATTATGATATTACCTGCTACTTAGTATTATTAAATCATGTTTTAGACTGTTTTTTGATGTTTAACTATTTAACATCGAATTGGGAATAGTTGGCTGGTCTTGTCTTCACGAGAGGCTTCATCACGACCAGGTCCGGGTTTAGGGTTGTGACATTATTTTACCAAATTCTTCTTCCAATTTTTCAAAAATCTAATATAAATTTTTGCTACTGGTACAAGAATCCACAAGAGAAAACACAAATGGACGAATGCAGTTTTGAAGCAAATATGAAGCCGTTATCGCTATTGAAATGGAAATAAATAAATCCACACCAAAGAAATACTTATTTTTTGTACGGTGATATTTTCTAAAAAAAAAGTAAACCTTATACAATTCATATACAATTATCATACATTTATTATACAATTTGAAAATAATTTCGATACAATTCTGATATAAATGTGATATAATTATGAACTTCTTCCTTTTCAAGGTTCAATATGAAATTCCACGTAAAACCAGCAACAAACTCCATAAAAACCAGCACAAAACTACCAATAACCATAATTTTTATTTTCAAATTAAAAATTGAGGAGAAAGAACAAATCATATACAAAAAACATACAAACCAATAGAAATTTGGTACAATTTTGATACAAATATTGCATTAAACTTGTATTAATATTCTATCAGGTATTATTTTATGTATTGATGCATCAGATACAACTATAATACAATTCTGATATAGTCCTCAAAGAATTTTAATGCAATTGTGATACAATTATCATACAATCCTAATTCAATTCTTAACTACTACTACTACCAACTCTAAACTTAATCAAATTCCCTCAAAATTGATATATAAACTCCAATATATATTCAATCGTTTGGAAGAAAACCCAATCCAAACAAACCACAAATTCGTAAAATGCGAATAGTGATACAAATGTGATACAATTAGTATACAATCATGATACAATTCTAAAACAACTTCTTCTTTGAGTTTCAATCTGAAAACTTTAACTAAAAACAACTTTGAACTTAACCAATCTTCCTCAAAATTAAAATATAAACTCCAAGGTATATTTTTAGTCATTTACAAGAACACTCAATCCAAACAACTCACAAATTCTTAAAACCTGAATATTGAATTCAAAGCTTCGAAACCTTTTAATGGCTGTTAATGAAACACTTTTCATGCTGCAATTTTAGAGATACTATCGATATATTGTATGAAGTGGGAGAGGTTTGG
Organism: Nicotiana tabacum; assembly: GCF_000715075.1. Taxonomy (NCBI): domain Eukaryota; kingdom Viridiplantae; phylum Streptophyta; class Magnoliopsida; order Solanales; family Solanaceae; genus Nicotiana; species Nicotiana tabacum. The sequence goes on from NC_134082.1 coordinate 122,137,161, forward strand.
GTTGATTTATATGAAAGAGAAAGGAATATTTTGAAATCTTTTTTAAAATGTGATAAAAACGTGATTGTAGGAGTTTTCTATAATTGATAACATGCGAGTGAGAAGGGGAGGGGGAGGGGGAAACGTGGGAGGGGGACTATATTAGTTACATGCAATTTTTAAGGGATGCTCTTTTTTAAGGTTTTGTATATAAGTAGTAAATTAAGGGATGCTCTTTTTTAAGGTTTTGTATATAAGTAGTAAATATAGATAGAGAATATAATTTTTAAGGAACCTGAAGAAAAGTGGTAAATAAGTTTTTATTATAGTATAGCTAGATAAATGTCTTTATGCCAACTTAATAGAAAGAAGACCACAAATTCTAAGCCCTATATATTTTTTTTAAATAAAACTATTATATGTTCAATTGAGAAAGAAGCCTAGTATTAGCTTTTTCTTCCTAACATATTTCTGCCGCCAATCCACTGAATAGTCCTCCAAACCTTTTTTTTAAAATTATATTTCTTTAGGGTTTTAGAAAGAGAAGACTAATTTTTATTCTTCCTCTTTGCCATTTCGTCGCTGTCACCATTACAACTATTGTAAATGAAGTGAAACCTTTGTTTCTTCTTCTTCTTCTTTTCTTTGCCATAGCTCCATTTTTTATTTATTTTATTAGATATTCAGAGAGTACAGAAGCTATGGCCTGTCACTACCCCCCCCCCCCCCCCTTTTTTGAAAAATTTCCGGCCATGACGATGTGACAGTGACAACCTGCAGCGGTGGCAAAATCTCAGGTACGACGGGTACAGATTGATCGGAAAAAAATTGTTATATGAGAAACTGATTCCCCTTAATAGATTTGGAGTAAAACCAAAAACACTCGTCTTTTTTTTATATATAAAAAGACTGATTACCATATTTAATAAAAAAAAATACAAGCACTGGTAATCTCAAAATCAGTGTTGAAACCTTATCACACTGATTTAAAAAAACTATACTTAAAAATAGTGTATATAAAATTTATATGCATTCCAATTGCACACAGTGAAAACAGATACACATATTATTTTACAAAAAGGACAGAACAGATCTATTATTTTTTCGGACCAGAATGCCAACCTATAACTCTGATACCGATGAAAGGAACATGTTAAAATAAATATATTAGATTAGCGTGTAAATCGTAAAATAAGAACTTACGTGTTCTCCGTGAATCGGTAGACGGACGAACCGCGACTGTAATTCCTGGTCGACAATGGTTTACGGTGTGTTGGAGCAACCCCCTATATCACAATCTAAGCCCTTCATTTGATATGGGAGTAGAAAGCATGTAAAATTACTGCTTAGATTAGTATTTTAGTGTACACACTAAGTGTACTTATATAAGAAATATTAGAGTTAACTAATAATCTTATTGGGCTTTAAAGCACCTCTTATGGGTGGACCAATTTTCCTACAATTCCTAAATATCCCTTAGATATCTTTAGCATTTTAGTTAGATGCTCATATAGAGATTCATAATATTAGACCTTGTCTAGGTATGTATGAGAAAGATTCATTTGCTTCGCGATTCACATGAAGTTAATATCTAGGTAGCCCTTCAAACTTAGCACGAAATATTAGTTGAATACTGTAACTTTATCAGTGAAAAATTGAACACCTTAACTTGATCAATATGTGTCTTATGAATTCAAGAGTTAAGTTTGCAATTCATTTGCCTTGGTATAAACAAAAGATTCATTATTGTATTTGCTGAATGTCAAATTTTCATACATTAAGTTCATGTTAAACCATGAGTTTTGCCAGAGTTATAGTTATATGATTTAGATCTTAATACACCAACTCATGGTGCACATTGCCAGAGTTATATTTATATGATTTAGATTCTTAATACACCAACTCATGGTGCACAACAGAAGCTCCAATTCATTTTTGAAATTGGCTAACATAAAAACAAGGATTGCTTGGCAGTAATAGAAATGAATATGTTGTAGTTTATTTTTTAAATTGATTGACATGAAACAAGCAGGTAGCAATGGAAGATAGATTTTTCACTCTTGTGTAGAACTGAAATACTTAAAAGAGCAGTACCTTTTATTTTATTATTAATTTTTTTGTATAATATTGTTTCGAGTTGAGTTTATATGAAATAATATGGTCAATAAAAATTTATATAGCGGAACATAGTTAATATGAGATTGCGACATAGTAATTGTTGTTGTATATATCTGAAATCACTTTGCTTTAGTTTATAGTATATACTAACAACTTGTATAGAATTTTATGGTATCAACCTATTCTTACCAACTAAAATGGATCCTATATTTTATTTTTTAAGTTACCATGTTAATACACTTAAACGTTATCAATTAATAGACCATGACTTTTAACATGTTTTTTTTCCTTTTTCCGGCAGTTAATTCAAAATACAATAAATTTAAGGCCGAATATATAGACAGACACTTATAGTTTATCAGGCACTCGAACATCCTCCCAAATGTGCCAATTAAACACAGACCTCATATCCGATCTTAAAATTTAGGAGCGTGTATGTAAACACGGCTGATGTGTAATATATAGCTAATAAAAATCATCCACATGTCTAAGTAGTCCACATAAGCCGTGTTTGCCTTAAAACAAATTTACCGACTTCATTTTTACCCTAAATCAAACCCGATTCTCCCCACTGTAAAACCCTAAAAATTGTAGGTCGATTATTGTTTGATTTCAATTTTCTTCCATGCTTACAAGTGTGTTTCGTTGTTTAACCGACTATTAAGCGAGGTATTTGTTGAGGTGTTGGTTGCATGTATACAATCCAGAAGTCCAGGTTAAGAAGCTATTAATTTTCCAGATTAATCAAGACTTTTAAGTACAAGTAAGCTTCTATATTGTTTATATTTATGATTATTATAGTTATAGTGGTGAATTTGGAATTTTTCCTAAAAATTTAGGATTTTTTTCTTGTCTGATTGAGAGAATCTTCTGAGCTGGGCTTTTTGTTTTTATCTTTGACATGTCTAGGGAATATATTCAGGCCCGATTTCACCATGGTGGTACTTTTACCATGAAGCCAAACCAAAATACATAGATGAGAAAGACGTGGGAATCTACGGTATTAAAGATCACTTAGTTGGACCTAGACATAAGTCAATTATAACAATATTGGAGAAAATCAGATACAAAATAATGAATAGGGATAATGACATGAGGAATTTTGCTAAGACTTGGATAAGTGACATTTCACCAATAGCAAGGATGATTTAGAGGAGAACAAGGAACTGTATAGGAGATGTAAAGTAAGATTTAATGGATATGATGGTTTTGAGATTGAAGAAGGTGATAAGAGGTTTATTGTTAATATGGTGACAAAGACTTGCACTTGTAGATCCTGGATGTTGAGGGGAATACCATGTCAACATGTTGTTTGTTCATACTATCACTTAGAGCAAGAGCCAAAACAACATGTTGAAATTTTGGTATAGAAAAGAAACACTCCTAAAGGCTTACAAATATTTTCTTCAACCCATGCCCAATATGAAGATGTGGCCAGAATCTAAAAATCCAGTTATTGAGCCTTCAGAGCCAAAACTAATGCCAAGTAGACCAAAAGATGTAGGAGAAAAGCAAAGTATGGCAAACTGTTCAAGAAAGGGGTGAAGATGACATGTTCAAGATGTCATCAAGTAGGACACAACAAGAGAGCCTACAAAACAGAGGTAATGTTGTTCAATTAAGTTTAATTGTGCTTTATAATTCAATACTTAATCATTTATTTGGTATTACAATTGCAGCCTGCTATGAGACAGTCAAGTCAGTCAACTCAGCTAAGAGAACCAACTCAACAAAGACAGCATGCTCCATCCTCAATTTGTGATGATACAACTGTTGTCACCAGATGTAATCTGGACACAATCAACTGGTGTAGGCAGGGGTAAGGGAACAGGGAGAGGTACTGGCTTAAGAAATGGAGCATTCCAAACAGCTGCTTCTAGAGGAAGAGGATTTGAAACCAGTCAAGAAGGCACATCCTCTAACATTGAACAAAATAGACCAAGACCTGCAGGGTGGAGCAACAGTTCTGAATGTAAACAACAGTTATCTTAAGCAAATGTTATTTTATATTTCATATTAATTGTGACTATGTGGCAATTTTAACCTGGTAATCCATCTGAAAGAGTGATATCATAGGGGAGACCTCTGAATAACACAGCTGAAACCAATATAGATATTGGATTTAAGCCGCCTGGTCTAAAATGGAAAGGCAAACAAGCAGTGACAACTAACCAACTCCAGCGGATGAGTGCATCAAAGAATACAAAGACTTCTAATCAAGAAGGCACATCCTCATCTTTTCTGTCAGGCTAAAGGAATGGAACCAAGTGACTTCATTGTTTAATATGGTTTAGGTGCTTATTTAATTAAGTAATTGGACATGTAATGACTTCTTGAACAACAACTTTATTTTTATATTGTATTGATGGTTACATGATTAGACTTTGGTTTAGTTCTTATATTGGCTTCAAGAACAGCTTGTGCTTTAACTCTTGTATTTTAGTCTTGTATTGGCATCATGAACAACCTATTTTGTAGCTCTTTATGATCTTAGAGATATATATAAGTCTTCATTTGGCCGCTATTATACGATCTTGCTGTTAACCTTCATACTCTTGTATTTTAGTCTTGTATTGGTATCATTTATCAATAACATTTATACAAATCTTGCACCAGTCAAATATAGTCTAAGCCATGTAAAGTAGACTCAAAAATACCATTATCATTAATTGAATACATAATCCAAATTTGGGTACACTTTATGTCCCAATCATGACCAATGATACCATTTCAATTACAACCAGTGATACCGGGTACAAAATTGTGTAAAAGTCTTACAATAGGTAATACAACGATGTGTTCTTATCGCAGCTAATACAATCAACCAGTAATACCATTCCAAACCCACAACATAAATATCATAACTAACACCAAGCAACTTCTTTTCCACACTTTAGCATTAAGTTCAGTTGCATCATTCTTTTTGACCTTCTTCAACAACCCCCATATCACCCTTGTAGCTTGATCTGAAAATTGAGGCTCATATCACATAAAAAATTTGCATCCACTTTTGTCTTGAAAGCAGACAAAAAACATTAGAATTTATAAAACCAACAAATAATAAAGAAAAATTCAACAACGATGATAAATTCATGCGCTTACTTCGTCAATTCTATAGCGATAAAATCGACGACCTGAGTTTCTTTCTGACCATGATGTTTTTAATAGAGCATTTATCGTACAGTGACAAATAATCGGTCCATTATACAAATTCATTGTCCTTTGCGAAATTGAACTAGACGAATCCACTACCAATTACATCGAGTCACAAAACAATAAATAGAAAAGGAAGAAAGAAACAGAAGAAAATCATTTACTTGTTTGAGCCTTCAGTTTGTGGTAAGAAACAAGAAAAAGATATTGAACAATTTCAACTTGGATCTTCGATCTCCTATGTTAGAGACGACCTATGATTTTTTTAGGGGGAAAATATGGTAAATTTTTGGGTTTGGGGGAAGGGGTAAAGAATCTATTTTTTTACCGGTGGAATCCTCTGTGTCAATAAAAAAATCAATTTTCATGCACCTATTTTTAATTAACGTCACGTTATATTACAAGTCGAACACTCTGTATTTAATTGACACATATTAAAAGACGTTTGAGTGCCTCGTAGGAAAGACCTAAACTTTATGTGTCCATATAAAAGTGGGTGCCAAGTTTCGGTGCCTGTCGATGTATTTGGCCTAAATTTAACTAGATTTCATGAATTGAAACCACAACTGTGGCAATTTGGAGTCTTGTACTTGCAGACGAGCAAAGTAACGGACACACCAAAAAAAGAAGGAAACCCCGAAAAACAGACCTTGCCTCATATTCAGTTGGCATTTTCGTTTTACAAAAACCCTAAACAATTTTGAAATAGCAAAGTGAGAAAGTTTATCATCTTCTTCAACCATGGCAGAAGCAAATTCTGTGACTCAAAGCTCTGAACAGCCCAACAAATTGCCTGAAGCTGTGGCAAATCAAAACCCGCTGCCAAACATTCCTGAAAATGAAGCTGAAAAAAGTGGGCCTCAAAGTAAGTTTGGTCTCTGGTCTTTAAAGCTATTGAAACTATCAATTGGTCATATTTAACTTGAGTGATGATAAAAATTGAGCTTTTGTGATATCTCATTTTTGCAACTTTACAGGATGGTCGGGATTTAGTATTTTTAATCTGCGGAACCATCACTTATGTGTCTGTAACTTGTCAAGTGTGGATATACTTGACTTCCAGAGTAATAAAAAAATATGATGTGTCTGTGTTCCTAATTTTTGTTTCATTATTTGAAGCTCGTCACTGTTGGGTTATCTATAGCTTTAAACTTTAGTAACTACGGTCGATTTTGATTTAGTCTCATGGATTTATATTCGGGAAACTGTTATTTAGGGATTAATCACCAGACCGCTATTTAAAGGTAGAGGACCATCACACATACCCATTGGTGGTACTGGGAGCTTTAATGAACTGATTTAGAAGATAAGAGGGCTGAATAAGTAGGATGATGCATCCTAACCCCTACTCGCCGGAAGTTTTTATTTTTTTATTTTCTCTGAAGAATTACTTGAAAAATCGGTGCATGATTTAATTGATTTGCATGCACGTAGATAGGTGTATGCTAGTGTATATATTATGAACTATGTAGTAGTTTCCTAGTTAGTTCTCTGTTTTGAGAAAGATGTATTATGCATATGTTTTGAATGGAAACTGACCCTCAAAATCTTCCTCTGTTTAGCCTTTTTATAGAAGACGACGGACAGTATTTTTTTTTGGTTAACTTGTTTTAAACTATTGGAACATAATGCGTTTATGATACTAGCTCCACTTTTCTGAGTTGCTCCTTGTCATTTCTTGTTATAGAGATTCCTGATACACACAAGAACCGCCTTCAAGAGTTCACCCAACGATCATCCCTTGATCGCCCTGTTTATCACACTGTCAATGAAGGCTCTCAGCATGCACCTCTCTTTAGATCCAGTGTCTTGGTTGATCGGTTTTGGTATACATCTCCTAGCACATTTTCACAGTTAAAGGTTGCGGAGCAGGACGCTGCAAAGGTTGCCTTGACTGGCGTGAAAGAAAAGATGAAACATGAAGGGTGCCCTCTTATTCGTGAGGTTTGTGTATCATTGCAAAATAATAGATCTATGACATTTAGCTAATATAAGAGTCCAAATGGCTTGTATCTAGTTGCTACGTGATTTCTCAAAGGAACACTCTTCTTTAAGGCATGTTTTATTTTTAATAAATGCTCTTTTTTAGAAATTGTCCTTGAATTTTATTATTTCTTTGGGCAATGTCTTAGCAGCTATTATTAGGGTTAGAGTACTGGATATCTGGAGGTTAACAAGGTTGATTATGATCATCCTGAAGTATGGCACTGCTAATGTTGTAATATGAGATGAAGGTCTCTTCTTTTTCCAACTGAAGAGATCAATAGACGAAAGCTTGAAATTTGTAAAGTGAATAATAAAGCACACTCATGTGCTTCATATAAGGATGCGTAGGCCGATGCATCATAGTTTTGTATTCATTTTATAGATCTATGACTATTAAGAAATTCATTGTTGATCTATCCCCGATCTATTTAACTTGTGAATATTGAGGAAAGGTTCAAAGTGTAATACTCTGAGATATTTTCTTTATCAATGATTTAAGAGAGTATGCTAATGTGTAGGCATTCTCTCCAAAATCTTTATCTCAGTATATAAACAGTCTCCAAAGTGCTGGTCAATAATTACCAAGTACAAGTTCTTGCAAAGAAGAATTTTTCAATATCTATATGTTTAGTCTCAGAGTTTCCTATTATGTGCAACTTCCTCAAAAACTTAGTGTCAGCGAAATGCCCAAGGAAGTGATTTTCTTCACTTGCTCTCTATTATCCATCCTCATGTTCGTTTTCTTTGTCATCACACAATCGGTTTTAACTTCATAGCAGTGGTAGTTATGGCAAATATTATATGTTTGATGTTGATGAATGGGTTTCTATAACTTTCTATTTTAGACCCAGGGAAGTAGATGTGATGGTGGCGCTATCACAAAAAAAGAAAACAAAAGAAGATGTGATGGTGGCATGTGACAAGTTTATCTAAGAAATGTCTGTCTGAAAGATGGTATTCTTCTTTGGTTAGTAATGAGTGGGTTAATGACTTAATTCAATTGGCCGGTTCAGATGACCTTCTCATAACCCCGTAATAGTAAAGACAAAGCTGATTATGGATTGAAAAATTCACAGTTCTGGTAGATGATTTACCATTTTAGTGAGTGAAACGAGATTCTCTTTGATTGAAGTTTTTAACAGTCCTGTTTTTCAACACGAGCTGTGAACCTGTAGTGCCCGTAATTTTTTTAAAACAACAGTGGTGTCCAAGTCATCTTGGGCGCACCTTGGCTAATTCCATGGGATACTTCGGACATAATTATGTGCAAACATTTACCTTATATGGTGCTTTAACTTTTAATGCTCTGCTGTATAGATGAAATCTCTGAGACTTTAGTTCTTTTTTAACTTACCATAACTTATTATCAACTCTAATTACAGATATTGTTAGGTTGAAGCTGATAAAAGCGTTCTTCTTGCTAACGGTCATATGAAAATTAGTCAACTCTGAAGTGCTATTCGTCTTCTTTCCAGCATCATCAATAAACTGCAGATGACTTTTTAGTAAATACTAAATAATAAGTTCAGCAAAAAAAAGTTTGTCAATTACTGTAGCTCTCCGTTATTGTGTTTATAAGCATACTAAAATCAACACAATAGGATTCTGCTATGTTCTTCATTATAGACTTGTCTGTATTTTATGGTGTTATTGAACTTGTATGTATTTTGAAAAGAGCATATGAAGACCTTTATATTGAAAGCTGAAATTGAAAAGATAAAAAAACTCTTAATCTTACTGAATTAGGTGAAGATTACATACCATGCATGGAAGAGTTTATACTAAGGTATAAATTACAAGCATATTTCCTTTCTAATTTTACATAGTCAAAGGATATTTGGTTATAACCTAAGTTGCTCCGACATGGCAGTTTAGGTGCCGAACCCGTGTCGACATGACACTAGTATGAGTGTGGGTGTAACAATTTCAAGTACTTTGACCATGATGGACTGAAAAATTCGAGTCGAGATACAATTTGATTCCCGAAATCAGAACCAAAACTAGGCTAAATCTGAAGAAAATAGCATACCTTATCTAAGAAATCAATCATTTACTTATCTACAGCTTGAGAATAAAAAAGAGATTCACACTTTGCAAGCTATACGTAAGAATTCCACAAAATTTCTCATAATTTAGAGATATTTTTATATTTTTATTGTTTTGAATTATTTTTAGCCGGATCCCCGCACCCGTATCCGTACTAGGATCCGTATCCCCAAATTTTAGAATTTACATCTCGAAGGATCCGACCTCTAGATCCGCACCCGTGTCGGACACCCGCACCCGTATCCGAGCAACTTAGGTTATAACACTAACTGTACGGTATTGAAAATATTCATTATGGATATCCTGGAGTAGTAAGCTCCTTGACAGTATTAACTTTCTACCTTAAGTACATTCATGGTGTGTATATTTTCTAAAAGGTTTTTTGATTTTTCATTTCAAATATAAACTCTTAAAAAATTCAAAGTAAGATCATATTTTTTGAGATGTTTTCACGATAGAGAGAGAGAGAGAAAGAGAGAGAAGTAATAGGCTATTTTTCTTTAGCATTGTGACTTTGGACATTTCTGTTCATTTTTTACATATCATGGATGTATAGACATTCTGACACAAAATTAGGTTGGTTTATTTATGAAGTGTTAAAGAGCCAGAGAATTGAGATAATGGAGAAACTTTCGGTTAGAGCTGTTGTACTGATGTGGCGTTTGGATCTTAGATCTAGTATGCTGGTCCATCATTTATATAATTTCTGAATATCTAAAATTTATGCTTCAAAGATTAGTTAATCCAATTCTGTCTCACTCTTGGTCAAATCGGCCCCATTGAAGTTTCTTGATCCATTTACTCCAAACCTGGAAGACAATCTGACAAATGTTTCTCCTTTTTCATATTACTTATGCTGATTTACCTTTTGTACTTTTGTCTAGGATACGGTGTTTTGCAAGTCTATCTTGAATGAGTATGCTGTTAAGATGAAGCTTGAGAAACCTATTTATCATACAGTTCAACCTGAGGGGTTGCTTCCTGTTTTCAAGTCTACAGCAGTCTTTAATGGTAATCAGTATATGGGAGAAACTGGGAAAAACAAGAAAGAAGCTGAACAAATGGCAGCTCGAGCAGCGGTTATGTCCATTTTAGGTCAATCGCCTTCAACCAAATTCCGCTCCTGGAAAAGGAAGGGAATCTTAATATCCAGTCTTTCAAGTATTTGCTTTGTAACAAAGTGTTTAACTTTTCATCAATTCTTTTGCAGAAACTGATTCTGGAACCATGATGTTGGAGATCATCAAGTCTAAGCGCAAGCTTTATGTTGCACTGGATAAAGTTCAGGATACAGGTGATATTAATGCTGGCTTCATGCCAACGGAACTTAACCGTCCAGTTCGTGTGAATAAAAGGAAAGAAGTTGAAGTTATTGAGGATGCTGGGGAAAAGACTTATTCTGGACTTTTAGCGTGTAGTTTGGGACAGCCTAGTGATATTCAGGCACTTAATCAGCTTCATGTCTTTAAAAGACCAAAATTGGCATCTTCATCAGTGGAAGTTGCTCCTCCCATGGTATTTGTGCCCCCTGTCGTGGATCCATCTTTGCTATGTTCAACTTCAGGAAAGAGACGTAATCGGCGAAACAAGAAAAATGCAAAGAAGGATGTGCAAGTTGACCCTCAGTAAGTTTTATAATTGAATGATTTTAAAGGTTCTGCCAGAATTAGATTCGCTGAACTTTTTTATTTCATGGAACTTAAAGTCCTGTATAAGAAGCCCGTTCTATGTTCACAACCAAGTCAACTAGCGCTCTGCTCATTTTTTCTTCTGTATATAATCCTTTTTTCTCTTCGCTGATGGGCGGCTAATCCTATCTGTTTGCCCCTCAGTTTTACATTCTCCCGCGTACTTCGGTCATTGCAATTTCTTCTCAACTCTAGCAAGTTGGTTTCTGGTCAAACATACCTTGTCAAGTCATGAGTCTGTTAGTTGACCATATTATAAATATCTTATCGAGATGAACACAACAGTAAAAGTCTCGCCCACCAAGTTTTTAAAAAACACAACAGTGCATTTGTTTCACATGCCTCATGCACCATCAATTGTCTATGGTTGATTTAATTAGTTAATATCAACTAATTCGTCTAGTTAGCTATCTATGTCAGCTGACCTGTTTAGCAGTCTAGATCAAGTTAGCAATTATGTCAGCTAACCTTTCTAATTAGTTGTCCACGTCAGCTGACACATCAAATCAACTTACTGTTCTTTCAGCAGTAGACGCCACACAATCCAGCACTTAGTGCCCCATCATCAAGCACGTCATGATGTCTTCAATAATTAATATCAATAGTATCTGGAAAATATAATAATTGGTTCTATGTATTATTTCGACGTTTTGATTCTATTTTGCAGTAATTCGTTAAACACACTATGAGATCCCAAAATCCAGAATACACTATGTGTGACAAGTTTAGGACGTAATTTTTTTTTTTTTGGACAACGTTGGTATCCGGGCTAGCTTGTGCGCACCTCGGCTATCCCACCGGGTACCTGCTACCTCACAACAACACAGATACCAACTAATGTAGTCCACCAAGGCTTAGGCAGATGAGAGATGTTGGCGCTTGAGAGAATCTTGTTGAGAGAATCTTGTACTTTCCTTCTCTAGGTGTTGAAGTTATTCTACCACTCAAGGAGAGATGTTGTCTCTTCCAATTCGCCAACCTTTTTTCCATCTTCTCAAGGACCTCATTCCAAATTGACACTGATTTGTATTTGGCTCCTAAAGGTAACCCCGAATATTTTGTAGGAAAAGAACTGTGATTGCATTGCATTATTGTTGCAAGATGACTGATTTGACACAGTATTCACCGGAAACATGGAACTTTTTAAGAAGTTTATGTGCAAGCTCGACGCAGATTCAGACAAAGACAAAATCATTCTCAAGATTAAAACCTGATGTTCATCTGCATCACATAAAATTAGGGTGTCATCAATGTATAAAACGTGAGAAATTTTTATATTCCCCAAGCCTCTACTATTCACGTGGAAGCCCGAAATCCAGTTTACTTGTGAAGCTTTGTGTATCATGTTGCTATGCCCTTCCATGACTAGAATAAAAAGAAATAGTGAAAGTGGATCTCCTTGCCTAAGTCCTCTTTATGAAGAGAAAAAACCCTGTGGGGTACCATTTGTTAGAACAGAAAATTTTACTGAAGAAATGCAAAATCTCATCCAGTTAATCCATTTGTCGCTAAAACCCATTTGACTCAGCATACCCATTAAGAGCTTCCCGTTAACATGGTCGAAAGCGTTCTCTATGTCAAGCTTACAAATGATCCCCGGCTTTCCTAACTTAACCCTCGAATCCAAGCATTCATTAGCGATCAAAGCAACATCTTTAATGTTCCTGTTATTGAGAAAAGCCATCTAAGAAGAGCTGATTAACTTCGGAAGCACTACTTTATGTCTATTCGCCAAAGCTTTTGAGAGAATCTTGTTGAAATTGCCTATCAAACTGATAGGTCTATAATCTTTAAGTTCCTTTGTACCTATTTTCTTAGGGATGAGAGCAATGTAAGAACAATTCAAACTTCTCTCAAATGCCTCATGGGTATGGAAATAGTTGAGAGCATTCAACAAATCAACTTTAATAATCGGCCAACACCTTTTGTAGAATCCCATAGAAAAACCATCCGGTCCTAGAGCGTTGGCGCTTTCACAACTTTTATTGATGCATAAAATCTCCTCTTCTGTAAAAGCTCCATGTAGCCACTCTTTTTCATCATTGGAGATACAACCGTTGATTCACGTCCTGCACCTCTCATATGCACCCAGCATCGGGCCTCGCTCATTCACGTCTTGACCCTGCTACTACTATGGACTTGTCTCCTCCTAGTCAGCCGATTGCACTTCAGAAAGATTTACGGACCACACTTAATCGTAATCCCCATTATGTCGGTTTAAGTTATCATCGTTTGTCATCACCCTATAATGCTTTTGTATCTTCTTTGTACTCTGTTTCCATCCCTAAATCTACAGGTGAAGCACTGTATCATCCAGGATGACGACAATCTATGGTTGACGAGATGTCTGCTTTACATACGAGTGGTACTTGGGAGCTTGTTCCTCTGCCTTCAGGTAAATCTAATATTGGTCGCCGTTGGGTGTATGCAGTCAAAGTTAGTCTAGATGGCCAGGTTGATCGACTTAAGGCTCGTCTTGTTGCCAAAGGGTATGCTCAGATATTTGGGCTCAATTACAATGATACTTTCTCTCCCGTTGCTAAAATAACATCAGTCCCCGTTTTCTATCCATCACTGCGGTTCGCCATTGGCTTCTCTATTAGTTGGACATTAAGAATGCTTTTCTTCACGGTAACATTGAGGAAGAAGTTTATATGGAGCAAACACCTGGTTTTGTTGCTTAGGGGGAGTCTAGTGGCTTTGTATGTCGGTTGCGCCGGTCACTCTATGGCCTAAAGCAGTCTCATCGAGCCCGGTTTGGTAAGTTCAACATAGTTATTCAGGAGTTTGGCATGACGCATAGTGAAGGTGATCACTCTGTGTTTATCGGCATTCTGCTTCAAATCTCTGTATTTGTCTGGTGGTCTATATTGATGATATTGTTATTACCAGCACTGATCAGGATGGTATTACTAAGTTGAAGCAACATCTCTTTCAGTACTTTCAGACTAAGGATCAGGGGAGATTAAAGTATTATCTAGGTATTGAGGTCGCTCAGTCTAGCTCAGGTATTGTGGTCTCGCAACGGAAGTATGCCTTAGACATTCTTGAGGAGACATAAATGACAGGTTGTAGACCTGTTGACGCTCCTATAGATCCGAATTCTATACTTCTATCAGGACAGGGGGAGCTGCTTAGCGTTCCTGCAAGATATAAGCGGCTGGTTGGTAAATTAAATTACCTTATAATGACTAGACCTGCCATTTCCTTTCCCGTGAGTGTTGTGAGTCAATTTATAGATTCTCACTGTGATAGTCATTGGGTCGCGGTTGTCCGCATTCTTCGGTATATAAAATCAGTTCCAGGCAAAGGATTATTGTTTGAGGATCGAGGCCAAGAGCAGATCGTTGGATACTCAGATGTTGATTGAACAGGATCACCTTCTGATAGACGTTCTACGCCTGGATATTGTGTTTTAGTAGGAGGTAACTTGGTGTCTTGGAATAGTAAGAAACAGAATGTCGTTGCTCGGTCTGGTGCAAAAGCAGAATATCGAGCAATGACTATGGCAACATGTGAGCTAGTTTGGATCAAACAGTTGTTCAAGGAGTTGAAATTTTGGTGAGATCAGCCAAATGGAACTTGTGTGTGATAATCAAGCTGCCCTTCATTGTATAGAATCTGGTGTTCCATGAGAGATCTAAACACATTGAGATTGACTGTCACTTTGTCAGAGAAAAGATACTCTCAGGAGATATTGCTACAAAGTTTGTGAAGTTGAATGATCAGCTTGCAGATATTTTCACCAAGTCCCTCACTAGTCCTCGTATTGGTTATATATGTAACAAGCTTGATACATATGATTTGTATGTACCAGCTTGTGGAGGAGTGTTAGAATAGCTGTATGAATATATATGTAATTAGTCTTAGTCCCGTATGTAATAGGAGTAGGTTATATATTTTGTGTACTTATAAATATGGCTCATTGTATTACAATTAAAATCAATAATATATTTTTCTCCCGTGCTTTCTCACACTCTTTATACTACCTAAATAAATCCACTCCTAGATAGCAACCATGCATGGGTTTTTATGTAATGCTAGTCCAACCACCTCTTTTCGTTTTAGCAACCCAAGAATTATGCAAGTTGTCTTCTTATTCGCGATCATCACATGTTTCTTTGGGAGCTCTCTGTATGGTTTCATTCGCTTAATTAACACATCCTCTTGTGTATGCAGGGCGCCTGGTGCCATGTTGCCGTTGACTCAACTTCCTCCCTGCTCGGTGGCGCAGTGAGTTCCTTTGGTGATCATTTCTGCCAGAGGTGAAGAAACTTCACGAACCTCGTTTGAATTCTGTTAAAAACCATGCAAATACTAATTGTTTTCGCTAGTTGTGATTAATTCATCTGTTGAAATATGTTGCAGGTGTGAAATCGTTGCATTTGCAGGACTTGCGTCCTATGTCTGATACCATAACAAGACCCCTATATGTATGTAACATTATGTAAACTTTTGCTCCTTGTAGTAAGTTGGTGGACAGTGTCCGACATGTTAAAGCCTTGCAACTTCTGCTGTAGTCGCGGATAGTTTGTTATGGTTTGGTAGCAAACTCATGACATTCTAA
Organism: Nicotiana tabacum; assembly: GCF_000715075.1. NCBI lineage: Eukaryota > Viridiplantae > Streptophyta > Magnoliopsida > Solanales > Solanaceae > Nicotiana > Nicotiana tabacum. Next base: position 122,152,698 of record NC_134082.1, read on the forward strand.
TTTTCCTTGTGCTTTTACTTCCCATGGCGTTTTCTTGCATTGTTTTCTTTGATGCTAATAAATGAAATTGATTTTACAAATGCAAGGAAGTAGCGGATATAAAAATCAGAGTGGAGACTAGAGAAAATGCGCTCTACACTTGGAGTGTTAAGTCATGTTTGTTTGTGGTACTCTTAAGTCGTGTTTCTTGTTCTGCTCTCTGTCTTCCTATAAATTTGGTATTTTTTGTACTCGGTAGGTAATTGAGACCAAGTGAAAAATAGGACACAACAGAGAGAAAAAAAGATCCATAACAGTATCAATTGTCATGTTAGTACGCTTGCTTTAATTTTATGTTCTAGGACACTTGGTCATGTCTGAGATTTATATTCTAGTAGAAAGCATTGAGAGCTTCTAGTACTTGATATTTATTTTGTTTAATATCGGTTTGAGATGCTCTTAATGAAACCACATGATTAGTGAGGATTTATATTGTTGATTTCAACTCGTTTGGTTTTGGCTATTGAGGGGTAGGTGTAGGTAATTTAGATGCTGATACTATGTCCTAAAAATTATACAAAGAAACAAAGCATAGCATGATAGAGAAACCAAAATTTCCCAACGCACAGTAAATTAGTGACACGAAAATCGTTGGCCTCGATCATGCATACACCACTTTTGTATAGTTGGATGATAATTAGCGCACCACATTATTATTGGGACGATTTGTAAAAATTGTACGGGACGCCCCCATTTAACCTATACCCATTTTTTTTAAAATTTTTTAACTTGTACCCACTTTTTAAACAACTTTAACCCCCTTTCTCCTCCTCCTCCTCAAAGTTATATCCGCCTCTTCTTTTTCAAACTTCTCCTCCCTTTTCTGCAAGAAATCTGTTACACAACGTTTTTATCTAGGATTTCGTACGTAAAATACACAAGCTCCTTCATAATTATAATCTAATCAAATACTATTAATAATAATGGGAAACAAAATTTAAGGAAAATCAGCTGCAATTATCACAGTGTCAGCAGCCTCGACCTCCATTTTTGCTCTCAACATATCAGCCTGTGTTGCTTCCTCCTCACTTCTTGCCATCATCTTCTTTCCCTAAAACATTAATAAACTATTCTTGTAAAGCTACAATCAGTTACATTAATAAACCTGCAGTCTTAGAACTTCAGCTCTAGAATCAGTTCTAGAGCTCTAGAGCTGAAGTTCGCCAGTTACAAACAAAAACTTCAGCTCTAGAGCTAAGTTCGCTAGTTACAAAATAAAAACTTCATCTCTGGAGCTGAACTTTAGGCTCGGCTACTAGAATGTTGAAGTTTTGCGTGATTGTCTTTGCTATTTTAGCCCCGTATGCTGAAGTTATGCGAAAAAGTGGGTACGCTTGCAACTTTTTTTGCAAAGCGGACACAAGTTAAAACGTAACACAAAAAGCGGGTATAGATGCAAATGCACGGACGATTTTGAGTAAAATTCCAATTTTTGAGGGATTATGTTGGGCATTTAGCCCATTTTACGCTAATGGCCATTTCAGAACAGCCTTAGCTCATACTTAGCTCAAACCCATTGTTATGTGATTTCCTTAAGCTAGATAGCAGAGATACTTTTTACTTTTTAGGACTTACGTATAGTAGATGATAACTGGATATTTTAACTATATAAAACGAAGCGAAGGCATATTCGAATATGCGAGCAGATTCCCTTAATAACCATCTATTAATCCCATGTGGGAATTAATGATATGACAAAAATTATATGAAGACAAAAAAAAAAAAATCAAAATACATTCGAGTAAATTAAAGTAATCCATCTTAATATAGACTGTTAATTATCCGTTTACTTATTTGTTAAAATACCATATTTCCTACTGTAATCTATATTTATTTATTTCAAATTTTATTCTCCAGTTTAGTTACTAACAACAATTTCAATTCTAAAGATGTCTCTGTCCATGTGCTGACACGTAGCAGCCCATGTTAAAAGAGCAGGATTAAAGGGATCCGACTTCATTAAATGTTAGCCAAGGCCAATCTAATCTCAGTTAAGTAAATCATTGAGGCTTAATTAGCTGTTTATTAGATAAGGGATTTATATATTAGTACATATTACCTGCCCAGATAAGATGTATTCAGGAGGTTTAAAAAGGAACATACGGTGGCGGATTCAGAATTTTCATTAAGGGGTGTCAAAATATAAATAATTAGATATATCAAAAAGTCAAGAGGAGTCAACATATAATAATATACATAAAATAAAAAATTTATCTAATAAAATAGCGTAAGTTTTCGACGAAGGGATATCACCCATTGCTTTAATGTAGCTCCACCACTGGGAACATGGGGTTTTAACTATACTACATATAGTATTAGGATATTACTGCCTTTAAATTAAATGCACTAGACCTAAAACACAACATAATCTCCTTGAGACAAGGAATTCTGCTCATCTCCCAATGCCAGCTTTGATTTACACATTCCCCATTTCTTCTTGTCTGTGACAATACACACAAACATGTGGATGACTATCTTCATCGGGTTTGCCAAAACATTATGAAAAGAAATTGCTTAATTTATTTCTGTTTTATGACTTAACCAATATTAATTTAATACTATCAACCATCTCTTAGCGGGAGAAATAAAAAAATAGCCAAATTTACAAGTTGTCATTTAAAAATAACCACAATTTCAAAAATAATCGAAATTTAGCCATTTTTCATGTAAAGATAAATCTGAATGAAAATACTGTTCGAAATCCGGAAAAATACTCCAGTATTAGACTGGAGTTCCAGTATAATATACCGATCCAGCATAATATACTGGAGTTTGGAGCACCTGTGCTCCAGTCTCCAGTATATTATACTGGAGCCAGCAAAGTATACTGATCCAGCATAATATGCTGGAAGTTTATACATAGGTGCACCGAACTCCAGTATATTATGCTGGACTGGTCTCTGTTGCAGCAAAATAATGGTTATTTTTTAATGACTTGACAAATACTGATTAGTTTTAAATTACCAGTCCGAAAACTGAGTAGATGTTACTATTTTAACTCTCTTAGTTAGTGTCGACATCTCGAACTTACCTTAAGAAGTAGTACTATAACGACTTTGCACACTTGTGAAGTACAGTTTGCCAAGTCGTGTAGAAAGAGACGTAGTGCGTTTCCGTCAATTTTTCCTATAATTTTCCTAAAGCTAATACTAAAAGTTTAAGTTCTATATATGCTCTGATGATGTACTTCTTTTCAATAACCAACTCATGTTAAAAGAGCTCTAATAATGTAAATATTTTTACAATGTCAATATATATGATAAAAATGCAAGTAATCACATAATTAATGTGTCAGGATAACTACTATTTTCTCCGTTTTAATTTGTTTGAGCCTTTTCGGAGTATGAGGATCAAATTAATTAATTTTCTGTGTGAATTCAAATTTAGATTCTTTAGATTTTTCGAAACAAAATTTACATATAAAAAGTAATATAAATCACAATAATTAATAATTTAAAAACTATTTATAAAAAATATGATCAAAGAAAACCTTATTTAACTCCTCAAATAGTAAAAGGTGGTTTATTCTTTTTAAAGCATATGGAGTATATATATAGTAAGAGTTCCATGGTTATTTTAAGAAGTAGAAATAAGAGTGGCACTGTTAGTCAACAAAAATGGAAGTTGTGTCCAAGATCAATTAAGACAAAACGTCCCTTTCCTGCAACTAACTCAGGCCAATTGTTTTAGCAATTATTGGAAAGAAATTCCATGCAACCACACTTGACGACTTGAATAATTGATCGTCAACTTGGTGCTGCATGCTATTAAACAATAATACAAGCTGACTGATCCAAACTAATTGTGTACATGTACAGATAGTATCCGAGTGGAAGCATGAAATTTAAAATATAAATTATGACTAATTGTAAAACCTATAGTACTAGCATCCCAACAAAAGGGATCATCAACGACGTTGGAATACGTTGTATAGCTAGTCCTATAATTGTCTAAAACGTTGTTTTCTATACATAAACCATATAATGTAAGCAACATTAGGATGCACTCAAAAATAAATACGAAAGACAAATGTACATCAATTATTTTAAATAGAGAAAACTTTCATTAATGTACTTTAGAAAACGATCTCTTCACTTCGACCGTCCAAACTTTGTTTGCGTCGAATCAAATGTTTATACGTCGATTTTCCTTTTTTAACTGTCATAATTCAAACTAAGTACCTTCGTGAATGATTTGTAATAATGTAAATTCACGCATTCACGATAAGGTAATAAGGTTCCAAACTTTTGAAAACTCAGAAGTACGAGCGAGAAGTATAACCAATATTTACCTTACAACTAGCTAGAGTAGTTCCGCCACCCCACCCACCCCCCAAGGCGAGGGTCTATTGAAAACAACACGAGGTAGGAGTAAGGACATAAGATCTGACCAGTGGCAAAACCACATGGTCATAAGGATGGTCAATTGACCACCCTTCGTCGAAAAATTGTACTGTATATATAGGTAAAATATTATGTTTTAGAGGTATATAACACATACTGAACACCCTCTATCGGTTATTGTTTTTATTTGTTTTAAATTTGAACACCTTGTGAAAATTCCTAGCTTCGCCACTGGGTCTGACAACACTCTACCCTCCTCAGCTTATGCCCTACTTATGGGATCGCGCTGGATATATTGTTGTTGCTGTTGTAACTAGAGTAGTTTTTTGGCATCGAGTATTCGTGGATCAGTCGGACCAAGAAATTCCAAGTGAATCTGGCTGCATGTTAAGTATATCTCAATTAAACAAAAAAAAAATCCTAGAAGAATTTCCAAACCAATCTAGGCTGGAGAAAGTATATGTAAAATCCATCACTAGCTTAATTAGCTGGCTCGTTTAGCTTAGACACCTCCATAGAATGTGATATATAATTTTATATGAAGATCCACGTGCCGTAGCTTGGCTTCTCAAGTTTGAAGGAAGGTAGGTAGGAAAGAACGCCCTCAAGAAAACAATGTCCATTTTCCAGAAATTTAGACTTTTAACAATGTGTTGTATTGGAATCTGAGACGTGGGTTTTGCGAAAGAAACGCCGAAGGTCTTGCTGACTTCTCCATTTTTTTTTTTTTTGTAACATTAATCACTTCTCTCATTCAATTCTAGTCACCTTCTGCCAGCTAATTAATTATTATCAATCTCAAACTGTTTTAAATAATTTATTATGTACTATCTATATATACTCTATTTTAGTCTCACTCTTGTTTCAATAAAGACAATTGCACCTTTTTATTACTACAAAAAAGCCAGAAACAACCAAAATTTAGACCTAGCTAGCAACTTAACTTTAGCTTAGCTATTTTCTTCAGATATGTCTATGGCGGCGTTAGCCAAAGAACATATTATGAATGACACAAAAATGGGCTTAGTTGATAATTATGAATATTATGAAGGTGAATTTGGAATGAATGATCATTCCTCCCCAGAGCTATATCATGGGATAAATGAAGAACCTCCAAAATCAGTTTTTGAAAATCCAGAGAAAACAAGTCCAAATATAGCCAAGAATTTTGCTATAAGCAGTTCTTCTTCACTATCCAGTCCCAGCAGTTCCAATTCCAATGGCCATTCTGTTATTAGCTTCAAAGGAGGGTATGGTGGTAATTTTATGCATTCAGCAAATGGTTCTTTGCTAAGCTTTGAGCAAAGTGAAAGATTTTGTCCAAATCCAAGAATGAGTAGTAATAAAGTGGAGTGCTCAGTTTGGGAAGATAATAATTTGCAGTACAATAATAGTAGTAATAATTATAATCAGAATTCCCTTACTTCTAAGGGTAGCAGCAACACTAGTCCTCGAGTATTGATTAATGAGAATTCCAAGAATATTCAACGAGCCAATAGCTATGGGAATAGTAATGCGATACCATTTGGATGGCTAAATTCTGAGGCTAATGCAACTGTTGAGGACTTAGAGAGAGAGGAATCACGTTTCAATAAGCGCCCTTGCATGGTAATTTCATATCTAACCTTAATTACTCATTTCACCTGTTATACCAAGTTATTTATTCTTATTTTTCATGTTACCAAATTATGTTTGTTATAAAAAGTACTTACCAGTTGTTGTCAAAAAAAATAACGTAGAAATATTATATTTTGTTAGTGCACAAATAATATAACATAGATAGAGTTAGATCTACATTCTCAACTTAAAACTCACAACATCTATATGTCACTAGAAATATCCATAGACTCTTGTGGTCCCTCAATTTAGAAACCACGTCATCTAAATTATGTATACGACACTAAAAATATCCATCATATATTCGCTAACCAATTATATAGGTAATAGTAGGCACTTACATACCTTTTTATTTGTTCACAAAAAAGATGATTCAATACATCGTATTTTATTATCACCAATTTTCTCAATGATTATGATTCCATTATAAAGAGATGGATTTAATGCAGGAAGAGAGCATGCAAACTAATAAGAAGCAATGCACTGGGGGTTCAAAGAAGGCCAAATCAAATACTTCTGTTGCTACAAAGGATCCACAGAGCATTGCAGCCAAGGTTTGCTAGCTCCTAATTAATATTGAAGTAATTTAAAAGCTTAATTATTTTGGAATAGTGTGTTAAAGAACAAAAGGAATGTCTGTTTGTAGAATCGTAGAGAACGGATCAGTGAACGCCTTAAGATATTGCAAGAACTTGTTCCCAATGGTTCCAAGGTAGGTTTAATTAAATCCTTTAATTACTGTTTCTCCATTTATAATTCTGGAGGTTACTTAATCATATGAAAAATCCTTATATTAATGCAGGTTGATTTGGTCACCATGTTAGAGAAAGCAATTAGTTACGTCAAATTTCTTCAGGTGCAAGTGAAGGTGAATACTTATAAACCTAATTATTTTTGTGCTTTTATCCTAAAAAGAGTCACTTTCCTTTTATATGATTTAACTTGTATACACGGGCAATGTAAGAATAATTTATATTTTTAACATATCTTGTAGTAGGTAACTTGATTTCTAGGTAACTAATTTCATTATTTTTTATTAATTATTTTATGTAAAAACTTCTTATGTAACATGATAGTATAAAATTCGTCATACCGTAATAAAAGTTAATTAAGATCTTATCATTATTATTGTTATTATTATAGGTGTTGGCAACAGATGAATTTTGGCCTACACAAGGTGGAAAAGCTCCAGACATTTCTCAAGTAAAAAATGCCATTGATGCTATCCTTGCGACTCAACGAGACAGAAACTCAAGCTCCAAATGATCGATAAAACCTAAGATTAAGGAGTATCGGAGTTTTCCGTTTGTTAATTATCATGTATTAGAATTAAAAGATTCCAAAATAAGTCGTTGGAAAAAAGAAAAAGAAAAAACAGCTCATTGAAAAAGAAGTGTTCTTTTTTTTGGATCGTCTTCTTCAATTTGTCATTTTTTTTTTTAAAGTTCAGTCATCAGTGTAATATAGGGAGTGAAATTTAGGTTAATTTATGGAAGAAGCTGGCTATTTTCATTACAGTCTTCCAAAATTCAATTTTTAGCTTTCTCATATTTGAAGTACTGAAGAAATCCCTAGGTGTAATGAGGAAGTACAAGAATTCAAGGTGGTTGACAAATTGGGACAAAACCAAGATTTATATAAATGCATGTCAATGGATAAGCTAATGGTTTGTTTGGAAACTATATATATGGTCTAGTTACAAAATTGTGTAATTACCTTCTTAATAATTGCACCGTATAACAATTACAAAACTTATTTGTTTGTCATATAAAGTGTAATTACAGCGTAGTTTCTAATTTCATGTTTGATTGCACAAGTATAATTATAAAATTAAATATTTTTAATTAAAACAAAAGTCGATTGTAAGAAAATAAATATATTTTATATTAACAAGCTTTTTTTTTTGGGTAGGAATACGAAATCTTCATTCATTAGATAATACGATTACATAAAGCTAGAGTCCCATTGGGATCACTAGTAGTTACAGTCATAGTGCTGTTAATACTAGAATTACAAGTAACAAAAGGATTTTCAAGTTCAGCCAAGCTATTAAAACATTAGTAGATACAAGTCTAGAGCTAGTAGAGTCGATTTTATCTTCAAGGACAAGTTTCAAAAAGGCAGGAGGAGGTTGTGTCCAAAGAGACAGTGAGTTGTTGCTTGCTTGCTTGGATCCTTTAGTAGCCAAAAAGTGAGCAACCTCGTTTCCTTCCCTAAAGTTATGCCGGATCGGCGGATTCCCCAGTTTCTTCAGTAGTGACCTGCACTCAGTACCCAAATTAGTATAAAATGAACCAGTGTGAACTCCAAGCAGGCGAATGATATCCGTAGCACCAGTTTCAATTTCTAAACCTAAGAAATTTTTTTCAGAGGCTAATTGCAGCCTAGTTCTAAGGGTAAGCAAGAGTATAGACATATGCTAAATTGCAAAATCTCAGAATCCAATCCCCATGATTGTTTCTAAAGGTTCCGCCAATGCCTCATTTCTTATACTTATTCTTAAAGACACCATCAATGTTGAGCTTAAAGGAAGCTGTTGTGGGCAGGAGCTACTTTATTATAATGGTTGAAGTGGGAGGGGTGTAACGTGAAGAGTTGGTACAATATTTATATTCCTTACAGCGCATGATAACCGTATCTAGGGACAGTTGGCTACATAGATTGTCGAAAGAGTTATTACATCTATTGAGCCAAAGATTCCAAATAGCAAATGGGAAGAATTCTTCCCATGAGATACCCAAACGATGCATATTAATGTTTGTGTCCTTGAGCAAAGTGAGCCAGTGCTCAGAGTAGTGATTTAATGTAAGAAAGTTTAGGTGTGCATCATTCCAAAATTTTATGGCTATAGGGTATTCAAAGAAAATGTGAGTAAGGGTCTCCTCAGCACCTTTACAAATTGAGCATATAATGTCTATGTTAATGCAAATGTGATAGAGATATTGCTTAGTGGGAAGTCAATTATGGGAGCAATGCCAGAGAAGGAATTCAATTTTATGGAGTGTTTTTAGTTTCCAAATCCAATAAAACTTATAGTTTGTGGATGGTGGAGGGGAAATAAGTTTGTAGGCAGAGTTGGTAGAGAAGATACCATTTGGAGTAAGAGCCCAAATTGGGGTATCTCTAGTGTTATTGATACTGATGCGGTTGATGAAGAGGATTCTATTCTTGATGTCTGAAGGAAGTACAGAGGATAGTTTAGAAAGATCCCAATGGTCATTTATCCAAAGATTCTTGACTTTAAGAGATAGGTCTGATTGATTCATCGGCCCTTGGATTAGAGTATCTAGAGGTGGGAGATTAGGTATCCATGCAGAGAACCAACAATTAATTTTTCATGGACCAATTACCTATTCAAGACCCATACTACAGGTTTTCCAACCTGTCAGAATGTTGTTCCAAATGAAGGAGTGAGAGGTCAGATTTCTCTTATGGATGTATTGGCTAATAAGTGTGGTGGCTCATATAGAGCTTGGGTTGGTGAAGAGTCTCCAAGAGAGACTGGCAAGTGAGGCGATGTTTTTGTCTGATGCTTTCCTAAGGCATAGGCCCCCAACTTGTTTGGCTTGGGTAACAGAAACCCATTTGGTGTAGAGGATTTTTTTCCCAAAGTGGTAGTGCTCCAGATAAAATCTTTTTGAATCTTGTCGATTTGTTTAAGTATGGAGAAGGGGAGTAGAAAGTATTGCATTGAGTGGTTTGGGATGGAGTTGAGAGTTGATCTAGCGAATGTTGTTCTCCCCGTAATTGAAAGAATTTTTTTTTTCCAACTAATTAGCTTAGAATTCATGTTGTCAATGACGAAGTGTAAGTCAGAGGCCTTAGGTTTACAAGAGAGAATAGGGAATCCCAAGTATTTACCAAAGTATTTACTAATTTTGATGTTGAGAATATTTGCGAGGTGAGTTTTGGTTTAAGGGTCACAATTCCCGGAAAAGATAATTTTGGACTTGGTATTGTTTCGTCCAGATATTTGAGAGAAGAAATGAAGGCTTCGATTTATGGTGTGGATTGATTTTAAATTGACATTAGCTGAAAGAGTTAAATCACCCGCATAGAATAGGTGAGAGATTGATGGACCGATGGGATTGAGCTTTACGATCCCAGAGTCCAATATTAACTTGGTGATTTATATATTTAGAGAGTAGTTCCATATAAAGTATAAAGAGATATGGTGACATAGGGTCGCCTTGTCCAATACCTCTTGATGGATGAAAAGTTATTTTGGACTCGTTAACTAAATTAGCAATTCTAGAACTGATGATGCAGTTCATGATAAGTGTGGTGATTCATGGAGGAAATTTGAAATAAAGGAAGGCACGGTAAATAAAGGACCATTCAAGTATGTCGAAGGCCTTTTCAGGGTCATTTTTAAGAGGACTTTACCCTGGCTACCCTTAATTTTTGGAAATAGTTAATAATCTCTTGTATAATAAAGGCGTTGTCACTAGTTCGTCTACTTTGAGAAAACTAGATTGATAGGGGCCAATCAACTTATCAAGGTAGGGCTTAATTCTATTAACAATAATATTAGTAATAACCTTGTAGATAGTGTTACAAAGACCTATAAAGCAAAAATTATTGAGATTGTTCGCATTGTGAAATTTTGGAATGAGGCAGATGTAGATAGAGTTTAGAGTTTCTGGGATTGAGAGATTTTTAAAAATATTGTGAAACGAAGTTAAAAAAGAATCTCTAACCACATGCTAATATTTTTGATTAAAAAAAAGATGAATTTCATCAGGGCCCGGAGCCTTAAAAGGCTTAAATGAAAAAATAACACGAGTAACTTCAATATCTTTCAATGGACAATCTAGTTCTGAGAAATCTATTGTTATCAAAATAAGTTTGTGGATTAAGAGTATTTTTCTATGGTGTATCTATATGATCAGTTTGAAAAGCCTTTTGGAAAAATTCAGATGTGTGATTAAGGATTTGTGTTGGGTCATTGATCCAGTTACCATCACTTTCTTTGAAGAATGAAATACTATTTTTTCTTTTACGATTCACTATACTTAGGTGGAGGAATTTTGTATTACCATCACAGTCATTAAGCTAATTAATACGAGACCGAATTTTTCAATAGTTTTTCTCAATTTTTAAGAGGTTATTATAGTCATTTATAAGGTCATTTTCTAGTAAGTATAGAAAGTGGCTCGTGGGATAATGTGGGGAAGATTGAATTCCTTTGAGCCTAGTAAGAATTTTATTTTTCTTCCTATTAAAATTACCAAAGTTAGGTTTTGTCCAGTCCAATGCCTTATGTCGGAAACAGTTAGTGGCTTCGAGTAATTGTCTCCCATGCCAAGAGTCCTTGATAATATTGTCAAATTTATGGTGATAACACCAAAAGATTTCAAGACTAAAAAGCTTCTTACTAAGGGGAGGGGCGGGTTTGGTAAAATTAAGTAGTAGAGAAGTATGGTCTGGGTGAGTTCTAGGTAGATGAGTGATAGATGCATCAGGATATTAGTCAAGCCAAAGTTTGTTGGCAAGATATCTATCTAGTCTTTTCGGGATCAGACCAATGGAGTTAACTCTACGGTTGGTCCAGGTATATTTTGCTCCTTTAAAGCCTAGGTCACTTAGGTTGCAATAATTCACACATGACCAGAAGCGTGAGGAACATTGAGTATTAATAGGTCTACCACTCCATTTTTCATTTTAAGAGAGGATTTTATTAAAATCCCCACCCACTAGCCAAGGGCCATAATAAGTGTCCACTATGGCACAAAGATTATTCCAAAGGTTACTACGAAGACTAAGAGAAGTACTAGCGTAGATAATACTAATAAGACATGGAGGTTGGTTAGGAGATACCTGGAGCATTGCATGAATTTCCTGATGTGACTTGTTAATGAGATTGATTGTAACCAAATTTTCAAACCAAAGGATCACCATCCCGCCAGCAAAATCTACGTCTGGAACCTCCAGCATATAAGTGAAATAGAACTCATCGCGGAGAGTAGTGTGGTCAGTCATTTTGGTTTCCAACAGTGCAACCATGTGACAGTTATGAGTATTAAGAAGTCCTCTAAGATTTCTTTTAAAATCATCATTGTTAGGACCTCTAATATTCCAGACTACTAGACTCATTGACCTATTTATTAGGAGTTGGTTGTTGTTGAGATTGTTGTTCCCTAGCCCCTCCTATAAGAGCTGAGTGAATTTCCTCAGAGATGAGCTCAGTACAATTGTAAAGTTCCCTGTTGCTTCTAGGATTGGAGGTCGGATGGCGATGGAGCACTTGTACAGACCTACTGGGCACTTGAATGTGTATTTCCTGTCCTTCATCTCCTGGAATAGCATGAAAGATGCTTATTTGATTCTTGAAATTTCAGTGAATGATCCCCCGACCTGTGGAATGATTATTTCCTCTACCATCTCTTCTGCTATCTCTTAATCCTCTTCTTCTTGCTCGTTGTGAGGGTTTCTTTGGTTATGGATGTCTAGAGGGATCGGATTGTGTTGTGGGATTGGTTGCCATAGGTTAAAGATCGGGTGATCCGTCATTTGATTGATAGGAGTGAAGAAAAGAAGTTGGTACAGTAACTCCATATTGTTGAGAGGGTTAAAGTTATGTGGGAGATTTTGGTGTGCTTGCATATTGTGAAAGAGGGCAGGAGATAGGGCTGGGGCTAGAGGGTCTAGAATGTTGGCTAGCCACATATAGTTTATGTAGTTCCCCGTAGCTAGGGCCATTGCTTCCGAGATCAATTGTGCTAGGAAGTTTGGAGTTTGTAGGACAATCCATACCTCTTGACTATTGATGGTCATTGGGAAGAAAGCTGCATGTCTGTTTACCGTGAAAATGGTAATAACAATTAAATTTGTTGATGGGACTCTAAAAATACGTGATCTATTTTTAGCTAGTTTGTTAAGCAGTTGATGCTAAGTATATGAGATTTAGAGATGAAATAAAGTTAAGGTGGGAGATACCGATAGGCCAGTTACTTGGGACCTCGGGCTTGTTAATTCTGGGCCTCCAGGTTGATCCCGGGGCTCATCCATGAGCTGTTGAGGGTAATTAGGGTAGGGCTAACATTTATGAGGTAATTAAAGAGGGCTCTTTATGGCCAATGATAAGCAATAAATGATGAACAAATATGAAGATAATAAATGACAGCTATAATATCAAGAGAATATGTTAGAGAGTGAAATAGAGAGTTCTTGTATATTTTCGTGTGGAGCAACTAAAGTGACCAACCCTTACAAAGTGATTGGGATCCCCTTTATATAGGAAGGAAATCCCACCATAGTACAACAAGAATTAATTACAAAGATATGGAGATGTGACCACTAGATGACACCCTGACTCGGGTCTTAGAGTAGCTCTCTAGGCTCTGTCAGTCCTAGCCACGTGCCTTGGGAAATCCCCGTTTCTACCGTGACAGTGGGCAACATTATCCTAAGACCGAGTGTCGACGAGCCTCGAGGGAGGAGACTCGATCATAACCTTGTATCCTCGAGACTTCGAGATGGTCTTCTGAGGTGCTTTGATAATGAGAAATTGGACCCTCCAATTTTACCGTATACAGATAGTCCCCGCGTTTCTTAGAGAGGAGTGATAAGAAATGATTTCGACATCCAACTCTTCGGACTTCTCGCAGTGATGCCACGTTGATGATATCATACTTACGATGTAAACCTTCACGATAACCGGTATATCCCATGGACTTGTCTTTTCAGCATCATTCAATACACTTCCGATTCCCATTCTTCAAGGTGTCCGTATCGCCGTCGATCCAGTTTCCAATGGCGCATTGATTGCGCTTGTCGATCCGTCTTTCAAAGGCATTGATGACATTGTTGGCCACATTATCATCCCCTATAAATGGGGCCTTTCCATGCTATCTTTTTATCCAAGTGCCTTTAAACATATTTCCATTCCTTTCTTCTCATTCTCATTATCCTTCTCTATTTCTACTCGCCATGTTTTAGGGTCTCTGATCTTAAGGTCTTATGGAGGCATTCTTATCAGTCACGCCATGGCCTTTTACCTAGGCTCTACTGTGTCAAGCGATATTATACTGTCTTGTTGCTATCGTTACGACTATCACTGCTGTTGTCGTTAGATCGAGGTGACGAGATAAAGGGGGTTGGCCTGTTCCGACTTGGGGGAACATTTGGACTCTACACCGTTGCTCGGGAGAGTGTTCGGATTATACACCGTTGTTCACTCTCCTCCCCTGTCCTGGTGCGGCATTTCACCCCTCGAGTCTTTTCCCAAGGGATAAAATGGCACACCGGCCATTAAGCTCGCACGACACGATGTCCCGGAAGGTGGAATCGGAGTGGTCGTGCGAGTAGGGTTGAGGCCCGCCGAATCTTCAACCTTTGGATTCAGCGGGCTATGTCTCTTTTTTCTGCCTCTTCTGCATTACCTTCCTCTTCTTTGCGTTCTCGCTTGGAGATATTGCTCCGTGAGATTGAGCTAGGAACCTAAAGGAGGTGGCAGTCGAAGGTATCACCGTCGAGGACACATGCTTGAGGGGGTGGTGCTCGGAGATGAGCCTTCGAGAGTAGACTATTGCTTCTTTATTTCTGTGTAAGGACCCCTCGTAGGCTTTTGTAATCAAATGTTCATGAATACAAAGATATTTCTCCAATTTGTCTTCGATACTTGCTATATTCTTTTATGTTTGCGGAGACTCTAAATGCATGACTCTGTTTGCTGATGTTGAGTTGCAAGATGACGAAGTCCCTTTGGTAGTTGAAGATATGCTTGATGAAAATCTGAACAATGAAGTGAGGATTGATATTCAAGAAGTTGAGCTGGATACCCAAAATGATGTGAACCCGTCTAGGGAACACATAATTGACATGCCGGAGCCGGTTGTGCCAAAAGCCAAGGCTACTTTGCCAAGGCTACCTCCACCTTATCCTCAAAGGCTCGCGAAGCAGAAGAATGATAATCAGTTTAAAAAGTTCATTGACATGATGAAGAGCTTATCTATTAATGTGCCTTTGGTGGAGGCACTTGAGCAAATGTCGGGTTATGCAAAATTCATGAACGACTTGGTTACAAAGAAACGTTCTATGGATTGTGAAACTATAAAGATGACTCACTAAGTTAGTGCTATATTGCATTCAATGGCCCCGAAGCTTGAAGATCCCGGTGCTTTCACCATTCCTTGCACTATTAGGATTGTAGATTTTGCCAAGGCTCTATGTGACTTGGGAGCTAGTATCAATTTGATGCCTACTCGGTTTTCAAAACTTTGAGTATCGTGCAACCTGGACCAACTTCAATGAGACTTCAAATGGCGGATCGATCGATGAAGCGACCTTTGGGCATTATTGATGATGTGCTTGTTCGGGTGGACAAATTCATTTTGTTGGCCGACTTTGTCATTTTGGATTATGAAGTGGACTATGAGGTTCCTATTATCTTGGGCAGACTTTTCCTTGCAACGGGGAAGGCATTGGTTGATGTTGAAGCGGGTGAGCTCACTTTCTGAGTGGGAGATGAAAAGGTCGTTTTCCATATTTTCAAGTCTATGAAGCAACCCAATAGTACCGAGGTGTGCTCATTTTTAGACCTTATCACAGCTGTGATTGTGGGTGATACCTGTGCTATGATCAACGTGGAGGATCCTCTTGAGGCCGTGCTATTAAATCTTGATGTCAATGAGGATTCAAGTAGAGTGGAGTGTGTGAATACTTTACATGGGATGGACTCTTATTCTTATGAGCCTAGAAAATTGTCTTTATATCTTGAAAACCGGAAAACTCCACCAACAAAACCATCAATTGAGGAGCCACCGGTGTTAGAGTTGAAACCACTTCCTCTACACCTCAAGTATGAATTCTTGGGCTCAAACTCTACTTTACCAGTTATTCTTTCTTCTTGCCTTACTAACATATAGGTTGAGGCCACTTTGGCGGTGCTTCAAAAGCGGAAAAGGGAAATTGGATGGACTCTAGCTGACATTCGGGGAATAAGCCCCGCATTTTGTATGCACAAAATTATCTTGGAAGATGATGCAAAGCCTTCCTTGGAGCATCAAAGAAGATTGAACGAGGCTATGCAAGAAGTGGTGAAGAAAGAAGTGATCAAATGGTTGGATGTCGGGGTTGTGTACCCTATTTCTGATAGCTCTTGGACTTCTCTGGTGCAATGTGTACCGAAGAAGGGTGGTATGACTGTGGTGACCAATGACAACAATGAACTTATTCCTACTCGGACAGTCACAGGTTGGAGGGTTTGCATGGACTACCGGAAGCTAAACAAGGTGACCCGAAAGGACCATTTCCCATTGCCATTCCTTGACCAAATGCTTGATCGTCTCACGGGACGTGCTTTTTATTACTTTTTGGATGGATACTCGAGGTATAATCAAATCTTGATTGCTCTGGAAGATCAGGAAAAGACCACATTCACTTGTCCGTATGGCACTTTTGCTTTCTCTAGGATGACGTTCGGATTGTGTAATGCTCCGGCGACATTCCAAAGATACATGATGGCTATTTTCACCAATATGGTGGAAGATATATTGGAGGTCTTCATGTATGATTTCAGTATGGTTGGTGATTCCTTTGAAGAATGTTTGAGAAATTTAGATAGAGTATTGGCCCGATGTGAAGACACAAACCTCGTACTCAATTGGGAAAAATGCCATTTCATGGTTGAAGAGGGTATAGTGTTGGGTCACAAAATTTCAAAACATGGAATTGAAGTTGACAAAGCCAAGATAAAGGTGATTTCAAGGCTTTCCCCCCATTTCCCTCAAGGGGGTGAGGAGTTTTCTTGGGCGCGCGGGTTTTTACCGGAGGTTTATAAAAGATTTTTCAAAAGTGGTAAACCCCTTGTGCAAGTTGCTAGAAAAGGATGCAAAGTTTGTGTTCGATGAGGGATGTATGCAAGCATTCGAGCTTCTCAAGCTTAAGTTGACCACTACCCCAATCATTACCGCACCAAATTGGAGCTTGCCTTTAGAGCTCATATGTGACGCAAGTGACGTTGCGGTTGGGGCTGTTTTGGGTCAAAGGGTTAATAAGATATTTCATCTGGTGTACTACGCAAGCAAGACCATGAATGAGGCTCAAAGGAACTACACAGTCACCGAGAAAGAGTTGTTGGCTATAATGTTTGCAATGGAAAAATTTCGGCCATATCTTATGGGGGCCAAGGTTATAGTACACATCGATCATGCCGCCCTTAGGTATTTGATGACAAAGAAAGACTCCAAGGAAAGATTGATGAGATGAGTGTTACTACTTCAAGAGTTTGATCTAGAAATTGTGGACCGGAAATGTAGTGAGAACCAAGTGGCGGATCACTTATCCCGTTTGAAGTAGGAGGGGAGGCCTTGTGATGGCCTTGATATCAATGATTCATTTCCTGACGAACAACTCCTTGTGGTGTCAATGAATGATATGCCATGGTTTGCCGATGTTGCCAATTACCTTGTGACTAGAGTAATCCCGTGTGAGCTCTCTTCTAACCAAAGGAAGAAGCTCAAGCGGGATAGTTTGGATTTCTATTGGGATGAGCCATACTTGTTCAAGATTTGCACGGATGGTGTGATTCGTAGATGTGTCTTGGAGGAAGAACAAAAATTTGATCGCAGCCTACTCCGCACTATTAAAAGTAGGAAGAGAGGGTCGCAATAGCTTTTACCCGATTTGTGGGTCGGGATCGATTTCCACAGAGAGCTAGGAATGGAGTTGAGTATCTATTTAGGTTGGAATTGCGTATTTGTTCCAAATATCACTTCTAATCATTTTTGGGTTTTCTTTATATTCTACTATTATCAAACTACAAATTACAGTTGTTACTAAATTAACTACGAGTAAATTGCTACAAGTTGTATCTAATAGTTTAAAAGGCACTAGGGTAGTGGCATCCTCCTAGGTGGCCAATTGACGGGTAATTGAACCTAAGGCACGATTGACATGATTGGGGAATATGCTCTAACCGTTGCACAATTTTATCCACTCTCACACCTCTCTGTAGAGAGAGTGATTTTGCCCAATTGACTTTCTCAAGACCAATAGGGTAGACAAATTTGCTCAAGCAACTGGGGTTCAAGTCGGGTATTACTCTCTCGAGGTTTAACCCTTTAATTGGGACTATCAATTCTCTTGAGTCCATCCCAATTCCTTGTTGGGTCAATTTCGGAGACTTAGGCTCTCTTTCTCAAGAAGAACCCAAGTCAACTTAGCACAAACTAGTGTTTGCAACCACTAATTCATAGATTAAACCATGAAATTGACCCAAATAACAAACACTCATAGTCAATCTAACCTTAAATCACAACGCCCATCAATTACCCACACTAGGGTTGAGCCACAACCCTAGCTAATGGGTCTAGCTACTCATGTTTGAAGAGAAAAATAGAGAAATAGATGAAGATAAAAACATATTAATTAATTGCTAAGGTAAATACAAAGATTCAATGATAGAAACTAAGTAAAAATGCCCAAAATGGCAAAGAAAAGTCTTCTCACGAGTGCAGCTAACGTCTGATAATATCTGATACCCTAAAAATGGAAAAAGGTTCTATTTATACTAAGCTAGAAAAACTGGACAAAAATGCCCCTGCGGGGTCAGAGCGGACCGCGCAAAATGGTGTGCGGCTGCACTAGGCTCTTGACTCTGCAAATTCAACTCTCTGAACCCAGGCTCCGCAGACCGCACAGAATGGGCTGCTGCCGCGGAGGTATCTAGTGCAGTCTGCACAAACATGACCGCGGACCGCACAGGCTTGATCTTCAGAACTTGGCATCTCTCTAAACTTTGGTTCTGCGGACCGCACAGACTAGTAGTGCGGCCGCCGTGCCTTCAGTGTGGGTCACACAATATCTACTGCGGACGCACTGCTTTAATGCTTGAAAAACCAACTCTCTGAATCTCCCTAGTGCGGACCGCACAGAGTTTAGTGCGGCGCACTAGGCCTGTTTCTCCTGAGTTTTCTCTTGTCTTTGGTACTTATGCCGATTTCACTCCTTTTGAGCCCATATTTGACATCTTGTCGCTTTGTTGATCAAACCTACAATCAAGCATAACTTATGAGCCTTTTGGGACTATTTTGTATGAATTTATAATCAAAACGTAAACAAGAAGGAGCATGAAATGCGTCAAAATCCCTAATTATCATCTGCTGTTTCCAATATCAAACCTGGGTGTTAGTATTCTTTCTGGACTTTGGTCGATTAATATGGCCTTGCACGAAATCTTTTGCGATCCCTTGGATCGAACCTGGATCGGGCTGATGAACTCGGGTCGCTGGAACCTTGACTTCGAGTAGAATGAGAGTAACGTTTTGGGCCTTGAGACCATGATTGATTACTTAAACTCCATGGTAACCTTTGAGAAGAAATTTACTCGGAGGCCTGTGGATAGGGACTGCCTTTGGTCTCTCGAGGGCAGTCCCCGAGCGGAGGTTCGTTCAAATTTGGACCACTTGAAAACTCACTTTGGGCTTAGTGTAAATAGCCTTAAGGTGCTGTAGATAGATCTTGAAAGAGGGTTTGTCCGATCTCAGACGGTACCCGGGGGCCAAGCCCATACGAGTGGAGTTTAAATGCTTATTTCCTTGGAGCTTGATTCCCTTTTGACAAACCACCCCCCAAGGTTGGGTACCACCTCGAGTCTCGTAATGATGCCATTGGCTTCCTAGAGCCTAACCTTCCCTTTGATGGAGATCCTCGAGGTTGGGTACCACCTCGGTGCTGGCAAAGGCGTCATAGGCTTCCTGGAGCCTAGCCTTGTCCTGATGGAGGTCCTCGAGGTCGGGTATCACCTCTGGACTGGAGAAGGTGTTATTGGCTTCTTGGAGCCTAACCTTGTTCTGATGGAGGTCCTCGAGGTCAGGTACTACCTCGGGACTAGAGAAGGTGTTATTGACTTTCTGGAGCCTAACCATGTTTTGATGGAGGTCCTTGAGGTAGGGTACCACCTCAGGACTGGAGAAGGTATTACTGGCTTCTTGGAGCCTAACTTTGTTCTAATGGAGGTCCTCAAGGTCGGGTGCCACCTCGGGACTGGAGAAGGTGTTATTGGCTTTTTGGAGCCTAACCTTGTTCTGATGGAGGTCCTCGAGGTCGGGTACCACCTCAGGACTGGAGAAGGTGTTATTGGTCAGTATTCTTAACCGGCTTGCGGCAGGCGAATCGTCTCCATTTTTCCCATATATAAATAGGGTTGTTTATGCTTTTTCAGGGGTTCCACAATTTTAAGCAGTTGCCCTTCTTTTTCTGTGCCAGCCTTTAATACTTCAACACTAACGCGTCTACACATATTCCTACTTTTTAGTTCTCTAATTTCGTCACCGCCACGGCCGCTATGTCGGGGTCTTCCTGACAAGGAGGGGAGAGCTCCGCCTCTGGTCATCAGGACCAATGAGAGCACGCCTTGAAGACCACCTAATTGATAGGAGAATAGCATATTGAGTTAGTGAGAAAAGACTGTGGATGGGGGGAGAAAGTGATGTTACAAGCATTTTCCCTGGGTGAGGGCATCATGGATCATGCTGATGGGTTCTTGAATGTGTACACGTACTCTTTCACACTGGGCCCCCTTGATAGGGTTGTGCTCGACTTCTGCTTAGAGTATTGGGTTACCTTGGCACAAGTCCATCTATCATTTTGGCGAACGATGATGATGGTGAGATTTTTTGCGGAGAAGGTGGGGCTTGAACTTTTGCTCAGTCATCTTACTAGGTTGTACCAACCCTTTCACCATCGAGGTCTGCTAACCTTGCGATGTCGATCGACCACGCCCTTCATCATTGATGATGAGGAAGATAGAGATCGGGGATGGATGAGTCATTTTGTCCGAGTGCGGACCGCTGGCATTATCCCCGTAGAGCTTATGCCATTCCCTGAGGAATGGAATTATACACGTAAGTGGTGCATTTCGCGCTTCCTCAGTTTTACCTATAGCGAGAATTGGTTTCGTAACTGTACCTTCCTTTCTTCCTCTGCAGCGGTTTCATGGGCGCCGGTGACATTCCTGATCTGTTGGATTGGGTCTGAGAATTGGCGACCCACTCGACCTGTGAGGAGAGCAAGTGGCGAGCTTTGTCCTGGGGCAGATGGGAAGCAAAATACCATGGTGAGTGCTGTGCTATTCTTTCCTTTCCCTCCTTTCATGTGGAGAAGCATATTCCCTTTATGCATATTAATCTTACTGTTATAGGCATTGGAGAGACTTTCGAGGCGAGGTCATGCTCCTTCGGAGAGGGGGAAGGGTTTCCAACTTCCGGGCTGAAGAACGGTAACAATGAACGAGAGGTGCTTTCACAGGGCGATGGCGCTCAAAGTAAGGTAGATAGGGACCGCGGCTTTAGAGCAGAAACATCATCCGAGCTTGTCGTGTACGTGGCTCCCGGTTCTGGAAAGAGGGTTTCTCCGTTGCTGTAACATTCTTTTTCCGTTGATAGCATTTCGGGAGATACTAGAAACCCGGGGTCGCATACACCGAGCGATCGTGCTTCGACCGGAGTAGGCTCTTTCAGGGCCGAAGGGACTAGATTGGCAGGTGTGCGTTCGACCTTCGAGGAAGCCCAGCGACTTCACCTTGCGGTGAGTTTCGACACAGGTTTTTCGAGCTTTGCGTCTTCCCTTCATTATTGAGCTTTCTTTTGTAGGCACTCGACAAGCTTAAGTCCGGGCTGCTTCGTTGTGAAGCCAGGCTACGGAAAGCTCTGGATGAGGAGAGATCCTTGAGGCTCCTTTGTGATGAAAAAGAAGTCGAGTTGGTACATTTGCAGTATGAGGCGGGCCAGAGCTTGAATTACGAAAACCACCTGAAGGAGCAAGTAGTTTTCTGTCCCGGGTGAGTGTGCATTTCACCTCCTGGCTCCTGGGGTTAATACTTAGTTTATTTCAGTTGCAGAAAAAGACAGGCCCTGGAATGCCTTTGAGATGAAGTTGACCGGGTCAGGCGTTAGCGTGATGAATTGGAAGCATGGGTGGAGGCTCAGGCTTTAGAAAGAAGGATACTCTGGCCAAAGTTCCTACTTTTGAAGCTCAACTTCACCTAGCTCGTGACAATGCTTTGCTTCAGACAGAAATGATTGCAAAGCTCGAGTTCGAGCTTTTAAAAGTCAGGGCTGAGTTCGTTGATGCCCGGGCAGAAGCCGCAATGAGTCGGACTATGGCTGACCAGGAGATGACAATATACTCAAAGGATGTTGTCGATGCTCAAGCCGAGCTGAGAAGGATCCTCGACCATGAAGGGAGGATTGAATAATATGCTCGTTGCAAGTCTCGAAGAAAGACCCTCGAGGAGATCCGTGATAGCGGTTTCGCCCTCTCGGAAGAATTGGTGCTACCAAGGGCAGATGAGCGTGATGCTCGACTGCTTTTGCCTGATGCTGAGGAAAGCGAGGATGAGACCGACAGGCTATAACCCCTAGGGGGCATAGATTTTGTCATCTGTATGTAGTGTTTTCAAAGCATGTTTGTAGCTGGAGGTTGCGTTTCTTGCATGTGTATGAAAGAAAACCTTGCGGCTTTACTCCTTTCGTATTTTTTTCTGTCTTGATTGGTACCAGGCGAGCTGGGTTTGCATTGGTAGGAATCCTCAGAGTAGTGATGTGGCCCCGAGGCTCATTGGACTGTCTCGGGGGGCTCTTATCCGCTTGGTCGATGCTACCTTTAGTATAAGCTTGAGCTTGAGCTCTTATGCTTTTGTTCAACCGTTGTGGGTTTAGTCTCCAAGTCAGGTTTCGACTCGAGCTCATTTGACCCTCAGGCTTTTACGTTTGCGTGGGCTGGCGACAATGGCTCTTCCACCTTGGACCGAATTGGTCTTTTAATGTAAGCTGGCGACAGTGTCTCTTACGTTTTAGGTCGAAGTGACCTTTTAATGTAAGATGGCGACAATGGCTCTCACACTTTGGGTTGAAGCAAACTTTTAATGTAAGCTGGTGATAATGCCTCTCACGCTTTAGGTCAAAGCGACCTTTTAATGTAAACTGGCGATGATGGCTCTTACGCTTTGCCCTTATGCATATATAGTTAACTATTTTGGGTCCAGTCTCCGAATCGTATTACGACTCGAGCTCATTTTGACCCTCAAGTTTTCAGATTTCAGGCTGACGACAGTGACTCTTACGCTTTCGGTCGATGTGACCTATTATGTGTGTGGCCCTGAGGCTCATTAGGCTGGCGACAATGGCTCTTACGCGCTTGGTCGATGCGACCTTTTATGTAGGGTTTATTTTCCTCTCGTTAAGGACTTTTGAAGTAATTTTTGCCTGACTCGTCATCGGTTCGGGAAAAACCTCGATTTCGAGTAACTTGCGGCGATGTTCGAGCACCTCGGGAGGTTTGGATCAGAGGCTGAGTAGCTCGAAGCCTGTGATTTGGAGCTGATATGGTCGAAGCTCTTTTGCTTATGCCGAGGTGGCCTATTTAACCGGTTCTTTTCGAAGTAGATTCGGAGTAATTTGAAGGCCTGTGTGGGCTGGCGACAATGGCTCGTACGCCTTGTAGCTACGGTCGGGCGTCCCCGAGTCGCGTTAGTTTGGCTGGTCTAGCCGTGTGATCGGAGTCACTTGTGTTTGGCTGGAGCCTTTGAGTCCTGAGTGAAGTAGTTTCAGCATCTATATCGAGGGTATGCCTTTTTTGGGGTCTTACAAGTTCGATATATAGCCGAAACTTTGGGATCAGGTCTATGCATTTAGTGAGGTCTTACAAGTTTTATATGTCGTTGAGGTCTTACAGTTTTACATGCCGTTGAGGTCTTACAGGTTTTACATGTCGTTGAGGTCTTATAGTCTTACATGCTGTTGAGGTCTTACAGATATGATCGCTACCTTATATAGGCCTTTCGAGATTGAGTCTTCCCTCTCGGTGTCTTATAGCCTCGGGTTTTGATAAGTAGATGGAGGTGGCGCTTGACGGCAGTCCCCGAGTCGTTGAGAGTTTCTTGACTCGGGAGCCATTTTTTGCAAACTTTGCATTGCCTCGTCATGGGCTTACGATTTTGGAGATCCTGACCCTGAGGTCGTGCATTTTTTATGAGATTTTGATGCTAGTCCCCGAGTATTCGGCGTACTTTCGTCATTGAAGATGTTTCGCGATTTCTACGTTGCCTTATCGGAGGGCTTATGATTTTGGAGTCCCGACCCGGAGGTCGTTTAGGTGTTGAATTATTGACGCCAGTCCCCGAGTGTCCGGGACGTTTTTAGAGGAGGAGTTGTTTTTGCGAAGGTGCTGAGTCTCTTTTTGGAGCGTGAGATGCTTTGATAACAAATATTCTTTAATTATTTGGTATAAGTGTACACGTTTTTGCCTTCGGGGGCCCGGCTATACGGACACGGTTTGTTCGGCCGTTTGGCTCGGTACATCATTTTCCTATAGGGACCCGATTCGGCGTCTCTTGGCTTTTTTGAGCGGATGACCTTCGGGGGAGGATGCCTTTCAGTGTTCGAGGTTGGTTACAAAAGAAGCCTCGAACACTTGTTGAATCTCCCTTAGGCAACATGCAGATGTTGCCTCGTTAAAAATCTTGCCGGTAAAACCCTTCTCGGGATAAAAACTTGGTCGAAGTAAAAGAGTGCAACGGATGCTTTAAAACCTTAAGGTCTTCGAGCTGGGTTAGCGCTCTGACTGCTTCGATCGGGTGCCTGTATAAGGGTTAGTCTGAAATGTGAAATAAAAAGTGAGATGGTTATACCTTAATGTGGGATGTGCCGACGATGTTTCAAGGACCAATATGTCCTAATTACTCGAGATGAGGACGTAGTGTGGTCCTTTACTTTGTTCGATCGGGTTTAATCGAAAGTGTGGCTTGATTACCCTTTGGCTCTTTTGCAAGCGAAGGTATTGATGCCGGTGCCACGTCGTGCACCATGAACATTTCCCTTGCTGCATGTTATTCCCCGTAGACAGTTTTAATTCCATCCTTTGTTGGGAATTTCATCATTTGGTGGAGAGTGGATGGTACTGCTCTCATGTAGTGTATCCACAGTCGTCCAAGCAAGGCGTTGTACCTCATGTCTCCTTCGATGATATGGAATTTAGCATTTTAGGTTGTGCCGACCACGGTGAATGGGAAGGTGATTTATCCTTTCGTCGTTTCACTTGCCACGTTGAATCCGTTGAGGACTCGAGTGGCGGGCATGATTTGGTCAAGCAGTTTGAGTTGCTCTATCACCCTCGACCTGATGATGTTGGCCGAGCTACCTGGATCCATGAGTACATGTTTTATTTGAAAAGAATTTACAAGGAAAGAGATTACCAGTGCATCATTGTGAGGCTGAGACAAGGTCTCGACGTCCTCTTCGCTGAAAGTGAGGGAATCCTGGGGTATGTACCCCCGGGTTCGCTTTTCTCTGGTGATGGATATTTTTGTCCTTCTCATCATGGGTTCTTGCATGGAATCGATGCCTCTCAAGATCATGTAGATGATATGTTGTGGCTCATTTGTTTCATTCTTTTTGGTCGCCTCTCTTTCTTGGAACTAATTTTTGGCTCGGTCGCTGAGGAATTCCCGAAGGTGACCTTTGTTAAGTAGTCGAGCTACCTCCTCTCAGAGTTGGTGGAAATCCTCGGTCATGTGGCCGTGCGTGTTGTGAAACTCGCACACTAAGTTATGATTCCTTTGTGAAGGGTCCGATTGTATAGGCCTGTGCCACCTGGCATCTCTGATTTTACTGATGGCGAACACGATGTCTGATATATCGACATTGAAGTTGTATCCTGATAAGTGAGGTGCCCCAGTTGAAACCCACATTCCTATCGAATCTGGCTCTGTTGATGGGTCCCTAAGGATCTTGTCCTCGGTCTATCCTTCGATTATTGCAAGGTGGATTGCGCCGCGGGGTGTTTCTCCTGTCTTCGGTGTATGGCTGGTGCCTTTCTTTGTTCGGCTTTGGTTCCCTCGTCGGAAACCTGCTTGGATATACTGAGTCCGAGGGGCTCCCAGCTGGTCGTCTTCGGCCCTGATCTTCGACTGGTACCAGTTGTGGACATCCGACCAGGTCATAGCGGGATATTCGATCAAATTATGTTTCAACTATTTTGAAGCCATCGAACTTCATTCGTTTAGACCTTGAGTGAAAGTCTGCACTGCCTAGTCATTGGAGACTGGTGGTAGCTCCATCCGTTCCCTTTGGAAGTGAGATACAAACTCTCGCAGCATTTTGTTCTCTCTCCGCTTGATTTTGAACACGCCGTATTTCCTCGTTGCTACTTTGATGGCACCGGCATGTGCTTTTATGAAGGAGTCTGCTAGCATGGCAAATGAATCTATGGAGTTAGGAGCTAGGTTGTGATACCACATCATGGCCCCTTTCGAGAGTGTTTCCCCGAACTTCTTTAGCAAGGCGGACTCGATCTCATCATCCCTTATATCGTTTCCCTTTACTGGACAAGTGTATCCAGTAACGTGCTTATTGGGATTTGAGGTCCCATTGTATTTTGGGAGTTCCAGCATTCTGAACTTCTTTGGAATGGGTTTTGGGGCCGCTTCCTTAGGGAATGGACTTTGTATGAACTTCTTCGAATCCACGCCTTTCAGGACCGGGGGTGCTCCCAAAATTTGGTCGACCCTGGAGTTGTAAGTTTCGACCTTTTTATCATTGGCTTCTATCATCTTCTCGCCCGACTCAATCCTCCTAGTGAGGTCCTCGAGCATTTTTACAATGGCGGGATCGGTCATCGACCCATTATTGCTTGATCTCTCCGGTACCTGTTCAGTTGGGGGAGCTGTCCCCGGTACTACCGTGCTGGGAGTTTTCTGGTGACTTTGCAACTGAGCAATAGCTAGCTGTTATGCCTGAAATATTTCAAAAATAACGTGAAGGCTAAACTCACATTCTTCCCTGGTCGGGTTTTTGAGCTTCTTATGGATCTCCCTAACGCACGCTCCTATCGGTATGTGAGTTTATATCGATGCGTTGGGCGTCACGCGAGATCGCGTCCACGGGGATTGGTTCGGGCAAATTCCCAGGGTTTTGTGGTAGCACACCAATACCCGAAACATCCACACCGTTCTTCCCGTGGTCCTCGAGATTGTTGTTTCCGCCTATATTCACTGAGTTAGACATATTGACCTAAAATCAGAGATCTTGGACAAGAAAAAACGTGAAAGATAACTTGCGTTGGGTGACGAAACCAGCAAGAAAATAATCACTATTATTTTTAGCCCCACGGTGGGTGCCAAACTGTTTACCGTAAAAATGGTAATAACAATTAAATTTGTTGATAGGACTCTAAAAATACGTGATCTATTTTTATGCTAGTTTGTTAAGCAGTTGATGCTAAGTATATGATATTTAGAGATGAAATAAAGTTAAGGTGGGAGATATAACCAAACTGATAGGCCAATTACTTGGGACCTCGGGCTTGTCGATTCTAGGCCTCCAGGTCGATCCCGAGGCTCGGCCAGGAGCTGTTGAGGGTAATCAGGGTAGGGCTAACAGTTATGAGGTAATTAAAGAGGGCTCTTTATGGCCAATGATAAGCAATAAATGATGAACAAATATGAAGATAATAAATTGAAGCTATAATATCAAGAGAATATGTTAGAGAGTGAAATAGAGAGTTCTTGTATATTTTCGTGTGGATCAACTGAAGTGACCAACCCTTACAAAGTGATAGGGATCCCCTTTATATAGGAAGGAAATCCCATCGTAGTACAATAAGCATTAATTACAAAGATATGGAGATGTGACCACTAGATGACACCATGACAAGTTTATTAACTTGTTAATGTATAGACATTCTAAAATATTTATATCGTCATATCAATTTATGCATACCTATGATTGTAGATAATAATCCATTAAAAATACTTCAATTTTACGTAGTCTTCTCTCTTGAGGATTGTCCCTTCCACTTCTCATGAACAACATCATCAGTCACAATCCAGATAAGGACCTGGATTCGCACATCCCCACAAAACCCCCTAATATTACCAATAAATCCATCCTTCAAGGAAAAATTATTAGCCTATGAATCCATAGAAAACCTCAACTCGATGAATCTTGATACCCCCTAATCCCCTAACAATTTAGACGACGAAAGAATTCAGAATGATACAATTACGGAAAACATAATGCTGGATATCCCTACTACTAGTACCAACGGCATCAAAGAGATAAAGTTAATTGAAGCCGACCAGAGTAGGGTGTACTCGCCATGGAAATACTCTTTGATCGTTAAACTGATTGAGGAAAGAATCCTACATCAATATTTAAAAGAGAAAATTGCAAAACTGAGGAAACCTACTGAACCTTTTCCTCTGATTGACTTGGGCCATGACTACTTCATTATCAAGTTTACCAAGGAAGAAAATATGATACAAGCTCTTCAAAATGGCTCATGGTTTATTAATGGCTACTTCCTTTCAATGCGCCAATAGGAACCAAATTTTGTAGCGGAGAAAGCCAAGCTGGCTCACACGACAAATTGGGTACGCCTACCACAACTACCTACAGAATTCTACGACAACATAATACGAAGGAAAATTGGTTACTCAATTGGAAAACTTCTCAAGATAAATGCTTGTACCAGTGCTACCCTCAAAGGATGATACGCAAAACTCTATACTGAATTGTCATTAGATATACCAGTACAAACATGCATTCTAATAGGCACACATATACAACAACTAGTTTACAAAGGGAATAATTTCTTATGCAAAAAATGTGGCCATCTTGGGCACACAGTTAATACATTCCCTCAAGCTATAGTCAATGCAACGACAGCACGGGATTACAACAAAGATTCGCCAGGATTACAACAAGGACAAGAACATACCATAACCTCCACCAGAAGATCAGTGGCAAACTGTCACCTTCAATAAGTGGAGGAACCAAGGGAAAGGAAAGCGCTATGGAACCAACAGGAAATTTCTCTAGCCAACAACTCCCAACCAGGTACTAGTATTAATGTTAAAATCTACGACGCAGTGTCAGGTAAGTATCTCAACACCCAAAAATTAACTTACAAATCTATTAATAATGGCGCCTCCATAGTCGCCCCTTATCATAACCCTATGTTATTTAGTGACTCTGACAATGCTGCCCCTAACACTATAAATGCAATCTCACACCCTAATTTTAAGGAATATGAATTAATTCCTACATCTAAAAAATTCTCTTTCCTGTTAAACCAAGAGTCCATATCTATCACTTCAGAGGAACAAACGGCTTTTGTCAATGACAAAAATTTCTGAATATACATATCTTTCGATAACTCCGAAGTTGTCCCTCTCCTCCATAAGAGCAACCACTAATAAAGGTACACATGGTAATTCCAACCCATGCACTTACTCAAACCCTAATCTATTTGCCAACTCAATGCCAACTAATAAATTAGCACTCCTCCTATCACCCAAAATTCACAACAACACTTGGCAAAAGGAACAAGGTAAATATCAATGACAACAAACCTCCCCATCACCATAAAACCTTCTCCCCAATATTCCTCTACTCTCATGCATGCAAAATCTACTCTATTAGATTTGCAATCATTACCACCAAATACACACTCAATCACAATGTCTATATCTTGCCCCTCAAAGAGCTATGAACAACACTCAAACTAATCTCAACACCAACAAAAACCCCTCAACCTTCATTATAAGGAAAACGATGGTTCACTTTCCACTATTCCCACCACAGATTCCGTTCCACCCCCCAACTTTTGTATCCTTACACGTTTTTCCTAACCAAGACCCTCAGACTTGGATAGAACAGGGGCTACATGGACATTGTGTATGGTGAAATCAAAGGGTCTAATTTCTCATTATCAAAGCACCTCAGAAGACCATCTCGAAGTCTCGAGGCTACAAGGTTATGATCGAGTCTCCTCCCTAGAGTCTCGAAGATACTCGATCTTAGGATAATGTTGACCACGGTCATGGTGGAAATGGGGATTTCCCAAGGCATGTGGCTAGGACTCGGGTCTTAGAGTATTAATGGTGATAGACGTCATGGGAGTTAAAACAACAAAGAAGAATAATGTGCACTGAATATGTGAACCACACCCTCGGGTTGTTTGTGCAGATACCATACCTATCAGTCTCGAAGTTGAACATAAGAGAACAACCACGAGGTTGCTAATTAAGGTCATTAATAGCTACAAATATGGAAAGGATCAGTCAAATCTCTAATTACACACAATTTACTATTATTGCTTCAACCGTTAAAGCCAATCACGTAAAGGCAACTAATGCACTAAATGACGGTAACGGGCAGGAGAAAAACAAGGCAAACAATTATGAGATTTAGTACTATTTAAACCCCCTTCCCATATCTTGTATCCTATCAAAAATTCTACTAAGTCATATTGTTGTATGACCCAAAAAAATAGATCTTGATTTAATACAATTAGATTTATTGTAAAAATAGGATTACTCATAGTCAAAATTAATATTCAATACAGATTTAGCACTTTGAGGCCAGTAGTTACTTATTTAAGAAAACAGTTGTGGGATAATAATGAGGCTGTAATACATAAAAAATATAAAGAAGAGCAATAAATAGTAATAAATAACTTTCAAATAGTAAATAAGATAATGACAACCCGACAAAGATGAAATTTTCGGATGTCTTTCTGACAGTGATAGATGATGATGAACAACCTAGTATTCAAATCCTTCTTGGATAGAGAGAGACAGATAAAAGAAAGGAAGCGTAAAGGCAACCTTTGTTTTTATTCAATAAAGTGAGAATTTTGTACAGAAAATGTTGATGAAATTCATTACAAAGGGTCCAATCCCTATTCTAATCTACATCTCTTCCTATTTATAAGAGCACATGTGCCTAAAAACTCTAGATAGTACAACAAAAAGGAATATCCATCAGAATATTTCCTAAGGAATCTAAATCCTAAAATTGGTCGTCACTTCGTACCGAAGGCGGATGCTCGTCCTCATCCTCGCCGTCTGTTAAACTGTTTCGACCTCGACAATTATTTATCCCCCACATACGACCTCGACCTTTTGGAGTAAGGTTGACACGTCACAACTTCCAAAGACTTTATCGTCGTTGACCAGGTCAAACACATAAAATGAACTTTTCGCCCATACAGTTAGTCCTCCCGCTTGTTGAGGTTGTCCTCAGGGATGAGCTTGCTAAGTGGATAATAATGGTCATGGTCGTCGTTAGAGGTGGGTGATATGGCATCACGAGAGCTACATATTTTGAATTTTTGTTGTCTTGATTTTCCCGGGTAACCTTTGGAGAGAACCTGACGTGGATGAGATGTGACGTCATTCGTCATGATGACGTATGTTCTAAATGTGTCACGTCAGAACATGCGTAACTTGTGGATTGGCTCTGCCATTTTGACTACGACTGCAATCATGGCGAGTTTCTTTGAATCCCAACACATTCCTTTTAAAAAGGGGGACAACCTTCGTTATTTGAATCCTTTATTATTTTCTGCTGCTTGAATCCTCATCTTCTGCAAATTTTCTCACCTTGCTTATCACTTTCTGAACTTTCTTGCATTTTCTCCACCTTATTCCTCCTTAAATTCCATATCTTTACAACCATGTTTATCTCTCCCTCTAGCATTCATGATGGAGATGTTCTTGGTGAGAATGAAGAGGTTCTAGCCACCCCACTGGCTATTGTTTCCCCCGTTAGTGGAAGGGATTCCATTGCTGCCATTAAAGTAGAGGCTCTTCTCTTGGTGGAGGAGATAGTTCCTCTTAACCCTGATGCAAAACCGGACCTGCAGCAGCAGTCGGAGGCGATGGAGGAAGCTTTTCGATCTTCTTTAACGTCCAAGCACTTAGCGGAATTTAATGCCAAATTTAACATTCCTAACCAAGTGGAGCTCATACCTACGGGCAACGACGAGGTGTATACTCATCGTCCAGGTATTCTCCTTTTATGCCTATTCCTTCACCATGGGCTATTTCTTTCCTCTTCGCCCTTTGGTGTAAGAAATATGCCACAATTACCGGTGTCTTCCCGGCGCAACTTGTGCCCTTGGTTTATAAGGTAATTAAGATGCTGTCAAAATTCACCGAGCTGGCCAACGTCAGAAGCATTTTGCGGCATCTCGTACATCTGTTCATGCCCATTTTCTATCGGGGTACGATGTTGAACATTAGCCACCATAGAAGCAAATCCCTGGTTGTAAAGACGGACGACAAGGGTAGTCGACAATTTTGAATCGACTTCTTTTTCATTAAGACCGAGTCTTTCGTGGCCGATGTCGCGGACTTCCTAGAAGCTTGGAACCATGCCTGTGAGTATTTTTACTTATCTTCATTTTTTCGTGTAGTCGTACGCTTTGGCTTCATGAGTTTACTCTTCTTATTTTGAAGCTACTACTTGGAGTCTTCAGTTGGTGGCGTACCTCACCGACTGGGTCAGGCAGGTCCTCTTATGCATTGGGGGATCCGAGATTGGTCCAGCTTTTAGCAAAAATATAAATCGGCTTCTCCCCCGAAAGGTAACATTGGTATGTTGTTTTCAAATGGAATTGTACTTGATTTTATTTATCTTATTACATTTGTTTTTGTATCCCTTTCCAAGCTCTACCAAGGAGGTCGTCAAGAGGAACTTGTCACCAACACCTTCTTTCAGGAGAATGAGGGGTGTTGCCTCCTCTACAGTTGCCTCCGGTTCGACCACTGCAATAGTTCTCCCTTTGGCTCCTTCCCAAGTTGAAGACGAAGCGATTTCACCGCATGACGCGGACTTGGGGCATCGAAAGAGGAGGGTCGTAGATGGGAGAGCTGGTGTTGTTGATGACCAATTTTGACCCTCCCTTTTAAAATTAAATTATTTATTCTTAATAATTTATAATAAATGTGTTGAAAATATTTTTTAATCATTAATACTTATTTTTATACAAATATAACAAATGGGTAATTAATAGTGTTAAATTAGTAATTCGGTGCTAAATATTTATAAATCATATTACCCTTACTATTTGAATATTTAAAATAACTTCTACATTTTGAAACATGAGTTTTACAATTAATTTAACAAATTAACCTTTGATTTTTTTTATCAACTTGTTTATTATTTAAATTAATCTGAAAAGTAATTTCATAGTTTAGAAAATAAAGTGTTTAACAAATAAATAGTTAATTACAGTAATTAGCTGTGTATTTGATTATTATATTTTCTATCACATTTAGTTAGAATTAATTAAGTTTAATTTAAATTAATTTTAAAAGGTTAAAAGATTAAATGACTACAATTACAAAGATCCAATCAAATACAAATTGGCCTTTAAATTGAAATCAACACAATGCACAGTCCAATTCCCATCTAATCTAGTCTAAGTAGCCCCTTCAGGTCAAGCTGGCAATCTGTGCCACTCTCTCTTAGCCAACCAAATTGCGCCACATCATGGTTCCTAAACACTCACACAAGAAACACACGTACATCTGAGCTGTTAATCCACTTGATCAACGACCTATGTTTAATCTCAGTATTCCTTTAATTTTTAACACCTGCCAGATCGCATCTCCACCTTTAAAATCCAAAGATCCAACGGTTCCTATATTTATTCATTAAACCCGTTAAAAACCTTCAATATCTGAATTATCAGGGTCGTTGATCAAACGATCCAACGACCCAGATTGCCTCCCTCAATCTTAACCTTAGAGACCGGTCTAGGATCCCCAACCCCTAATCATTTTCCCTACTGATCAGCCGCCCCCTTTCCTTAAATGCTCTCTACTCTCTCCTCTACTCAGCTCCCATCAATCTCTAGACCTAGCACAAATTCGTGCAAGGTCCATAAATCAACCACAAGATCATCCCTTTTGCCTTCTAATCCGTGAATCTAGCCGGTCCACTTTCATTATCATCACTCAAATTCAAAACACTCAAAATACGAAACCCTAGCTTAAAAATGAAATTCCAAAATCAACGGATTTACTTCATGATCCATCAAATCGGAGCATTAATAGAGTTATTCTTAGGGTTCATCATAAATATTCGATGTTCAAAGGTCAAACGCAGTGATCTTTAGACAATAGAGCCTTAGCCGATGGTTTTGCTCATCAATGGTTCATTCTGAAATTCAAATCTCTCAAGTAAAATTCCTCATTGGTTTTCACCTATGCCTTCTATGATTTCACTTGATTTGCTCGCATTATCAACCCTTCGTCATTTTTCACTCACCAATTTGAATCTGTTGAAACTTTAGACTTTAAGGCACTATAAATAGTAGACTTAATTGCTCTAACCTAGCAATCATCTAATACCAAAAAGAATTAAATATTATCCGAAAGAAAGAAAAGAATCCTTAGATTTCCTCACTGATTCTACTTTCTCTTTCTCCGGTTCTAAGTTCATCCACTGTTCGAGCTTGAGCTTGAATTTCTAACAGCTAAACAAAAGCTTTTGTTTGGTTTGCTACTCTGTAGAAGGTCAGTGTACACTGACCCTCTCTTTTCTTTCAATTTTGCGTTTATTTGGTATTTTTGATGTTTTCTCTGCTGATTTCTCTTCGGTCACGATACATGTTAGTAATCTCTAGATTGCCTATTGTATTTTCTACTATTCTTATTAATCTAAAAATGTCTATCCTCATGATAACTCATGATTGCCTTAGTATTATTAGTTAATCTGTGTTGATGAAATTCATAACTTAGTTGGATAACTTTTGCTATAATAGATGACAAAAAATTCTGTTGAACTCTTGTTATTAGCTAAAAGACATTTGATGTTCTTCCATAATTGTTCTGTTAACCATACCACCATGCTAACTTCACTAAACTGTGATCTTAGACTTATTTGATGTCTTACTAGGAACTTATGTTTGCTACATCTGCATTACATTAATTCTGGGGTTAATAATGTTATACCACCTGTTGATCCATACCATATACTTAACCTGTATACTTTGATAGTATTGGAACCACGCTTGTTGTGAACACTTCTGGATCCAATGCAAGTATGTTTTTATAACCTGAACTCACCAGATTAGTTGCCAAGTTATCTGCTCTTCAAATATGTCTTGTAATCTTGTGATTCTTGAAAACATCACTGAGTAATAGGCTTAAATGTCTTATGTTAGTTCTTATGTTTATGTGTTTGCTTAGATGCACTTATGAACTTTCCTGTCTGTTCATTTAAAAGGACTCATATCTAAACCACTATACTTTTCATTGCTTCATTGAAGAATAAGTTGAACCTTGCTAGTTTTAACAACTTAACAATGAAAAAATCTGAGGAGAAAAGCTATTGTTGGCACTCATAAGCTCAAACAAATTCTTTAATACCTGCTTGTCTAGTTAAAATGAATAGTGTTCTATATTAGTTAATGTCCTCTATTTGTATAAGTTTAGTTATGAACATGGATTCTTGATTAAGAATTTAATGAACTAGTAATCCTACTACTAAGTCTGAATCATACTATGATTGACCTTCTTGCCGACATGTATATTACCCCCTGAACTGACCACACCAAGTTAAACTTCATCATGTTTAGGCTGATGCATTCACTTGTGTAACTAGACTAGTCATCTTACTATTAGTACCCTGGATATTCCATGTGAAACCTCCTTTGTTCTGAATAAAAACAGTATGTATGTCTTCTCTACTTTTAGGATCACTTAACTAAGCATTTTAACTGGGGGTAATTTACTGATGAACCCTTGGTACATACTACAGCCCCAGGTGGCGAAGAGCCAACATCGAGGTGCCAAACCTTCCCGTCGATGTGAGCTCTTGGGGAAGATCAGTTGTTCTGAAAATATCCATGCTCTGCAACTATGATTGTAAGCACGTGATTTTTGACCCTCCCCGAGAATTTTCACATTTTTAGCGTGAATATGTGAAATTGGGTCTAGAATAGCTATTTTAACTATTTTTACTTTATTTCGTTGCAAAAAGAAAAAATTTCAAAAAAAAATATATATATAAATTTTAGTTTATGTATCTCTCATAAACTTGAAAAATATAAAAATTGCACTTTATTTTGGTACTTTATATAAATTCGAAAATTACAAAAAAATATAATTCTATTAATGTTTTGTAGTCGTTTTCATTTTGGAAAAATACAAAAAATATTACTTTTTATTTTTGTCTTTATTAAAAAACGAAAATTACAAAAAATAGTTTTATTAATATTCTATAGTCATTTTTAACTTTGAAAAATACAAAAATATTACCTCATATTTTATCTTAATATTTAAAAACGAAAATTACAAAAAAATAGTTTTATTAATATTTTGTAGCTATTTTAAATCTTGAAAAATATTTTAAAAAAAAAGATATAGTTTTGTTTAAATACTAGTCTTATTTTGGTAGTTATTTTGCTTACATAGGACTAATTAAACAACGTGTTCCTATTTCTCGGGTCCGGGCAAAAGAATAATATTCGGGTTCAAACTACCCGGTTTTAGGCCTAATTTTCGGACCTAGCCCATAATAAACCGTGTCCAGGACACGTGGGGAACCCCACCACGCGTGGGGGACATATGCCTTGAACCCCACCACGCGTGGGGCTCATTTTTATGGGCATTGTGTTACAAAACACGGACAAAGGCCAAAGGAACAAAAAAAAGGACTTTGGGAATTTTTAAAAAAATTAGTACTGTTCATCATCTTCTTCTTCCTAAAAGAAGAAGAAGAGAAACCCTACTGTGAAAAAAAAGGACCCCATCACCTTCCCCCAGCTCCCTCTCCGCCTCAACACCACCACAAACGATCCCTTCCCTCCGTCGACCCCTTGTCGTGACCAAACAGGCCCGTCGCATCCCCGTCGCCAAAAAGCCAAACCACCTGAAGAGGAAGACACCATCGTCTTCTTCTTCAACTCACCAAACGACCCATCCAGCCCCGGCCATCGACTACTGTCCGAACGCCACCACCATTGCTGCCCTCAACCCCACCGTCCAAACGCCATAACCAACAACCCCAAAACCACAGTCGCACCACCCTATCCCCGGCCAGCGAGCTCTTGCGTCGTCATTGTCCAAACCAACGCCGGAAACCACCACGCACCAGTCCCGTCATCCAGCCTTGTCGACCAAGCAGTCTACCAACAGCTGACCCCACGTCGTCAAACACCACCAGTCGATGGCCAATCAGCCCAGTTATCGTTGTTCGTTCACTATCGTCGTGCAGTCCATCGAGGTCGACTTTGGTTCGTCGAGGTCCGGTACGTCGAGGTGTTCGTCTGAGGTTTCATCATTGTTCCTCGTCGAGTGAAGTCCGGTACGTTGAGGTTGTTGTCCGAAGTTTCGTCGCAGGTCCAACGCATCGGACGATAATATCAAGTAGGTCATCTCTGTCCGTGTCCTTCATATCTAATGTTAGTAATGTGTATATGTGTTCGTTGAAATACAGTCCTAGTTCATGCGGATAGTATGCACGCGAGACATGTACCTATGATGTTTGTGAACTGCTATTTCCTGTTAATTAAATTCGTATGGTATTGAAATGTGGCCGTGAATGTCTTTTCCTTTGTTTCGTTACTTCAAGTGTTTGTTCAGTATTTTGTTTCTTCATGTTTATATTATTGATATTTGTCACAATAGGCATTCGTACACATTTTGAAAGGTGTTAATTATTTTAGTTTATCTTAATAATCGTTGATACATGTGGTAGTAATGTTAAAATTTTAGTAGCAATTTTAATTCCGCAGAAAAATACTCGCTTCATCAAATGAGTTCAATTTATAACCCATGATCTCGCGAAGTAGCTAAAAACGTAGTTATTTTAGTCTTGTCATGTTTCTAAAAAAAAACAAATAAATAAATAAAAATGAGACGAGCCTCACCAAAAAATAAAAAAATACAAGCTGCGGGGCCCTCTAAATGTATATATTAAATACTTAGATTCCGGGACGGGCCGTTTTAGCAAATTTCACGGCCATACCCAAAATAATAATGCGCTAGTTGCTTTAGGCGCGCTTTTTTAATAATTTAATTTTCCTAAACTCGGGTGCACATTTATGTGGCCCAAATCTAAATCTCAACGGAATCGAAATGTGTCTCTAATCACGGGTATATTGATTATGGCGTGGCCCGAGATGCATTTCCATGACGTTGTAATTCCTTTTTAATAATAAACGAGACGAGCCTCGACAAACAAAAAATGTAGAAGCTGCGGGGCCCTCTAAATGTATATATATTAAAAATACTTAGAATCCGGGACATGCCGTTTAGCAAATTTTATGGCCTTTCCCAAAATAACAATGCGTTAGTTGCTTTAGGCGCGTCTTAATAATTTATTTTTCTTAATTCGGGTGCACATTTATGTGACCCAAATCTAAATCTCAAAGGAGTCGAGATATGTCAATAACCACGGGTGCATTGATGTAACGTGGTTCGAGATATATTTTCACGACATTGCAATTCTCGTAAAAATAATAATAAAAGCGGTCAAGAGTTTAAAACTTGCACATAGGTTTAATATGTACAAAATCAGATAATTAAGCCAAATATAACAGTTGAGCGACCGTGCTAGAACCACGGAACTCGGGAATGCCTAACACCTTCTCCCGGGTTAACAGAGTTCCTTATCCGGATTTCTGGTACGCAGACTGTAATATAGAGTCATTTTTTTCCTCGATTCGGGATTAAAATTGGTGACTTGGGACACCCTAAATCTCCCAAGTGGCGACTCTGAAATAAATAAGCAAATCCCGTTTCGATTGTCCTTTAATTGGAAAAACTCCCCTGCGCCCATAGGGTGCGGAAAAAGGAGGTGTGACAGCTCTGGCGACTCTGCTGGGGACGTGAAACCCAGAACCATTGGTTCAGGGTTAAGAATTCGAGCTTAAAATGATTGTTATTATTTGGCTTTATCTGATTTTTACATGTTTTGAGCCTAATGTGCTAAATGCTGCTTTTACCGCTTTGATATTACTTGAACTGTACATATAAATTGTGCTGAAACCTTTCTCTCCTTACCTCCGGGGAGAAGCTCGCTGGACGAGACTCCCTATTCTGTTAGTGTCAATACCTGAAATAAGAAAGAGGTCGGACAAGTTACAAAGCCGGACGATCTCGCGGGTCCCCGGTACGTAGCCCCCTCCTCGGCTCGAGTTGTCCGCTCGGGTACACAGTCTAGAACGTATACCCAGGTTATAAACCCAGTATGACAAAACCGCTGCTGGAAATTAAACCCAGAACCACTGGTTCAGGGCTCGAGGATTCAAGCTTAGAATAATTGTTATATTTGGCTTTATTATCCGATATATATTGCATGTTTTGACATAACATACTAAATGTTGTCTTTTACCGCTTTGATATTATCTGAATTGTATATAAACTGTGCTGAAACCCTTCTCTTCTTACCTCCGGGGATGTGCTTACTGGTTGAGACTCCCTATTCTGTTAGTTTCATACCCTAAATAAAAGAGGCTCGGAAAGTTTCTAAGCCGGCTGGCCTTTTGGTTCCCAGAAAGGAGCTCCTTCCTCAGCTCGAGTTGTCCGCTCGGGTACACTATCTAGAACACCGACCCAGGTTTTTGAACCTAGTATAACAAAGCCACCTGAAAATAATAGACCAGCTTATGGCATCCTATGTACTACATGTTGTATTCAGTCAAGGGCGAATGGGTCATTTGGTCATTTCCAGCATGATGTTATTTTAATCAAAGCATGGGGAACATTTGTGGAATCCAAGAAGCCTTGGAATTCCCTATGTCCCCCACGCTTGCTTTTGGGAAAACACATGGGGAACATTTGTGGAATCCAAGAAGTCTTGGAATTCCCATATGTCCCCCACGCTTCATATGTTGGAAAAAGCGCATGGGGAACATTTGCGAAATCCAAGATGTCTTGGAAATCCTTATGTTTCCCATGCCACATTTTGAAAATAACAATAAATATAAAAAAATAAAAATACATATAAAAACAAGGCATGAAAATTCAAAAGATTTTGTATGTTGTCATCATTTTCCACAAATTAGAAAATCGTGAAAAGATGAGGAAATGGCAGTGTAGAGATATAACTACTTATTTTTAGAAAGAAAAAAAAACAAATGTCCAAGTAGTGTCGAAACTCTGCCGAAATTTTGAGAATATAAAATAAAAAATATATGTCTTATTAGTTTGTTTTATTAAAAAAAAGCATTAATAGAAAAGAAAATTGTTTGTCTTGCCATAAAAATGAAAAAAAAGAGTCTTGTTTTTAAAATATGTGTTATTTATTTGTTTATGAAAATGACAAAATTAAAATAATCCAAAAATATTTTCTCCATTATTGACTTCTTTAGGAAGTCTTTCTAATTGTTTTCAAAAAAAATAATATATTATAAAATAAAAAAAAACAAATCCGAAAATATTTTGATTCTTTTTCAAAGTTGAAAAGAAAATTCAAAATCCAAAAAAAAAAACATTTTGAGAAGCATTTCTTTTATCAAAAGCAAAATTCCGAAAAACATTTTCTTCTTCTTCTTTAGAATAAAGAAAAAAAAAGAGCAAATGAAAATTCCAAAATATATCTTAGAAGTGTTTCTTGTAAATAGAAAATCAATCAAAAAATGCTTCCTTTCTTTAAAGTAGTTCATTTGCCCGAACTACGCGGGTTTGATTCTCACCGGATGTGAGATACGTAGGCAACCCTCATCGGGTCCAACCCCACCTTTTGCTAAAAAAGCCAAAAAAACAAATAATAATAATAATAAAAAAAATACATGTCAAATTTTAGTTTTGTCATAAAGAAGTCGGGTGACGCTGTTTTATCAAGACAAAGCCGAATGTTCCCGAAAGGGACGCCGGAAGGCTGACTTTGTATAAACAGCTACTTTTTGGGTCATGTTTTGGATTTGGTCCAATTGGCCCACACAGCCTTAAAAATCTTCGTCCCCGAGACGTTGGAAGGTCGTGCTTGCAATATTGAGTTTTCTAATTTGAAAAAATGATAAAAAGAGTCATAAATAAGTCAGGTGATGTTGTTTTGCCATAAATAGCCGAATGTTCCCGAAAGGGACGCCGGAAGGCTGACTTTGCATAAATAGCCACCTTCGGGTCATGTTTAGGATTTTTGGTCTAGTTGACCCACACAGCCTTATAAATCTTCGTCCCCGAGGCGCTGAAGAGCCGTGTTTGCAATACCAGGTTTTTATTATAAGTTAAAAAAAAAACAACTAGTCAACGGTCAGGTGAATACCGTTCAAATTTTGTCATAATAAGCCGAGCCAGCTTCGGCCGCATCTTAAACCGTTCTTGCCGAAATAGCCTTAGAGTATCTTTCAGTTGTCGAAAGGTTATTTTCGTAAAAGAATGGACAAATTTGTAAAGTGTCATAAAATAATCCTCCCCGACCTCAAAATTTATATGAATTTTGGAAGGGGCCACATTTGCAAAAAATAACCGTCTGGTTGCATTAGCAAATGGAAGAAGGAAGTTGGCCATTTGTTTTTGAAGTTTGTAAACCCTTTGATTAAAATAGGCGGGTTGTTTGATTTTCAAGTTTGTAGGTCATCTTTAAACCTTTGAAACCCAGTTTGTTTTAATATGAAAGTGAAAAGAAAAAATGTTCATTATTGTTTATCTTTTATTGGTCCGAACTACGCAAGGTCTGATTCATGCGGGGTCATGATACGTAGGCAATCTCCATAAGATTCGACCACAACGAAAAGAAAAAAAAAAGCAAAAAAAGAAATGAAAAAAAAGCAAAAAAAAAAAAGAAATGAAAAAAAGAATGAAAAAGAAAATGCGGGGAAAAAAAAGAAAAAAAAAGAAAGAAAAAAGAAAGAAAAAAGAAAGAAAAAATGTTGTTAATAATGGGGACAGACTGAGTCCATTTTAACCTGTTTTGTTTTGAATTACAAAGTTAAGGTGGTTGGTTTGTGGTAAGCCGGACAATGACACCCAGAATCCTTTACTTGTACCTCATGATGCACGCTCTGCGGGGATCAGGCCTGATGACAGAAGCATTCGAATCCTGTTGGAAACTTGTTGACGGAGATTGATGATATTGAAGCTGGTCATGGTCTTGACAGTATCGATGCAAAGCTCAGTGGCTAAGATGCCAGTCTTGATAAAGTGGAAGGACGCTCGTTCCTTGGTCAGCAAGAGAAAAGCTTGTGGTGGCTTATTCTGTTGTCATTTCTGTTGTTCGGATTATTAGGATTGTAATTCAGATTTGTTTTGTGTCAATATCTTTCCGCTTATCTTTCCGTTTTGTCATAGCGGTTTGTTTAAGTTTTGTCCAAGTTGTTTAGGATTTTATTCCGGTTTGCTTTGTTTTTAAAACCATTTGTTCAGTCTAATGAAAAAAAATAATAAAAAAATTCAGTCTTTTATTATTTCCATTCATCTTCTTGTTTAGTCCTTTTATCATTTTGTTCAGCGCCGATTCTACTGACATGACATGCGCACACGCTTTGGGCCTAATCTCTAAAGTTAATCATAAAACCCTGGAAAGGCGATCAGACCATTTAAAGAAAATAAGGACGGTTTGAGATTATTCAGAGCTCGAGTCATGTGGAACTGGGGCAAGTTAAGCACAAAGAAAACCGTTAAAAGCAAGATTCGCCAAACTGGCATGAGGGTTGTTCAAGATAATGAGAGTTAGAGTGTCGCCCAACGGTGCGTTAGAAGTGACAAATGAACAAACAGATGTTGAATATAATTGTCAAGTCCAGCACCATCAGAAGAGACTACAAATTTAAATTGTGTTGTTTGCACTAAGCATGTTTTGAAGACTGGAATGACGAAGGCATTTTGTTCTGCTACCCAAACACTTTATCCTTCGTTACCCCTTTTGAGCCTTATTTATTTTCTTTCATACCCCTCGTTCGGAATTAGCAGCAACGAATAAAATACGCAAGCATGGCGGGTAAGAGAAAAGAAAGAAAAGAAAACAACAAAATGGAAAAAGAAGAATAAAAGAAAAAGAGAGAAAGAAAAAACGACAAAAAGAAAGAGAGGAAAAGAAAAGAAAAGAAAATTGATAACAAAGAAACAAGAAAAGAAAATCAAATGAAAAAGAGGAATTGGGAACTACGTTTGACCTGATTCCTCAAAGAGGATACGTAGGCGCTTCACGGCTCGGTCATAGTTTTGAAAAATGAAAAAAAATCAATTAAAATATCCCCAAGCAAGAAACTGGGGCAAAAGTTGCGTTTGTTGTAAATAAATCTAATTCCGAAGGTTGTAATTAATAACCCAAAAATTAATGCATTTTTGAGCCTTTAATACCCTTTCTTTCTAGCCCTATCCAAAACCCACATTACGGTCCAAAGAAAGACCTTCCGATCAGTCTTCAAGAGATGCCAAGTCAGACAAATATTGTCTTACCGGCGAACATAACATTCTGTTCCACAGCAGAAAGGACTCTAATCTCCAGCAGAAAAAGTCATACCGGCGACACTCCAAATCCCCAGCTGAAAAGTGATACAAATGAGAGAGTCTTATCGGTGAAAACCTTCACAGGCACCATAAGGCGATGAAAGCTGAGAGAAAAGCCAAAAATGAGAGAGACTTGATTGTGAAAACCCTTCGGGCACTGCAAGTCGAATAAGATTGGGAATCAGATGGGGAATAGCCAATTGAAGATCTTGAAAGATGATTGACGGTAGAGGATAGGCCACATACGCATGTCATGGCCATTAGAGTCGGTATCTGCGTTTGATAGGTTTTTATTTATAGTTTCTTTTGTAAAAGAGTCATCGTTTCCTTTGTCTTTTATTTTGTTTCTGTTATTTTTCTCCTTTCATAAAAAATTTCCCCAATAGAGTCTGTCCGGTCAGAACAAGTATGAAATGACTTCAAAAATATGCCATCAGTTTTCCAAGATGAGATCTGACTAGTATATCCAAATGGTATAGTCAGCGAGGAACAAGCGCGAGGCCAGTGTCAAAAAAGATATCCCCAGCAAAGGGAATCGACAGAAGGATTGACAAGTGTCAAGAGGGATACCATTGCCTTTATCAAAAGTTATAAGCCTCAAGGCCAAGGCCCATGAACAAAGCAAGGAAAGCAGTGAGCATGATTTGGCGGAATCCATACTAGACTAAAAGGTCGGGGAAATGCCAGTTTCCAAGCTATGCCGCAAAAGAAGAGGGATATCCCCCAGCAGGAAGGGATTATCCCCAGCACATAAGATCATCCCCAACAATTTGTGGAACACAGAGCAAGGAGGGAGAAAGGGAAAACCATCCCAGCAGGAGTATCACAACCAACCACCATGTTTTAAACTAACAATTTTGTTTGATTTGAAACAGGTAAGGGAAATGGCATTGAGGCAGAAACGCATGCCACAAGGGATATTATCAAACTGGGGCAGAAAATTTTCCTTCCATTTAGAAAATTTTCTGGAAGTCAGGTACCCCCAGCTGATAACATTTTACCCCCAACAGGTAAGTAAATAAATCCTCAACAGTGTTATCCCTAGCAGTTGCGAGGGGTCCAACACAAGGTTGGAAAGTCGGTATCCTCAGCGGTTAGACTTCAAAGGAGGAAGCTAATAATAATAATAATAATAATAATAAATAAATAAATAAAAGAATAATAATAAAAAATGGGGAAGGTAGAAAATGAAAATTCATCCCAATCCCCAGCAAGTATTCGAGGTAAGACATTTTCAAGTCTTAAAGATATTTTGGGTTCATCCGCCCTCAAATAGGATCTGTCGGGTTCATCCGCCCTCAAATAGGATATGTTGGGTTCATCCGCCCTCAAATAGGATATGTTGGGTTCATCCGCCCTCAAATAGGATATGTCGGGTTCATCCGCCCTCAAATAGGATATGTCGGGTTCATCCGCCCTCAAATAGGATATGTCGGGTTCATCCGCCCTCAAATAGGATATGTCGGGTTCATCCGCCCTCAAATAGGATATGTCGGGTTCATCCGCCCTCAAATAGGATATGTTGGGTTCATCCGCCCTCAAATAGGATATGTCGGGTTCATCCGCCCTCAAATAGGATATGTCGGGTTCATCCGCCCTCAA
The DNA here is from genome assembly GCF_000715075.1 of Nicotiana tabacum. Classification (NCBI taxonomy): domain Eukaryota; kingdom Viridiplantae; phylum Streptophyta; class Magnoliopsida; order Solanales; family Solanaceae; genus Nicotiana; species Nicotiana tabacum. Next base: position 122,197,497 of record NC_134082.1, read on the forward strand.
ATAGGATATGTCGGGTTCATCCGCCCTCAAATAGGATCTGTCGGGTTCATCCGCCCTCAAATAGGATATGTCGGGTTCATCCGCCCTCAAATAGGATATGTCGGGTTCATCCGCCCTCAAATAGGATATGTCGGGTTCATCCGCCCTCAAATAGGATATGTCGGGTTCATCCGCCCTCAAATAGGATATGTTGGGTTCATCCGCCCTCAAATAGGATATGTCGGGTTCATCCGCCCTCAAATAGGATCTGTCGGGTTCATCCGCCCTCAAATAGGATATGTCGGGTTCATCCGCCCTCAAATAGGATATGTCGGGTTCATCCGCCCTCAAATAGGATATGTCGGGTTCATCCGCCCTCAAATAGGATATGTCGGGTTCATCCGCCCTCAAATAGGATATGTTGGGTTCATCCGCCCTCAAATAGGATATGTCGGGTTCATCCGCCCTCAAATAGGATATGTTGGGTTCATCCGCCCTCAAATAGGATATGTCGGGTTCATCCGCCCTCAAATAGGATCTGTCGGGTTCATCCGCCCTCAAATAGGATATGTTGGGTTCATCCGCCCTCAAATAGGATATGTTGGGTTCATCCGCCCTCAAATAGGATATGTCGGGTTCATCCGCCCTCAAATAGGATATGTCGGGTTCATCCGCCCTCAAATAGGATCTGTTGGGTTCATCCGCCCTCAAATAGGATATGTCGGGTTCATCCGCCCTCAAATAGGATATGTTGGGTTCATCCGCCCTTAAATAGGATATGTCGGGTTCATCCGCCCTCAAATAGGATCTGTTGGGTTCATCCGCCCTCAAATAGGATATGTCGGGTTAATCCGCCCTCAAATAGGATCTGTCGGGTTCATCCGCCCTCAAATAGGATCTGTTGGGTTCATCCGCCCTCAAATAGGATATGTTGGGTTCATCCGCCCTCAAATAGGATATGTTGGGTTCATCCGCCCTCAAATAGGATATGTCGGGTTCATCCGCCCTCAAATAGGATATGTTGGGTTCATCCGCCCTCAAATAGGATATGTTGGTTTCAGTCTTTACTTTTAAGTGTTGAAGTTGGGAGCCCGCCCAGATAACAGAGGCATACATTCAGTCTTTTTATTTCAAGTGTTGAAATTGGGAGCCCGCCCAGATAATAGAGGCATACATTCAGTCTTTACCTTTAAGTGTTGAAGTTGGGAGCCCGCCCAGATAATAGAGGCATACATTCAGTCTTTTATTTCAAGTGTTAAAATTGGGAGCCCGCCCAGATAATAGAGGCATACATTCAGTTTTTACGTTTCAAGTATTGAAGTTGGGAGCCCGCCCAGATAACAGAGGCATACATTCCACGTCTTTACCCATAGGAGATGCATTTCCTCCTAAGTTTTAGTTTTACCCATAGGAGATGCATTTCCTCCTAGGTTTGTTTAGTTTCACCCATAGGAGACGCATTTCCTCCTAGGTTTGTTTCAGTTTCACCCATAGGAGATGCATTTCCTCCTAAGGTTGTTTAGTTTTACCCATAGGAGACGCATTTCCTCCTAAGTTTGTTTTACCCATAGGAGACGCATTTCCTCCTAAGTTTGTTTTACCCATAGGAGATGCATTTCCTCCTAAGTGGTTGTTAAAGATAAAAAAACAAAACAAAACAAAAAAAAACACAATGACCTAGTCTGATGAACCTTCTCCTAGAATCAAAATCTTAGTCTGATGAATCTTTCTCCTAAGATACCAAAAAGCAAGACCTAGTCTGACGAACCTTCTCCTAGGATCAAAATCTTAGTCTGATGAATCTTTCTCCTAAGATAACCAAAAAACAAAAAATGACCTAGTCTGATGAACCTTCTCCTAGGATCAAAATCTTAGTCTGACGAATTTTTCTCCTAAGATAGAGACCTAGTCTGACGAACCTTCTCCTAGGATCAAAATCTTAGTCTGATGAATCTTTCTCCTAAGATAACCAAAAACAAAAATGACCTAGTCTGATGAACCTTCTCCTAGGATCAAAATCTTAGTCTGACGAATTTTTCTCCTAAGATAGAGACCTAGTCTGACGAACCTTCTCCTAGGATCAAAATCTTAGTCTGATGAATCTTTCTCCTAAGATACCAAAAAAATAAAAAAAATCAAAATCTTAGTCTGATGAATCTTTCTCCTAAGATACCAAAAAACAAAAATGACCTAGTCTGATGAACTTTCTCCTAGGATCAAATCTTAGTCTGACGAATTTTTCTCCTAAGATAGAGACCTAGTCAGATGAACCTTCTCCTAGGATCAAAATCTTAGTCCGATGAATTTTTCTCCTAAGATAGAGACCTAGTCTGACGAACCTTCTCCTAGGATCAAAATCTTAGTCTGATGAATCTTTCTCCTAAGATGCCAAAAAAACAAAAATGACCTAGTCTGATGAACCTTCTCCTAGGATCAAAATCTTAGTCCGATGAATTTTTCTCCTAAGATAGAGACCTAGTCTGACGAACCTTCTCCTAGGATCAAAATCTTAGTCTGATGAATCTTTCTCCTAAGATGCCAAAAAAACAAAAATGACCTAGTCTGATGAACCTTCTCCTAGGATCAAAATCTTAGTCCGATGAATTTTTCTCCTAAGATAGAGACCTAGTCTGACGAACCTTCTCCTAGGATCAAAATCTTAGTCTGATGAATCTTTCTCCTAAGATGCCAAAAAAACAAAAATGACCTAGTCTGATGAACCTTCTCCTAGGATCAAAATCTTAGTCCGATGAATTTTTCTCCTAAGATAGAGACCTAGTCTGACGAACCTTCTCCTAGGATCAAAATCTTAGTCTGATGAATCTTTCTCCTAAGATGCCAAAAAAACAAAAATGACCTAGTCTGATGAACCTTCTCCTAGGATCAAAATCTTAGTCCGATGAATTTTTCTCCTAAGATAGAGACCTAGTCTGACGAACCTTCTCCTAGGATCAAAATCTTAGTCTGATGAATCTTTCTCCTAAGATGCCAAAAAAACAAAAATGACCTAGTCTGATGAACCTTCTCCTAGGATCAAAATCTTAGTCCGATGAATTTTTCTCCTAAGATAGAGACCTAGTCTGACGAACCTTCTCCTAGGATCAAAATCTTAGTCTGATGAATCTTTCTCCTAAGATGCCAAAAAAACAAAAATGACCTAGTCTGATGAACCTTCTCCTAGGATCAAAATCTTAGTCCGATGAATTTTTCTCCTAAGATAGAGACCTAGTCTGACGAACCTTCTCCTAGGATCAAAATCTTAGTCTGATGAATCTTTCTCCTAAGATGCCAAAAAAACAAAAATGACCTAGTCTGATGAACCTTCTCCTAGGATCAAAATCTTAGTCCGATGAATTTTTCTCCTAAGATAGAGACCTAGTCTGACGAACCTTCTCCTAGGATCAAAATCTTAGTCTGATGAATCTTTCTCCTAAGATAACCAAAAAAAACAAAAAAAAACAAGACCTAGTCTGATGAACCTTCTCCTAGGATCAAAATCTTAGTCTGACGAATTTTTCTCCTAAGATAGAGACCTAGTCTGACGAACCTTCTCCTAGGATCAAAATCTTAGTCCGATGAATCTTTCTCCTAAGATGCTAAGAAAAACATTTTGAAAAAGAGTCATTTTCCTAAAACCAGGCACCCCCCTATATAACGAGAGGAATACATTTCAGTCTTTACTTTCAAGTGTTGAAGTTGGGAGCCCGCCCATAATAACAGAGGCATACATTCAGTTTTTACTTTCAAGTGTTGAAGTTGGGAGTCCGCCCATAGAACAGAGGAATACATTTCAGTCCTTACATTTCAAGCATTGAAGTTAGGCGCCCACCTGTATAACAAGGGAATACATCCTAATCTGGTGTTTAGTTCACTCTCAGCACTGCATCAGTAGTATCAGTGGGCTACGATTTTGCTAACGACTCACAAACCTCCCTGGTGCAAACTGGGTTAGGAAATTTCATTTGTGTTGTTTGTTTTGGTTGTCAGGAGCCTGCCTGTAGAGCGGAGGTTGTTATATGTCAAAGATTGAAGAAGTTAGGGGTCCGCCTGTAGAACAGCGGGATCGTTCAAAGTCAAGCCGTAACCCATTGGAAGGCAGAAGGCTACAACAAAAATCCCCAGCACTCAATCCAAGATAGAAGCAACAAGAAGCTCGCCCCAAGAATGCGAGTCAACAGTCTGAGAGGGTCGACAAAAGCTGGACACAACATAGAAGAAAAAAAAAAGAACAAGAAAGGAGAAAAACAAAAAAAAAGGAGAAAAATTCGGAAGTGGAGAACAGATGTGATCTGTTCAAGAACTAGCGCCTACAACTAGCAAGTATCAAGATTCAAATCCAAAGTCTGTATGAAGCACCATTCAAGACTCAAGACCAAGTTTCAGAAGACTTAAAGATAGGAATCCTTGTAACAAGTAGCTGATAGGTTTAGTTAGTCTTTTTCAGTTTTCATTTTGTTGTAATGACAGGACCGCGGACCGGAACCTCAACGGAACGGCACCTCGATCGACTCTTCACCTCGGTACACTTCACTATCTCTCTCATATCCGAACTACACGTGGCCTGATTCCTGTAAAACCAAGGATATGTAGGCAGCTCAGATACCAGGGCTCGGTCACATTCCCTCCCTTTCCTTAAGTGTAGTCCGTCCAAGTAATGGTCGGGTCAAAAACACGTCTAGTCGTTCTTTGTCGGAAAACTCTTCGTGTTTCCAGTCAAAGAGGGGCAGCTGTAAGCACGTGATTTTTGACCCTCCCCGAGAATTTTCACATTTTTAGCGTGAATATGTGAAATTGGGTCTAGAATAGCTATTTTAACTATTTTTACTTTATTTCGTTGCAAAAAGAAAAAATTTCAAAAAAATATATATATATAAATTTTAGTTTATGTATCTCTCATAAACTTGAAAAATATAAAAATTGCACTTTATTTTGGTACTTTATATAAATTCGAAAATTACAAAAAATATAATTCTATTAATGTTTTGTAGTCGTTTTAATTTTGGAAAAATACAAAAAAATATTACTTTTATTATTGTCTTTATTAAAAAACGAAAATTACAAAAAATAGTTTTATTAATATTCTATAGTCATTTTTAACTTTGAAAAATACAAAAATATTACCTCATATTTTATCTTAATATTTAAAAACGAAAATTACAAAAAAATAGTTTTATTAATATTTTGTAGCTATTTTAAATCTTGAAAAATATTTTAAAAAAAAAGATATAGTTTTGTTTAAATACTAGTCTTATTTTGGTAGTTATTTTGCTTACATAGGACTAATTAAGCAACGTGTTCCTATTTCTCGGGTCCGGGCAAAAGAATAATATTCGGGTTCAAACTACCCGGTTTTAGGCCTAATTTTCGGACCTAGCCCATAATAAACCGTGTCCAGGACACGTGGGGAACCCCACCACGCGTGGGGGACATATGCCTTGAACCCCACCACGCGTGGGGCTCATTTTTATGGGCATTGTGTTACAAAACACGGACAAAGGCCAAAGGAACAAAAAAAAGGACTTTGGGAATTTTTAAAAAAATTAGTAATGTTCATCATCTTCTTCTTCCTAAAAGAAGAAGAAGAGAAACCCTACTGTGAAAAAAAAGGACCCCATCACCTTCCCCCAGCTCCCTCTCCGCCTCAACACCACCACAAACGATCCCTTCCCTCCGTCGACCCCTTGTCGTGACCAAACAGGCCCGTCGCATCCCCGTCGCCAAAAAGCCAAACCACCTGAAGAGGAAGACACCATCGTCTTCTTCTTCAACTCACCAAACGACCCATCCAGCCCCGGCCATCGACTATTGTCCGAACGCCACCACCATTGCTGCCCTCAACCCCACCGTCCAAACGCCATAACCAACAACCCCAAAACCACAGTCGCACCACCCTATCCCCGGCCAGCGAGCTCTTGCGTCGTCATTGTCCAAACCAACGCCGGAAACCACCACGCACCAGTCCCGTCATCCAGCCTTGTCGACCAAGCAGTCCACCAACAGCTGACCCCTCGTCGTCAAACACCACCAGTCGACGGCCAATCAGCCCAGTTATCGTTGTTCGTTCACTATCGTCGTGCAGTCCATCGAGGTCGACTTTGGTTCGTCGAGGTCCGGTACGTCGAGGTGTTCGTCTGAGGTTTCATCATTGTTCCTCGTCGAGTGAAGTCCGGTACGTTGAGGTTGTTGTCCGAAGTTTCGTCGCAGGTCCAACGCATCGGACGATAATATCAAGTAGGTCATCTCTGTCCGTGTCCTTCATATCTAATGTTAGTAATGTGTATATGTGTTCGTTGAAATACAGTCCTAGTTCATGCGGATAGTATGCACGCGAGACATGTACCTATGATGTTTGTGAACTGCTATTTCCTGTTAATTAAATTCGTATGGTATTGAAATGTGGCCGTGAATGTCTTTTCCTTTGTTTCGTTACTTCAAGTGTTTGTTCAGTATTTTGTTTCTTCATGATTAGATTATTGATATTTGTCACAATAGGCATTCGTACACATTCTGAAAGGTGTTAATTATTTTAGTTTATCTTAATAATCGTTGATACATGTGGTAGTAATGTTAAAATTTTAGTAGCAATTTTAATTCCGCAGAAAAATACTCGCTTCATCAAATGAGTTCAATTTATAACCCATGATCTCGCGAAGTAGCTAAAAACGTAGTTATTTTAGTCTTGTCATGTTTCTAAAAAAAACAAATAAATAAATAAAAATGAGACGAGCCTCACCAAAAAAAAATACAAGCTGCGGGGCCCTCTAAATGTATATATTAAATACTTAGATTCCGGGACGGGCCGTTTTAGCAAATTTCACGGCCATACCCAAAATAATAATGCGCTAGTTGCTTTAGGCGCGCTTTTTTAATAATTTAATTTTCCTAAACTCGGGTGCACATTTATGTGGCCCAAATCTAAATCTCAACGGAATCGAAATGTGTCTCTAATCACGGGTATATTGATTATGGCGTGGCCCGAGATGCATTTCCATGACGTTGTAATTCCTTTTTAATAATAAACGAGACGAGCCTCGACAAACAAAAAATGTAGAAGCTGCGGGGCCCTCTAAATGTATATATATTAAAAATACTTAGAATCCGGGACATGCCGTTTAGCAAATTTTATGGCCTTTCCCAAAATAACAATGCGTTAGTTGCTTTAGGCGCGTCTTAATAATTTATTTTTCTTAATTCGGGTGCACTTTTATGTGACCCAAATCTAAATCTCAACGGAGTCGAGATATGTCAATAACCACGGGTGCATTGATGTAACGTGGTTCGAGATATATTTTCACGACATTGCAATTCTCGTAAAAATAATAATAAAAGCGGTCAAGAGTTTAAAACTTGCACATAGGTTTAATATGTACAAAATCAGATAATTAAGCCAAATATAACAGTTGAGCGACCGTGCTAGAACCACGGAACTCGGGAATGCCTAACACCTTCTCCCGGGTTAACAGAGTTCCTTATCCGGATTTCTGGTACGCAGACTGTAATATAGAGTCATTTTTTTCCTCGATTCGGGATTAAAATTGGTGACTTGGGACACCCTAAATCTCCCAAGTGGCAACTCTGTCATTTTGTTGGCGTCTTCGTTCGCCTTTGTAAAAACTCTTATTTAAATATCAAAGTTGGCTTTTGTTTCATATGTGCCTTTCTTGTCTTTGTATATTTTTTTGTTTCTATGGTTGTGTGCTTTTCTTCCGTACTTCTTCCCTTTATTGATGCCCTCTAGGTTTTGATAGCTGTGTGGATGGGGAGTTATACTCAATCAAATTGAGTGGATGACTTTTGTGTAAGTGTAGAGTGCTATGGGCCGAGGAGTTTTGTTCGGGCTAGTCGAACGTATGTCTTCGTGGTTAAGACGTGGCCAGGGGCCGAGAGGTTTTGTTCGAGCTGGTGAAACGTACCTCTTAGTTGAGATGTGGCCAAGGACCAAGAGCTGGTCAAACATATATCTTCATAGTTTAAGTCATGGCCAAGTGCCGAGAGGTTTTGTTCAAGCTGGTCAATCATGCCTCTTGGTGAACACGTGGCCAGGGGCCACGGAGTTTTGTTCGAACTGGTCGAACGTGTGTATTCTTAGTTAAGATGTGGCTAAGGACCGAGAGGTTTTGTTTGAGCTAGTCGAATGTGACTCTTGGTCAAGATGTGTCTAGGGGTCAAGGAGTTTTGTTTGAATTGGTCGAACGTATGTCTTCTTAGTTAAGATGTGGTCGTAAGCCGAGAGATTTTGTTTGAGTTGGTTGAACATGCCTCTTGGTAAAGATGTGGCCAGGGTCCAAGGACTTTTGTTCGAACTGGTCGAACGTATGTCTTCTTAGTTAAGATGTGGACAAGGGCTAAGAGGTTTTGTTCGAGCTAATTAAACGTACCTCTTAGTTGAGAGACTTAGGAGAAAAGTTTTAAGAAACAAACATCTCATTCATTTTAATCACATTGTGCCGGTTACATTACTTCTCCCTAAGGCATCTTGGAGAAAATTACAAGTTTTGGCGCTGGCTGGTGGTCCAATCCCAGTCCCAGTATATCTAGTCCCTTCATTATTTGATTCAGAGATTCTCGAGGAGTCGGGTAATGAAATATGGCTATTCTCGTGTACTTCACCTCAAAACGTCCTGTTCCTTGCCTCATTAAGCACCTCCTTGAGAAAACCCTATTAGGACAAAACTCAACTGAGGGAAAAAGAGTACAACTTACCGAGCATTCCTTATTTTCTAGAAGTTGAAGTACTTGAGGTGGCTGATGTTCCAATTATTTAGTAAGAGCTTTCCTTCCAATGTCTTCAGTTGGAATGAACCCTTGTCTGCCTTGCCTATGATTTTGTGCGGTCCGTCCCAATTGGCTCCTAATTTGCCTTCTCAAAGATCTCTTCCTAGTTAGGTCTTGGCTTTGAGCACGTAGTCCCCGACCTTAAGTAACTGTACCTTGGCCTTTCTGTTGTAGTAGCGTTCTGCTTGTTGTTTCTGTACGACTATTCTTATATACGTCATATCTCTCTGCTCCTCGACTTCGTCCAAATTTTGTCTTCTATTCTCGTTGTTATCGTTACCACTCTCGTTGGTGTACCTTAGACTGGGTTCTCCTACTTCGACCGGTATGGCTGCTTTAGTCCCGTAGACTAAGGAGTAAGCTATTTCTCCCGTGCTTGTTTTTGGGGTCGTCTTATGTGCTCACAAAACTCCTGGGATTGTCTCCGGCCATAGTCCCTTAGCATTATTGAGTCTCTTCTTCATGATGTTCAAAATCGATTTGCTGGAGGATTCTGCATGCCCATTGCCAGCTGGGTGGTATGCGGTTGAGAGTATCCTTTTGATATGCCACTTTTCAAAAAGCTTGGTGGTCTTTCTCCTTGTGATTTGTGAATTGGGGTCTGTTGTCGCAGTTTATTTTTTTGGTCAGGCCAAACCGGCAGATGATGTTTTTCCATATGAAACTGATTACTTATTGCTCATGAATTAGGGTGAATTCGCCTGCTTCCACCCATTTAGAGAAGTAATGAGTTAAATCTAAAAGGAATTTAACGTTACCTCATCTCGGTAGGAGTGGTCCCACAATGTCCATCTCCCATTTGATGAACAACCATGACAAGTTGACGGAATGGAGGTGTTAGCCTGCTTGGTAGATTATTGGGGCATACTTTTGGCACTATTCACACTTTTTTACAAACTCTAGAGCGTCTTTTTTCATAGTGGGCCAATAGTATCCTGCCCGTATGAGGCATCTGACAAGTGCTCGATCACCAGAGTGACTACCATAGTGGCCTTCGAAGAATTCCTCGAGGACGCATTAAGTTTGTCTTGGGCCCAAGCTTTTTGCCAAGGGCCCCCCATACGTCCTTTTATATAATTTTTTGTCAAGGAGGCTGTATCTCATCGCCTTATTCTCAACTTCCTGTCTTCCTTTTTATCATTTGGGAGAAAACCGTCTTGCAAGTATTTTATAATGCAATTGCGTCAGTCCCAAGTTAAGTTAATGGATTTTTCCTCAATGTGATCTAAGGCTAAGCTGAGGAGATGCACCACTTTTTTCCCCAAAGGTTATGCTTTTTATTGCGGTGGCCAGCTTGCGAGGCCGTCCGCCTCGACATTCTAAATTCGTGGAATCTTGTCAAACTGACATTCATCGAATTTCGACAACATCTTGCAGATCTCAGTCTGGTACTTCTGTAACCTCTGTTGTTTGATCTGGAAAGTCCTAGTAACTTGGTTGACAATGAGCTGGAAGTTGCAATATAGCCTTAGGCTCCTTGCCCCATATTAGAGTGCTAGTCTCAGTCCAACAATTACGACCTCATACTCGGCTTTATGATTAGTCATATTTGGGCACCTTATAGAACTGGCAAATTATTTCGCCGGTGGGGACTTCGAGCACAAGTCCCAGTTCGAATCCGGATGCATTGGATGCACTATCGGTGTGTAAGACCCAGAGGTCCTACGTTAGGATAGAAGCTTGGGTGGCTTCCTTCTCGGCCTCGAGCATCACCTTGGCGCTAAAGTCCACGATAAAGTCGGCGAGGACTTGCGACTTTATGGCCGTGCGAGGCTAGTAAATAATGTCGTGCTCACTTAACTCAATTGCCTATTTGCCCAGCCTCCCCGACAGTTCGGGTTTGTGCAGTATACTTCTCAAAGGAATTGTGGTGACGATCAAGATTGGATGGCATTGGAAGTTTGGCTTTAGCTTTCTTGAAGCTATGACAAGGGCCAAAGCCGATTTCTTGAGTTGAAGATACCTCGTCTCAGTGTCGATGAGTGGTTTACTGATGTAATAGATTAGAGATTGCATACCTTTATATTCTTGAACCATGACCTCATTTACTGCTACTTTTAAAACGGTGAGGTAGACTAGGAGACATTCTCCGGGTTCGGGCCTTGAGAGTAGGGGTAGCGATGACAAGTATTCTTTAAGCTCCTTTAGCGCTTATTTGTACTTGATCGTCCATTCAAGGCCATCGTCCTTTTTGAGTACATTGAAGAATTTGTTGCATCTGTCGGACAATCTCGAGATAAACTTGGATAAGGTGGTGACTCGACCCGTCAGCAATTAGACATGTTTCTTGGTAGTTAAGTGCTCTAATATCACCTCGATAGCCTTAATTTGACCAGGGTTGACCTTGATCCTGCGCTGTGACACTAGGAAACCCAGGAATATACCCGACGTCATACCAAGTGCACATTTCTCAGGGGTTCAGTTTCATCTCGTACTTCCTCAAGATTTCAAATATTTTCTTTAGGTTGTAGATGTGGTCCTCGTCCTGCAAAGATTTGACTAATATTTCATCGATGCATACTTTCATGGTTTTTTCAAGCTGATTTTTGAACATTTTCGTAACCAACCTTTGGTACGTGGACCCAACGTTCTTCAACCCGTATGACATGACCCTATAGCAATACGTTCACCTATGAGTGATGAACGTAGTTTTCTCCTGGTCGTCCTCCTCCATGAGTATTTGGTTGTAGCTTGAGTATGCATCCAGAAAGCTCAACAACTCATGGGAAAGAATCCTTCGTAAAGGCTTTTTTAGATCCGTGAAGTCCACGCACATCCTCCACTTACCATTCCCTTTTGTACCATTACCACGTTAGTGATCCACTTGGGGTACTTTGATTCCCTGATAGAGCCGTTTGCCAGCAGTTTCTCCACTTCCTTGTGGATGGCCTCGTTGATGTTGTTGAACATTCGTCAGACCTGCCTTACTGGAGGGTAGTAGGGGTCGACGTTTAGCTTATATGTGGTTATCTCTTTGGGGATGCCTGGCATATCTGCATGGCTAAAAGCGAACAACTCTGTATTAGTTATTAAGAATTGACTGAACTTACTTGGGTCTTTGAGTTTGCAGCCTATGTAGGCCTTTTCACTGGGGCCGATCAGATCTAGATGGACGGGATCGAGGTCCTCTATGGTCAATCATGTTACTTTGACCATTTTGGATCCATAATGGTGTCCTTGGCTTCGACCTGAAGAGACCTCGACCCTGCTGATTTCTATGCTTCCTTTTCATTTTCCAAGGCGATCCGATAGCATTCCCTAGGCGTGCATTGCTCCCCTCATATGTTGAATATTCATCAGGGGGTCAGGAACTTGATCACTTGGTACAGGCTAGAAAGGATTGCCCTCATAGGATGTATCTACGGCCGACCCACGATGGAATTGTATGTTGTGTCCTGGTTTATGATGTGGAATGTGGTCTCTAGCGTCACCCCACCAGCGAGGATGGGAAGTGTGATCTTGCCCAAAATTCAGTCAATTGCATTGTTAAAACTGGCTAGTGTGATGCAGCGTGGCACTATCTTATCCTCGAGTCGCATCTGTAAGAGGAATCGAGGATGGATAATGCATGCTCAGCTTCCTTCGTCAATCATATTCCTCCTAATATTAGTATCACGAATGCGTAAATAATAAGTGCATCATTGTTAGGGAAAGTCAAACTGTCAGCATCCGACTCATCGAAGGTGATACTTTCTTCAAGGTCGTCATATCGTTCGTGGGTGATCGATCTTTTGAGTTTGTGAGTGGCGGTTAACTTGATGCCACTGATGGAGGTGTCAGCATTGCCTCCGATAATCATGTTGATGGTACGAGGGGGAGACATCGGCTTTGGCAGGCCTGCGCGTTCTGGCCCCTTTGCTAAGGTGTTCCTGCCTTTGTCGCTGAGAAACTCTTTAAGGTGTCCTTGCTACAGCAGTGTCTCCACTTCTAACCTTAGAGTGTGGTAATCCTTTGTCTTGTGTCCTTGGTCTTGGTGTAACTCATAGAAAGGCGTCCGACTTCTTTATGTTTGGGTCGGACCTCAGCCACTTCACCTTCGGTCCGAGCTTCTCGAGTGCATAGACCACCTCTGTAGGCGATACACAAAAATTATGAGAAGATAGTAAATGAGCCATACCTCAGTCATTTCTGGGGATGCCTGATCTCAGCCTAGAGGGGTCGTCTTCAAGTGCAAGTTGGGGAGGGGTGTCTGATATATGGTGGTTGCCTTTACCCCTACGTTCCCTCTTGGGTTCAAATTACACTGAGATGAGTCATCGAGTTAGCCCATTGAGGTCCTTGTCATCAGCTCTGACCTCGGCTATTGATCTCGTCCTAGGTGCCCGGTGGATATTTCATCAATCAGCTCAGCAGCTTTCTGGTCGCTCTCGACCCTTCTATGTTTAGCCCATTATGGAAGGCTGCTACAGCTATTCCTTCGGAGATATTTGGTAAGGTCATCCTCACTCTGTTGAACCAAGCTAAGGATTCCCTCAGACCTTCCCTTAGTGATTGTCTGATGGCGAAGATGTAGCTTACCCTGGTTTCAGCCTTCTTAGCCCCGGTATGCGTCGTTACGAACTTGTCAGCTATTTCCTCAACCGTTACTCTTCACAAGTTTCTAGACCTACTGAAAATAAGTAGACAAATCAAGACAGAAAGTCTAGCAGGTGGATCTTTCACTTTTCACTTTCTATGCCAGCGGTACGGGCACTTAAGGGGATTCGAAGACCCAGAAAATGGACTCTACAATAAAGGAAACCGGTCAAAGTGGTAAACACATAGATGTTTTGCCTTCATGGCGGCATTTTTAGGCCTTTTGGTGTTTCCAAGGGAGGATAGGCGCATTAATTTGCGTGTAGCCAGAGTTGTCCATGTTTTGACTATCCAGGCCAAGAGTACCCTCGCACCCACGATCGTATCAGATATATTCCGAGCCCTCACATCCTATAAGGCTGGAGTCAGGTTTTTCGAGGGGTTCAATCTAGTATTACAAATATGGATGATCGAACACCTCTGCCACCGTCCCCGATACATGAATTACGATTCTACGAGAAGAAACTGCATTGAAGAGTTTGGTACACGAGAGACAGGATTCGAAATGCCAGAAGGGGTCTAAGATTGGATCACTTGCCTTCGTTCTATAACCGCAGATCAGATAGCTTGGGCATTGGGTTGGCTTCCTGTTGATGAGATTATTTATATGCCTGCCACTGGTCCCTACTTCCTTCTAATGGGTCTCCGAAGCGTCCAACCCTATGCCTCGTACCGGGTTTTGAGACAACTTGGAAGATGCCAGACAATTCCAGAGATGAAGATTTTAGTACTCATGTGGTTGAAATCCGTTTCGATGCTTAATTTCCCGAAGATGTGGTTCGCCAAATTTGGAGTGAATGCCAATATTTGGGAGCAAACACCCGAGTATGCTATTTGTCTAGAGGCGAGGTCTTACTGGTTATCTTGCTTGGTATGAAAGAGAGTCACAACAAATGATGAATCTGAAAGGCTGACTAAAAGGCCCCATATCCAAGAATTTCTCGAGGCGGCGCAACAATAGTAAGTTTGGTTAGCTAAAGAGAAGAACTACCGGACCACCATAAGCAAACTAGAAGATCAAATCAGAAACCTCAAATTTGATAGTAGTTTGCAGGCTACTGAGTATGAAGGAGAAAAGAAAAGGTTGGCCCAGGAAAACGAAGACCTCCGAGATCAGATCCGGAAAATGAAAATAGTCGCTGAAACCCCGGTAAGAAGTGACAAAGATGAAAGACTCATAAGCATTCTGAGGCAAAAAGTGCATGATTATGGGTTTGATCTGACAAAGGCTGAGGAAGAATTAGCAAAAGCTTGGGCAAAGTTGGTAAAAGGTGTAGAAGAACGGACAAGGTTTGCTCAGCAGTTAAAGCAAAAGTATGATAGAGGGGTCACGATCTTAAGGGAAAAGCTGACCAATCTCGAAAACGAAATGGTCCAAGAAACAAAAGACTTCAAAACAGAAAGTGTACACTACTATGCCTTGATTTACCGATTAGAAGAGAGCGTGCAGAAGTTGCAAGACCAAGACAACACGGCCACACAGGTGCTGGAGGCCCGTGCATAGCAAATTGGGCGCTTACTTCAAGAAAAGGGTGTCACTAGAATGAGAATCAAAGAAATAGTTGATTATGTTGCAATGAAATGCCATGAATGTGAAGACATGACCAGATCTATGTTCTTTGCTTCTGTGATGACCTTTGTCCGTCATGTGATGGCTGATTTAGAGTACCTTCAAGAAGAGATTGCACGCAGGCCCGCGTCAAAACCGACTGATATCCCGCGGACCCCTAGAGTATCATTGGAGGCTCTTATGTATTCTTGACTTTTTTGGCTTTGAGTCTGTATTCTACTTTTCCACGAATTTGTTCGCCTTTTTTAAGTCTGTTTGTGTTCTGTTTTTGAGTCTGTATATTTTTTAGTCATCAGTATTTTCCGAACCTTTGAAATAGAAAAATCCCAACAAAAAAAGTTGTTTATTTAATGAAATATTGAAAAAACCAAAAAAAATCTTTTCTTTTATTCCGCATTTATTCCCTGAACCACGTAATGGTCTGATTCATGCAACATGATGATATGTAGGCAATTCCCATCGGATTCGATTATAGCCATAGACAATTTGAGTGAAATAATAAAGCAAAAAGAAAGAAAAGAGAAAAATTGAGTGAAAAAGAAAGAGAAGAGTAAAAAATGAAAGAGCGAAAAACAACAAAAGAGAAGAGAAAAGAAATCAGGATTTGAAATTTGAAAAAAAAGTAGTAAAAGTCAGGATGAAACACACAGTCGTTGCAAAAACATTTAGAAACATTTAACTGTTCAGGTGCATTGCATCCCCAATATGTGATTCCCTATCTATTAAATGTCTCAAACTAACCAGTTTGTTGTGTGTGCAAATTAGACAGGTCTCGTTTAGGTGGTTGATTTTGTTGGTAATCTGGCTTCCCATCCTTACTTCACAAGATCCAAAGTCAGTCTTCCGAAAGTCATCTACCAATTTTTGATCCTGAGGATAGCCCGGTATCGGCTATTCCACAGCCAAAATTAGTAGCCGCTGAAGAAAACAGGAGGCTACGCGTCTGCATGTTGGAGATGTGGGACGCCTGGTCCAACGACAAAAAACCACCCAGTACAATTCCCGAATTTCCTAAACTGCTTCCCAGGATGGGTGGAACAACCAACGTCCCCATCCCCTGATCAACCCATTCATCTCATTTGTCTACCCCACTATGTCAGCCAACTTTACCGATATACCTTCTGAGGTCCGCCCCCAGGCACCGTTTTCAGGGGTACCTTCTACATTATTCACCACACCACTAGTCTCTACTACGGCACAGCAACTAGTGCCCAGGCCATGCTTTGCGCCTTCAACTTTTACTTTTCAAGGTCCGCAATTTCAGTTAGACACAACTCATATTACCCCAAAATCTTACCCTTAGCACCCGCAATATGAGTCTCCCATGGGACAAGAAAGAACAGTGAGAAACCCCGAACAGGAAGAAATGGATAGGAAGATGAGAAGCCTAGAACAAAGCATGAAAGGCTTGAGTGGCCAAAAGAGTATCTCTTACTCTGACCTATGTATGTTTCCCCATGTTTACTTGCCTGCTGGCTTTAAAACGCCAAAATTTGAAAAGTACGATGGGCACGGAGACCCGATCGCTCATCTGAAATGATATTGCAACCAGCTGATGGGCGTGATCTCAGACAAACCCACACCACAATTAAGTAGCGAGGTGGTCGATGCAATAATAACCCAACAAAGGTCGGGATCGAATCCATAGGGAGTTAGAATATGGGATTAGGTGTATATCTAAGTTGATTAAAAGTTTTGTCTTTAATTGTACTTCCACAATGTTGATTGGTGTACTACTTCTACTTTACCCTAAAGGACAATATTTTTGGTTTTGAGTTATTTTTCAATTGATAAAGGAATCTAGGGTCGTGACTTCCACCTAGGTGGTTACCTAACGGGTTGAAAACTATAGGGCAAGTTTGATTTATCGGGATCGTGGTATAGCAATCACACACAATTACTCACTCTATACCTCTTGGTAGTTTGAGTGATTTTGTCCGATTTGGATTTCTCAAGTCCAAATGGGTATTTACACAGATCAAGTGATATATGCTCAAGTCAGGTCTTACTATCTCTAGATTTGACCCTTTAATTGAGGTTATCAATTTGTTGAATTCACCCCAATTCCTTGTTAGCCAAGTTTTCCTAAACCTAGTCTCTCTTTCTCAAGCATAGACTAGGTTAATTAGGCATGAATCAATGTTTGTAACCATTAATTCTAGAGATTAAGCATACACAAGGCCAAATATCATTAACCCAATCACAAACAAACCCTAAAATTAAATGCCCATTAAGTACCCATACTAGGGTTGGGTCACAACACTAGCTAAAGATTTAGCTACTCATAAAAAATGAAGAAATTAAGATAGAATGCACAATCATTGAATAAACAAAGAAAATCTAGTGTTAATAAGTCAATCTAGTACAAAATTGTTTAAAGAAGTAAAGAAAACGGCTCAGGTGCATCTCTGCAAACTGAACTTAACCTAAAAATGACCCAAAGTTGTATTTATACTAAGCTAAAAATATCTGACAAAAATGCCTCTACGAAGGTTGTGCGGCCGCATAATTCTGATGCTTTTACGGCTGCACAATTCTAGTGCGGTCCGTAGTCTTGGGAAATTAGTCTTGAAATCTTCAGGCTTCTGCAGTCCGCATAAAAATGGGTGCGGCCGCACAAAAGTGATGCGGTCCGCACTTTTCAGCTTTTGGACTTTGATCAACTCTCTAATTCTTCAATCTTGCGGACCGTATAATAATGATTGTGGCTGCACTTATCCTTCTGCGGCTGTACATTTTTTGTGTGGTTTGCACTGTTCGAGCTGTCTAAAACCTCCTCTCTGAATATCACTCTGTGGCCGCACTAGAATTTTGCGGTCCGCACTACTAGCCTTTTTGTCCAGTTTTGGCTCTTGTTCACTTTTGACTCTTTTATGGGTTTATTTTGACTTCTTTGGCTCGTTTCCCTATATTCCTGCGAGTAAGCACATTTCATTAGTTTTCGGGAATACCTTTAAGCATTTTTGAGCTAAAACGCAAGTAAAAGAGAGCAAATAAGCGGTCAAAATCCCTACTTATTAACTCCCCCAAACTTAAGCTTTTGCTTGTCCTCAAGCAAATAAGGCAATTCCCACCTCTACTAGAAAAAGGGATATTTCAGCTGGCATAAGGTGAATTAGACACACATCAATTGGGACCAACAATTACCCACAACACATATGAATTATCAACAACCCATGATATGACTTTTCAAGTACCATAGTTCTAGTGTGACTCTAGAGCATCAAGGTTGACTCTATTCACCAACGAAGCTCGCTCTTTCATGTAGGTCATTGTGGATCCCAGACTCCTTCTCCTATACTCTCCATTATCAAATCTCACTTTAGAATGTAACACTCGAAGCATGGATTGTGAAAAGTTTGCTTATCTCTTTCAAAAGAACGTCACAAGTTCGGCTTTAAGTACCATAAGCTTGCCTCTCATGTAAATCACCACTAATGTAAGCTTACTCAACTTGAAATCATGTAGCACTTTTGCGGGATGTAATGAAGACTTTTGGATCAAGGCAGGATTTGTTGGAATAGAATGGTTTCATCTTTCCTTAAGCATTCCATTTTCTCTTTTCGGCTCATACTTTCTCGGCTCTTTGAGTCATTTTCTTCTTCCTCGGGGGAACTAGAAAGACGTAACATCACTCTTTATTGATCATGATATTCATTTTTCTTCTTTTCTATTTACTTCAGTTTTTCCTCCTTATTTTCTTTTGGATTCCCTTCAACTCTTCACTTTATTCACTTTCTTTTTGGCATTTTTCTTTTTGTTCTTTCTTTATTTTCTTTGCCTTCCCTTTTCTTCATTTATTTCTCTTCTTTTTACCTTTCATCACTTTTAAACTCCTCTTCTCTCCCCCAAACTTATGTTTTTGCCAATTGTTTCTAAAGAATGCTAAGAAAGGATCGGGTGCCAAGAGAGGGTCATTACAAAATGGATAAGGGCTTGTAACGTGGTTATTGAAAGAAAAAGAGCTTCGACTCAAAGGGGTTGACTAGGGATATCACATTGGTAGGCCATGGAAGGTTTCAAATTCCAAATCAGATCAAGGAGAGCCTACGATCATTTCTCAATCCAAGATACACTTAGAATTTTTCCTAGACAAACATTCGGGGCAAGTTCTAGACCATTAGCACAGGCACTTGCACTTGCAACTAAACATCTTACCTCTCACGCTTCTGGATTGCTAAAGAGAATAGAGTTGAGGGCCAACAACAACCATAACTAAGATTGAAAATCACAAATGGCTCGATTTGAACCACTCGATGATTACTTAAGTCAACACAAGAGTCAAAAGAGTCACAACTAGAGCTATTTTCTGCCAAAAACTTGTTTTTAACTATACGATCATAGGTAAATGTGTTGGTACCAAGTGAAACATGCTTGAAACCCATTTTATTCATTACTTCTATATTTACCAAAACATAAAAGAAAATGGACTCAATCCCTTAAGAAGATTGTCACGCCATCCATCATTGGGAAAAGCCACCCGATTCACACAAAAATTCATCTTTGGAAAGAACCGTAGCATTAAGAAAACCAAAGACTTATTGTCCGCTCAAAATGTAAAAAGAAGCTAGCAAATTAAAAAGAACCTACTAAAGTAAATAAGAAGCAATACTATTAAGGAAAAGCAAACTAAAGAAGTTATGAAATAAACTACAGAAAGCGAGATAAAAGAATATACTAACCCAAGTCAAATGAATATATACATAAGTAGAATGAATATTTAGATTAAATGGATAAAATATATACATACCAAAGGAAAATAAAGATGAAATAAAAATAGTATCAAAGTTATTACAGCCCAAATGTCAAATTATCAAAATAGACCACCCCCCAAATGAAAATCAAGCATTGTCCCTAATGCTTAACAAAAATAAGAACAGGGAAAGGGTAGAGAGTTAAAAGAAATCCCTATGTGGTCTCTATCTGTATAGGATCATTAGCAACCTCTGCCTCAAGCTGTATCTCATCATCACCAGGCTAAGGGTCAATTGGGTTGCTGAGCATACGGATCATCTCCTCAACTATATGGGAAATGGCAACCGTCTCCTCAGACTGGCCGGCTGCTGCCTCTGGTACTGTCTACGCTGGTGGTGGGGCTGACTCCATGAGCAGATCCAATGGCAAAT
The DNA here is from genome assembly GCF_000715075.1 of Nicotiana tabacum. NCBI lineage: Eukaryota > Viridiplantae > Streptophyta > Magnoliopsida > Solanales > Solanaceae > Nicotiana > Nicotiana tabacum. The sequence continues at coordinate 122,217,522 of NC_134082.1, forward strand.
CCCTTGCAGATGCAATCTTCTCGGCCTCCTTTGTCAACTTCTCCACGGACCTCTTTGATGCTTGAGACTTCTTCATCTTCCTGACCTGCTTGGTCAAGTCTGCAATGGCCTTCCCATGGGCCACTAGAGTATCTATAAAAGACTTCTGGTTTTCTAGAATATTCTTCAGTGCTTCCTCCACTAACGGAGGTACCTGTGGCTATACTGAGGCTGAGGACTGTGCTGCAACAACACAGGATATATCAGTCAACTTTGTAGTGGTTGCCTTCATCCAGTTGTTAAGACTCGCCAATGTCTAGGAGACTCACAGTACAATCTGAGGATAGGTAGATGAAGCTTGCACTGGCAATAGTACTGCAAGTCTGGTAGATGAAGATGGTGGCATGGCAGTTATCCTGGTGTAAGTACCGACTGCTGTAGAAGGCTCGGCAGCTGAATCAGTAACCACTACCGTCGGCTCCTCAGATTGCCCAGTGGAGGTAGTAGCTTTACCCTTGAACTTCGGATTGTTAGCTCCCTGAAGGTGGTACTAGGAGAAAGGCTTCTTGTCTTTCACATCTGTATCATAATGATTGCACTCTCCCCCTGATACTTGAAGTACTCGATGAGGAAGTTTGGGTACGGATAGGATCTCTCACCCTTCTGGACAGCTAGAGTGATGTTGGTGGACATGATGGCACCAATATTTATTGGGTACCCAACCACAATTGAGGCCACCAGAACTGCACGGGGAATTGGAAGCATGTTTTCATTGAGGCATGGGTCAATGCATCTACACACAAACGTTTGCCACCTTTTTTTTTCAAAGTTTAGGGTAGCCGATAAAATTGGAACTCCAGTTGTGAGCCATGGAGGAGTTGACCCTGGAATTGCCAGAATCTCAGCCAACCACAGACGAGTTGCATCACCCATGGCTAGCTTTTCTAAATATTGCACTGCCTCAACTTTTTCAAACCCCAAATACGTGTTCAGTGCACATGAGTCAAAGCAAATATTTAGATTTCGCACTTTTGTCACCTTCGTTCCCTACTTGATGTGAGCAAAATTTGCGTAGAATTCCTTAACCAGGTACTCATTTGCATCTAGAACTTTGTTGGTGAACTTGCTCCAACCTTTCCGCTCTTGGAATTACCTGCGGACATTGGGGTTGTGTTTGCTCAGGTATTTCATTATGAATTGTCGCTCAAGAGTGAGCGACCTATGTGGACACAATTCCATAAACTTCGCAAAGGCATTTGTACCGACAAAGCGGTCCTCCCAAATCTCTTGTCACCTTAACCTCTCTAACCTTGCCACTGCAGTGTCTCCCCCTCTCCCATCATCTGGGACATCATCATCTTCATCATCATCATCATCATCTACATTTATCGGAGCTGGGGGAGCATGTGAGGAAGAGGTTTCATAATCTTGACTACCCTTTTCTGAACCTTCTGATGGACTGACAGCTGATGAGGACTTTCAAAATATTGACTACCCTCTTTCAAACCCTCGGATGAACTAGCAGCTGATTGTGCTTTTACGGAGTTAACCTCAGAAGCTTCCCCGGATGGGACATACTCACTGGTCTCAGAAGTTTCCGAGGCTTTATTGGCGGTTGCTTTCTTGCTGATAGCCTTTTGAATTGCTAGAGGTAGATTGCTCTTGCCTCGACCCCGGCCTCGGGAGGGTTCTGCCCTCCCTTGTGGTGTATCTCCTCTACCACGTGAGCGAACCATTATCTGCAGCACATAAGAATTAGAAATCAGTCACAATTGAAGCTTAAAGTGTATACATAAGCATGATGGAAAGTTGCAGTAAAATTGTCTCAAAAGGGTAGTATAGACCGCACAAAAATGAGTGTGGCTGCATACAGCCCATTGCATACCGCACAAAAATGAGTGTAGCTGCAAAATACCCATTGCGGATCGCACAAAAGTGAGTGCAGCCGCAAAGCTCCAGGTTCAGACTACTGGGGTCTCTGAAGTTCCATCATTACGGATAGCACAAAAATGAGTGCGACCGCACAAGGCCATTGCGGACCGCACAATAATGAGTGCATCTGCACCATTCAAGCTCAAATTTTCACAACTCAGAGGATTGTGGATATCACAAACATGTGTGCGGCCGCATAGACTCCACTGCGGACTGCACAAAATGTGTGCGGCCACATAATTCAAAATTTACTGGTACGAGTTTATGCAATTTTTGCTCTCAAAGTGACATAGTTTTAGCATTCAAACCTCGTTACCACAACACCCAAACCCCAATTATCATACAAAAAGCGACCCACATGATTTCTAAGTAAAAACAACTAAACTCTGACATTTTTGAGCATGAAATTAACCCTAAATCTAAGAACAAAAACAAATAAAAGACAAAGAATCTAATGAGGAATTGAACATACCAATAATGAAGATGCAGGTGATGAATTGAGTGAACAATTTGAGTGCAAATGGGGATATTTAATGTGCAAGTTTAATCTTTAGGGCCCAGGAGTTTGAAAAGTGTAAACAGGAAGAGAGGTCCTATTTATACTTTTACCCGTGGGACCCCTTTTTTAACCTGAGTGCGGCCGCATAATTTTGATGTGGACCGCACTCCTTACCTGCTTTTGAGATAACTAGCTACAGACCACACAAAAATAAGTGTGGTCGCAACATCAATGCGGATCGCACAAAATGTGTGCGGCCGCAATTCCTTAAACAATTTTGACAGTCCAACTTCAAAGACCATGCATTTTGACACATAGCCAAATCTTTCATGCACAGTCCCTGCAATGCACACACATTCCTGCATACACTTCAAAATTGGTTAGTACAAAACCAAGCCTATCTAAAAGAAGGAAAATAAAAGAAAGAAAAGACATGGGTTGCCTACCAAGAAGCGCATGATTTAACATCGCGGCACGATGCAAATTACCAATCACGAGAAATGGAGAACCGCCACAATGTGGCCATCATCAACCTTGCCAAGATAATGTTTAACCCGATGCCCATTGACTCTAAAAACCTCATCATTCTTATTTTTCAAATCTAGAGCACCAAAGGGGGTTACATTTATTACTTTAAAGGGCCCACTCTATTTTGATTTCAACTTGCCCGGAAACATCCTCAGTTGGGAATTGAACAATAGCACCAAATCACCTTTTTTGAACTCCTTGTTGTGGATATACTTGTCATGGAGGTGCTTCATCTTCTACTTGTAAAGGAATGAACTTGTGTAGGCATGATACTGTAATTCATCAAGCTTATTCAAATGTGACGCCCTTAGGTTTGCTGCGACATCCCACTCAAGGTTCAAGTTTTTCAAAGCCCACATGGCCTTATGCTCAAGTTCTATTGGAAGATGGCACGCCTTCCCAAACACCAATCGATATGGAAACATCCCAATTGGCATCTTCTAGTCCGTCCTATAATCCCAAAGTGCATCATCAAGTTTTCTTGACCAATCCGTTCGGTTGGCATTCACGGTCTTTGATAAAATACTCTTTATCTCCTGGTTGGAGACTTAAACTTGCCCTCTTTCTTGAGGACGGTAGGGGGTCAAAACTTTGTGAGTGACACCATACTTTGTGAGTAAGGTATCAAAAGCTCGGTTGCAAAAATGCGAACCCCCATCACTAATAACGATCCTCGGAGTACCAAACCTTGTAAAGATATTTTTCTTCAAGAATGTCACCACACTCCTCACTTCATTTTTGGGCAAAGCAACGGACTCGACCCACTTGAAAACAGAATCAACCACGACTAGAATGTAGGTGTTCCCACAAGAGATAAAAAGTGAACCCATGAAATAAATCCCCCACATGACGAAGATGTCTACCTCCAAAATGGTAGTGAGAGGCATTTCATTCTTCTTAGAGATTCCACCGGCCCTTTGGCATTCATCACAACACTTGACAAGATCGCTAGCATCCTTATAGAGTGTAGGCTAATAGAATCCACAACTCAAAACTTTTGCCGCTGTTCTTGCTCCACCATGGTGGCCACCATAAGGTGAAGAGTGGCAAGCCTCAAGAATACCCATTTGTTCTTCCTCCGGCACAAATCGCTAGATCACACCATCGGTACATATTCGAAAGAGATACGGCTCATCCCAATAATAATCAAGGCAATCTCGTTTGAGCTTTTTCCTTTGGTTTGAAGAGAACCCATTTGGGACAATGCCGCTCACAAGATAGTTGGCTAAATTGGCAAACCTGGCATCCCGGTCATTGAAATGGCTAGGAGTTGCTCATCGGGAAATGAATCATTGATATCAAGGTCGTCATGTGGCCTCCCATCCTCCTTCAATCGGGACAAGTTGTCTGCTACTTGGTTTTCACTACCCTTGCGGTCTTGAATCCCTAGATCAAACTCTTGCAATAGAAGCTTCCACCGCATCAACTTTGCCTTAGAATCTTTCTCGCTCATCAAATATCGAAGAGTTGCATGGTCGGTGTGAACAATCACCTTAGTATCCATCAAAAATGGCCGGAACTTCTCCATAGCAAAGACAATAGCAAGTAGCTCCTTTTCGGTCACTGTGTAGTTGACTTAGGCATCATTCATGGTCTTGATAGCATAGTAGACAGGATGGAAGATTTTGGTGATTCTTTGATCCAACACCGCTCCAACCACGATATCACTAGCATCATACATGAGCTCAAAAGGCAAGCTCCAATCCGGTGCGGTAATAATAGAAGTAGTAGCCAACTTGAACTTAAGCAACTCGAATGTCTTCATACAATCTTCATTGAAATGGAACCTGGCATCCTTTTCCAAAAGTTTGCACAATGGGTTTACCACCTTGGAAAAATCCTTGATGAATCGGCGATAGAAACCCGCATGATCCAAGAAGCTCCTCACTCCCTTCATGGATGTAGGGGAGGGAGTTTGGAGATCACCTCAATCTTGGCTTTATCAACCTCAATACCATGCTTTGAAATTTTGTAGTCGAGGACAATGCCTTCCTCAACCATGAAGTAACACTTCTCCCAATTCAACACCAAATTAGTCTCCTCACATCTAGCCAAAACCCTGTCCAAATTGTTCAAACAATCTTTAAACGAATTCCAAACAACAAAAAAATCATCCATGAAGACCTCAAGAATGTCCTCCACCATTTCGGTGAAAATAGTCATCATAACCCAAAAGGCATCCGCAAAAATGCGAAAGTACCATAGGGACAAGTGAAAGTGGTCTTCTCATGGTCCTCGGGAACAATAAGGATTTGGTTATAACCGGAGTATCCATCGAAAAAGCAATAAAAGCACGCCTGGACAACCTATCAAGCATTTGGTCAAGAAATGATCTTTCCGAGTAACTTTGTTGAGCTTCCGATAGTCCATACACACTCTCCACTCGGTGACAGTTCTTGTTGGGATCAATACATTCTTGTCATTTGTTACCACAGTCATGCCCCCTTTCTTTGGGACACATTGCACGGGAGAAGTCCATGAACTATCCAAAATGGGGTACACAACCCCAGCATCCAACCACTTTATGATCTCCTTCTTGACCACCTCTTGCACTGCTTCATTCAATCTTCTTTGATGTTTAACGGAGGGTTTGGCTCCCTCCTCCAAAATAATCTTGTGCATGCAAAAGGCGGGGCTTATGCCCCAAATATCCGCCAAAGTACATCCTATTGCTCTTTTCCTCCTTTGTAGCACCTCCAATATGGACTCTACCTGTATTTTAGTTAAGCAAGAAGAAAGGATACTAGTAGAGTAGAAGAACAGCCAAGCAATTTATACCTGAGGTGCGGGGGTAATGGCTTTAACTCCAAGGTCAGAGGTTCCTTGATTGAGGGATTTATTAGAGGAGTCTTTAGATTTTCAAGATCCAAAGATAGATTTCGGGGCTCATAAGTGTACGACCCCTTACCTTACAATGCATTTACACACTCCACATAGCCATCATTCTCCTCCTCATCATCTAGGTTGAGCAAAACGGCTTCTAATTTGTCCTCAACATTCATTGTTGCACTAGCATCATCAACTATCACGTCGGTCACCAAATCCACAAACGAACAAACTTCATTACTATTCGGTTGCCTCATTGATTTGCACACATAGAAGACCACCTTTTTGTCACCCACTCGGAAAGTGAGCTCACCGGCCTCCACATCAACAAGAGCCTTCCCCGTAGCAAGGAAAGTTCTACCCAAAATGATAGGCACCTCATAGTCCACTTTAAAATCAAGGATCATAAAATCTGCTCGGAGGATAAACTTGTCAACTCAAACTAATACATCATCAATAATACCCAAAGGCCTCTTCATTGTCCGATCCGCCCTTTGCAACCTCATGGACGTGGGTCTTGGTTGCCCAATTCCCAAAATCTTAAACACCAAGTAGGGCATCAAGTTGATACTTGCCCCGAGATCACATAATGCTTTGGCAAAATCGGCGCTTCCAATAGTGCAAGGGATTGTGAAAGCGCCCGGATCTTCCAACTTTGTAGCCATTGAGTGCACAATAGCACTCACTTGATGAGTCATCTTGATGGTCTCACAATTCATTGATCTTTTCTTGGTTACCAAATCCTTCATGAATTTTGCATATACCGACATTTGTTCCAATGCCTCAACCAACGACACATTAATTGACAAACTTTTCATCATATCAATTAACTTTTTGAATTAGTTCTCGCTATTTTGCTTTGCAAGCCTTTGAGGGTATAGAGGAGAAGGCCTTGGCATTGATGCCTTAGCCTTTGGCACCACCAGTTCCGGCATGTCAATCACATGTTCCCTAGATGGGTTTACTTCTTCTTGCATCTCCTCCACGCTTTCATCTATATCAATTATCACTTATTCATTAGCTTGAACCACATTGCTTGGGATTTCATCCTCTTGAACCACAACATCTTCATCCACAATCCTTCTTTGATTGAGGTGGTAGCATCTCCTCCTTTTCCACTTCTAGTAGTCACGGCCATAGCATGTCCCTTATTATTCCCACCCTTCGGGTTCACCACCGTATCACTAGGTAGTGCCTCTTTAGGACGAGTGTTCAACGCTTGTGAGATTTGGCCAAATTGAACCTCCAAATTCCGAATAGAAGTGTTGTCCGAGGCTATTTGAGCATCGGAGTCGGCATTCTTCTCCATCATCTGTTTAAACATGTTTTCAATTCTACCCATCTCATTGGAAGAAGAGCTTTGGCCTTGAGAAGGATAGGGGGGTGGATTGCTTGGTTGTTGGAACATTGGAGGCCTTTGAAAACCCGGCCCCCGGTTGTTGTTGTTCCACCCTCCTTGATTATTTCCTTCCTAATTGCTTTGATTGTTGCCATTTCAATTGCCTTGATTACCCCAATTGCCTTGATTTTCTTGATTATTCCAATTTCTTGGATTAAAATTACCACCACTCCAATTGCCTTGGTGGTTTTGGTTGTTACAATTACCTTGGTTCCCTCGTGATCTCCATTGTTGTTGGTTTTGTCCTTGAGCATTGTTTCTTTGACCTTGGTAATTGTTGACATATTGAATTTCTTCATCTTGCTCATTGAATGAATCACCTTGATCATAACCACTATCATCTTGCATGAATTGTTCCGGACGATTTTGCATTTGTTGACCTTGTTGTCGTCTCTTGTTTACCATCATATTCATGCCTTCCATTGCATTCACATGTTTTGGCCCTTGAACTTGTTGAAGCTGAGCCTTGGCCAATTGGTTCATGGTAGTTGTCAACTCGGCAATAGATTGTCCGTGGTCATGTATCTCCTTGTGTAGGTGAATAACATTAGGATCGCCTTGTGGTACATTGGCTCTACTTTGCCATGCCGAAGAGGTATCCGCCATTTCATCAAGTATTTCAAAAGCCTCAGCATATGGCATATTCAGGAAATTCCCCCCGGTGAGTTGGTTAACCACATATTGGTTTGTTGTGGTGATCCCCCAGTAGAAGGTTTGTTGGATCATGGCCTCAGTCATATAATTGTTCGGACACTCTTTAACCATGGTACGATATCTCTCCCAAATCTCGTGTAATGGCTCATTGGGTTCTTGATTGAATGCAAAAATCTCATCCCGAAGTGTCGCCATATGTCCCGGAGAAAAGAATTTGGAAATGAACTTTTCTGCCAACTCATCCCAAGTGTGGATGGAATGTTTAGGCAACCTTTCTAACCAGTCCAATGCTTTTTCCCAGAAAAGGGAAATAGCCTCAACCTCAGTGCATCCTGAGAGACATTGGTTTGCTTGCTCCCCTAACAAGCATCGACGAACCCTTTGAGATACTTGTAGGCATTTTGGTGTGGAGCTCCAGTGAAGAAACCCTGCTGCTCAAGCAGTGTAAGCATCACATTGGTTATTTCGAAGTTGCCCTCCCTAATGCAGGGTGGGACTACAGCACTTGCATAACCCTCGTTTGGCAACACCTAGTGCGTTGCTCTTGGTGAAGGTGGGGGAGGTACGGGAACATTATCATGAGGTGGGCGACCTCGTCTATTAGCTTGAGGTTCAAGAGGAACCTCATCCATTACATCATCATCCACTTCCTCCCCCAATAGCACATTTCCAATGGGATCGTTGTTGAGGGCCATTTTTCGTACCTAAAATCAATTCAAACACAAAATTAGTAACTCGAAAGGAAAGAAAGACAAAACAAACAAAAACCTAGATATATAGTTAAATCTGTTTAACTCCCTGGCAACGGCGCCAAAAATTGATCTCGGTCAAACCCACACCACAATTAAGTAGCGAGACGACTGATGCAAAAATAACCCAACAAAGATCGGGATCAAATCCACAAGGAGTTAGAATATGGGATTATGTGTATATCTAAGTTGATTGCAAGTTTTGGCTTTAATTGTACTTCTACAATGTTGATTGGTGTACTACTTCTACTTTACTCTATTGAATGCAAAGATAAAACTAAAGGACAATATTATTGGTTTTGAGTTGTTTTTCAATTGATAAAGGAATCTAGGGTCGTGACTTCCACCTAGGTGGTTACCTAACGGGCTGAAAACTATAGGGCACGTTTGATTTATCGGGATAGTGGCATAGCAATCACACGCAATTACTTACTCTATACCTCTCGATAGTTTGAGCGATTTTGCCCGATTTGGCTTTCTCAAGTCCAAATGGGTATTTACACAAATCAAGTGATATATGCTCAAGTCGGGTCTTACTATCTCTAGATTCGACCCTTTAATTGGGGCTATCAATTTCTTGAATTCACCCCAATTCCTTGTTAGCCAAGTTTTCCTAAACCTAGTCTCTCTTTCTCAAGCAAAAATTAGGTTAATTAGGCATGAATCATTGTTTGCAACTATTAATTCTAGAGATTAAGCATACACAAGGCTAAATATCACTAACCCAATCACAAACAAACTCTAAAATTAAATACTCATTAAGTACCTACACTAGGGTTGGGTCACAACCCTAGCTAAAAATTTAGTTATTCATAGAAAATAAAGAAATACAAGAAGAAATTAAAATGCATAATCATTGATTAAACAAAGAAAATCTAGTGTTAATAAGTCAATCTAGTACAAAATTTCTTAAAGAAGTAAAGAAAACGGTTCAGGTGCACCTCTGCAAACTGAACTTAACCTAAAAATGACCCAAAATTGTATTTATACTAAGCTGAAAATATCTGACAATAATGCCCCTACGGAGGTTGTGCGGCGTCATAATTTTGATGCGGATCGCAAAATGGGCTTTTGCGGCCGCACAATTTTAGTATGGTCCGCAATCTTGGGAAATTGGTCTTGAAATCTTCAGGCTTCTATAGTCCATATAAAAGTGGGTGTGGTTGCACTTAGGATCATGCGGCCACACAAAAGTGATGCGGTCTGCACTCTTCAGCTTTTGGACTTTGATCAACTCTCTGATTCTTCAATCTTGCGGACTGCATAATAATGATTGCGGCCACACTTGTCCTTCTGCGGCCGCACATTTTTGGTGCGGTTCGCACTGTCTGAGCTGTATAAAACCTCCTCTCTTAATCTCACTCTGCGGCCGCACTAGAATTGTGCGGTCCGCACTACTAGCCTCTTTGCCCAACTTTGGCTTTTGTTCACTTTTGACTCCTTTATGAGTTGATTTTGACTTCTTTGGTTTGTTTCCCAAAATTCCTACAAGTAAGCACATTTCATTAGTTTCCGGGAATACCTTTAAGCATTTTTTAGCTAAAATGCAAGTAAAAGAGAGCAAATAAGCGGTCCAAATCCCTACTAATCAGGGCGCTGGTGGAAAATAAGAATTATTGATGGCTTAGTTTGGGGAAAGCCTAACTGAAATCGCTTTAGAATGGTATATGAACCAGGAAATATCCCACTGGCACATATGGGATGATTTGGCCCGTGATTTCGTCAGACAGTTTCAGTATAATGTTGACATAGCTCCGGACAGGAACTTCCTGTCTAATTTGAAGAAGAAAACGACTGAGAGCTTACGTGAATATGCTATTTAATGGAATGAGTAGGCTGCCAGAATAAAGCCTCCCATGGATGAGACTGAAATGGTTACGGTCTTCTTACAGGCCCAAGAGGCCGATTATTTTCAAAACGTGATGTCTGCCACGGGCAAACCTTTTGCAGAGGCAATAAAAATCGGAGAAATAGTAGAAAATGGTCTGAAAACTGGCCGAATATTAAGTCAATCTGCTTTGAGAGCCACCTCCCAAGCCATCCAAAATGGCTCAGGGGGTTTGGCCAATCGAAAGAAGAGGGAGGAAGGAGCCGTGATGGCTTCAAGATCAAGAGGGCCCCGTCGATCATATGATCACTCCTACATGACGCCCAGAACCCCGCAACACTACTATCCCCGCCAAGATGCAGCCTATGCCGTGGCACCGCCTCATTATGCAGTGATGAATGCCCAACCCTATGCATGGCCATAGCAACACTACAACCAAGTCCGATTTCCACCTCCCATAAATAACCATCCTCACCAAGCTCCATATTATCCCCATCTGCCACAAAATAACTACCAACATAATTCACGCCCTTGTGAGCCTCCTAGGAGAAATAACTTCACCCCTATCGGTGAATCCTACTCCAGCCTATTTCCGAAGCTAATCCAGATGGGTCTATTGCAACCTGTACCCCCAAACCGGAAAAATCCTCAATCCCTATCATACCGGCCCTATATCAGGTGTGCCTACTATTTAGGAGCCGAGGGTCATGATACAGAGGATTATTGGACCCTGAAGAGAGCAGTTGAAAGTTTGATAGAACAAAAACAAGTGGTGCTGAGGGACGAGGAAGTCCCTAATATGACTAACAATCCATTACCGGCTCACAATAATGGGCTAATCATTGGAATGATTTGTGATGACAAGGAATTTAATCAGGCCTTGAAAGGCATCATCGTCATCGCCAATCCGAAAGCAAGATCTAAAGCGGCGGTGAGACAAACCAAAACTAAGAAGAAAATCAGTCCAATTTCTCAAGCTATAGAAAAAGTTGTAGAAACAAAAACTGGGGCAGCACCTGCTAAGAATACGATTCTTTATGTCCCTAAGGCCCCAAGAAAAGAACAACTCATTTTTAAGACTCCCAAAAGATTCGAGCAAAGGAAAGCCACGCTGAATCTGCCGAAGTTGTATGTGCCAAAAGGGACCTATATGGCGCGGGGGGCAGTATTTCCACCAAGGCTGACTGAGCCCGTGGTTATCATCCGCACACCACAGAGTCCTATGAGAAACCCCACCGCAGTCCCCTGGAATTACAACAAAATAGTAGTTACTAACAAGGAGAAAGAGGTTATGGGAGGGGTGAACGAAATGAACCAAGCTGGGAAGTACCACAACCTAGAAGAGTTAAAGAAATCAAAACTAAACAAGGAGGAATGGTTTCCATCCAAGAAGCCTGTGACCGCTGAAGAAGTAGAAGAGTTTTTCCAAAAAATGAAAACTTCGGAATATGTAATAGTTGACCAACCCTGAAAGACTCATTCCCAGGTCTCGCTTTTATCTCTGTTGTTGAGATTGAATGAACATCAGAAGGTACTCCTAAAAACATTGAATGAGGCATATGTCTTAGTTGACACTTCAGTTGAACAACTAGAAAAAATGGTTGAACGATTCTTCGAGGTCAATATGATTTCTTTCATTCGCGATGATTTGCCCCCAGAGGAAGCCGCCCACAACAAATCCCTTCATGTGACTGTCAAATGTGAGGGCTATTATGTAAAGAGAGTCATGCTAGATGGTGGTTCTAGAGTCGACATTTTCCCTCTCTCAATGGTCCAGAGGATACAGATTGGAACAGAAAGAATCCGACCAAACAATGTTTTTTGTGCGGGCTTTTGATGGTGTCAAGCGAGACACAATAGGGGAAATCGATTTGATTTTAACCATTGGCCACGTGGATTTTGAAGTGACTTTCCAGGTTCTGGACATGGATACCTCATATAATTTTCTCCTAGGAAGACCATGGATTCATGATGCAGGAGTTGCGCCCTCCACTCTCCATAAAATGGTCAAATTTGAGTATGAAAACCAAGAAATTATTGTACATGGGGAGGATGAACAGTCCATTTACAGGGACCCTTCAGCCTCATGTCCCGAAGCTAGAGAAGGAAGTGAGCACATTGTCTACCAAGACTTCAAAATTATGATCGCCGACAATGCGAAGAAGGGGCCCCGCTCCCTCAACCTTGCTTATCTAATGCCTCGGTCATGGTCGCCACTAAAATGATTAGACATGGGTACAAGCCTGGAAAGGGGCTCAGGGTATCTCTACAATGCATCACAGAGCCCATCACTTCGACTGCCAATGAGAAGTTCTTTGGCACAGGTTTCCAAGCTAGAAATGCTGACAGAAAATAGGCTGATGAGTGCAAAGAATATGGGTGGGTCCTTCCCCAGCCCATTCCACATGTCGCCCGATCATTTGTCAAACCCAAATATGCGGAAGAAGAAGAGGAGGCCTTCACGGCTAAAGAGATTGCTGATATTTTTGAAGCCATGAAACAAATGTTATACGAGTCCCACATGGTCCAGCCTGGGGAAGGCACGAGCAATGCCGAGGTGCTGTACATGGGACCAGATGCCAAGCTTTAGAATTGGAAAGCTACCCCATTCCCTATCAGACAGGAGCCCTGATAGTCTAGTCTTGCCATCTCGTCTACATTACAAGTTATTCCAGGGTGTAACTCGAATATTTTTATTTTATTGTCTTTGATTTTGATGTAAACCCTTATATCTTCAATTCAATGAAATGAAATCAATATTTCATCGTCAATGGATGTCTCCTTTTCTTTATTCTAATTTTGCTATTTTTCTTATCTTTTTCTTTTCAGTTCTAATAATGCAAACTTAAATAACATGACATGCTGATGAACTTCATGCACAAATCCTAAAATGTTGTCTAATTGTGAAATAATGAATCAAGAGCCAGAATATGATAAATATGAGGCTTTTAGGGAAATAAATCGAGAACTGGAACAATTTGAGAATAAGCCTAAGCCAAACTTGAATGAAATTAAGCCAGTTAATTTGGGCAGTCCAAAAGAGGTCTAGAAAACCATGATAAGCATTCATGCCGATGAAAGAACTAGATATGCTTTAATCCAACTTTTATTTGAATTCAAAGACGTGTTTGAATAGTCCTATGATGATATACCAGGGCTGAGTGTTGATTTGGTGGTACATAAATTGCCAACGTATCCCGGTTATCCACCCATCCAACAAAAGTAGAGAAAGTTTAAAACAGACATCAGTGATAAGATCAAAGAAGAAGTCACCAAATAATTGAAAGCTCGTGTGATCCGAGTGGTCTGATACACCACATGGTTAGCTAATGTGGTTCCAGTGCCGAAGAAAGACGGGAAAACCTGAGTGTGTGTCGATTATCGGGATTTGAACAAAGCAAGCCCCAAGGATAATTTTCCCTCGTTGACAATTGTGCCAAACATGAGATACAATCTTTCGTGGATTGTTATGATGGATATCATCAGGTCTTGATGGATAAAGAAAACGCAGAAAAGACGACTTTCACCACATTGTGGGGCACTTACTATTATAGGGTCATGTTATTCGGTCTGAAAAATGTCGGGGCAACCTACATGAGAGCTATGACTGCCATCTTACATGACATGATGCACCAGGAAATTGAGGTGTATGTGGATGATATGATCATTAAATCCAGATCGCAGGAAGACCATGTGCGAGATTTGAGGAAATTCTTTGAGCGTCTGCACAGGTATAGTTTGAAATTAAATCCAGCTAAATGTGTATTCAGAGTTCTATCTGGGAAACTTCTGGGATTTATAGTTAGTCGGAGGGGTATCGAGTAAGATCCAACAAAGATAAAGTCTATTCGGGATTTGCCACCTCCGAGAATCAAAAAAGAGGTCATGAGTCTGCTAGGAAGGTTGAATTACATCAACAGATTCATTGCTCAGCTTACTACCACATGTGAGCCTATATTTAAGTTGCTAAAGAAAGACGCGATAATCAAATAGACAGATGAGTGTCAAGAAGCTTTTGATAAAATAAAAGAATATCTGTCAAATCCGCCAGTGTTAGTTCCACCCAAGCTTGGGAGACCTTTGTTCTTGTACCTGATAGTCTTGGAAAATTCTTTCGGCTGTGTGTTGGGGCAACACGACATGACCGGGAAGAGACCAAGCCATATACTACCTGAGCAAGAAGTTCACTAGTTATGAATCCAAATGCACTCTGTTAGAAAGAACTTGTTGCGCCCTAACTTGGGTCACCCAGAAGCTCAGACATTATCTTTTGGCCTACACCACATATCTCATAACCAGAATGGACCCTTTGAAGTAAATATTCCAGAACTAATGCCCACAGGAAGGTTAGCAAAATGGCAAATCCTGCTCACTGAGTTCGATATTGTCTATATCACTGGCACGGCAATGAGCGCTCAAGCCTTAGCGAATCATCTAGCAGAAAACCCGGTCGATGATGAATATAAACCTCTAAGCACCTATTTCCCAGATGAGGAAGTAAATTCAGTTGAAGTGATTCCAGAGGACACTAATTCTTGGAAAATGTTCTTTGATGGAGCTGTAAATGCAAAGGTGTCAGGATTGGAGCAATTTTGATCTCGCCCATCGGTCAACACTATCCATCCACAGCCCGGCTTTGGTTCTTCTGTACCAATAACACCGTTGAGTATGAAGCTTGCATTATAGGCATGAATATGGCAGTGGATCTGGATGTGGAGGAATTGTTAATCATGGGAGATTCTGACTTGATTATCCAGCAAGCCCAAGGCGAGTGGGAAACTCGAGATATCAAACTCATCCCATACAGGAAACATGTATAAGATCTTAGCAAATGGTTCAAGTTCGTCGAATTCAGGTATATTCCTCAATTCCATAATGAGTTAGCTGATACACTAGCTACCTTGGCCTCAATGCTGCCATATCCGGGCAATGTCCATATTGACCCGCTGGAAATCCAAATTCGAGAAAGGTATGGTTATTGCAGCATAGTTGAAATAGAACCGGATGTTCAGCCATGGTATCATGACATCAAAAGGTTTTTGAAAATAAAGGAATATACCAAGCAGGCTAGTGGAGATCAAAAGAGAACTATCAGAAGGCTTGCCAGCAGTTTCTTTTTGAGCGGAGAGGTCATGTACAAAAGAACTCTCCGGATTTGAATATTTTGAGGTGCGTAGATACCCGAGAAGATGAAAAAATCATGAACGAAGTGCATTCGGGAGTATGTCAGCCTCACATGAACGGATACGTCCTTGCAAAGAAAATCCTTCGGGCAGGTTATTACTGGATGACCATGGAAAAGAATTGCTTCAGTTTTGTCCGAAAGTGCCACCAATGTCAGATATACGGTTACTTGATTCATGCACAGCCTTCAGAGTTGCATCCTATCTCAGCACCTTGGCCGTTCATTGCTTGGGGTATAGATGTTATTGGGCCGATTAAGCCGAAAGCTTCAAATGGGCACAGATTTATTCTGGTTGCCATTGATTATTTCACAAAGTGGGTTGAATCAGTCACTTTCAAAGCCATCACTAAGAAAGCAGTGGTGGACTTTGTGCATTCCAACATTATTTGTCATTTTGGTATTCCTGAAACTATCATTACGGACAATGTTGCAAATTTGAACAGCCACTTGATGAGAGAGGTATGCGAACAATTTAAAATTACGCATCATAATTCTACCCCTTACTGGCCCAAAGCTAATGGCATCGTTGAAGCTTCAAACAAGAATATCAAGAAGATCCTCGGGAAAATAGTTCAAAGCTCTAGACAATGGTATGAAAAGTTGCCTTTTGTATTATTGGGATATCGCACAACCGTGTGAACATCAGTTGGGGCCACTCCCTACTTATTGGTTTATGGCACTAAAGCTGTAATACCTATAGAAGTTGAGATCCCCTCTCTTCGGATCATTGTCGAAGCCGAGATTGAGGATGAGGAATAGGTCAAAACCTGGTCGGATCATTGTCGAAAAGCGGATGGCCGCAGTTTGCCACGGGCAGTTGTATCAACAAAGAATGGCTTGTGCCTACAACAAGAAGGTGCGGCCTAGAAAATTTGAAGTGGGGCAACTCTTTCTAAGACGTATTCTCCCGCATCATGAAGAAGACAAAGGAAAATTTACTCTGAATTGGAAAGGTCCTTACATTGTAAGAAGAGTATTGCCAAAGGGAGCACTATATTTGGGAGATATCGAAGGAAATGACCCCGAAGCAGCTGTTAATGCAGATGCGGTCAAAAGTTATTATGTTTGACCCTTTTTCGCAAGCTTTAATGCTCTCTAATTGGGATGACGAAGGCTTTCTTTCTCACTACCCAAACACTACCAACCCTTGCAAACCCTTTGAGCCAGTTCCCTTTTTCTTTGATTACCCTCTTTGGAACCTGGAAGTTATTATTAAAAAAAGAAAATTTAAAAAAAATTAAAATAAATATGATGATGAAAAACGAAAAAAAATAAAAGAAATCAAAAAACAAAAGTTGCTTGAACTACGTTCGACTTGATTCCGAAAGGATATGTAGGCAGCCTCTCTCTGGGGTTCAGTTACACCAAAATAAAAATCCACATTTTTCCAAAGTTGAAACTGGGGCAGAAGTTACAATGATTCGGTGGTGATTTCGCCCGAAAGTTTCCAAAGTTATAATTCAATCCAAATTTCTTTAACCCAAATCCTTTTCAAGTCCTTCCAATCGATCGGCAAAGATGTTCAAATGGGAGGATATAGTTACTTGGATCTGATGCAATCAAAATAAGAAAAATAAAATGAGAGAGTCTTATCGGTGAAAACCCTCACGGGCATAGTAAGGCGATGATAAGCAGAGAAATTGAAAATGAGAGAGTCTTGTTAGTGAAAACTCGCAAAGAGCACTATAAGGTGATGGTGAGAAGAGAAACGAGAGAGAGGTTAGCTGGTGAAAACCCGCAAAGGGTGCCACTAATCAAAAAGAGGATCCTCACAGCTATCGGCATCGACAGAGTCCTAGCATAGTTTTGTGATGAATTTCTGAGTATTGGACGGTTTACACAGATCAGGCATCCAGTCCAAGAGGCATGTCATGTTCATTGAAGTCCACATGCACTCCAGATAAGTCCTTTATTTTCACCGAAAGGGATACCTCTCGTCTAAATTTATTTTTCCATTCCACTGTTTGTTTTTCTTTGAATTCTTTTATGTCTAACTCTGTTCCGAAACTAAGACAAAGAAGGGATAGCAAGACTAAATTACAGGATTATCGCTTGATTCAAGTTAATAGGCAAAAAAAGCACACAACCTCAGCAAGGGCATCAAGTCGACTCCGACTGGCCATGGTGGCTGATGCTTCGAAATCAAAAACTCTTGAAAGAAGAAAATCAAAGTCAAATGCCCACACAGGCAAAATAAAATTGAAAAGTTAATCCCATATGACTAACCATCATGGTAAAGTTTTGGAAAAGCCAAAAGTTCTCTGGGGCCAGAAATGAAATCGGTCTAGGAAACAACCAATTGCAGTTGAAAACGTCATTAAAAAGCCGGCCAAGATCAAGTGACTAAAACACTCAAGGCCACAAAACCAACCACCATTTCAAACAGACAAATTGCTCTTCGTTTGAAAAACAGGAAAACAAGTTCAATTCAAAGCAACCTTGTAAGAAGCAAGTGCAACCAAAAAGAAATCGCGTGGAGACTAAAATAGCTCTGCCACAACAACAACTCCAAAAAGGGAAGTCTTCTCCAAATTCTTTCCAGCATTTTACTCATTCTCTTAATAAAAAGTAAAGAAAAATTCAAAATCATGGGAGTATAGGGTCTCCAATCCCTAGCTGCATTTTCCAACATAGGGCCTCTACTCCCTAGTTTCTTTTCCAACATAGGGTTTCTACTCCCTAGTTGATATTTATTTTAGACATAGGGTCTCCACTCCCTAGTCTCTTTTCCAACATAGGGTCTCCACTCCCTAGTTGATTTTATTTCAGACATAGGGTCTTCATTCCCTAGTTGATTTTATTTTAGATATAGGGTCTCCTCTCCACAGTCTGCTTTTCCAACATAGGGCCCCCACTCCCTAGTTGATGTTATTTTAGACATACGGTCTTCACTCCCTAATCGCTTTTCCAACATAGGGTCTCACTCCCTAGTTGATTTTATTTTAGATATAGGGTCTCCACTCCTTAGTCTGCTTTCCCAACATAGGGTCTCCACTCCCTAGTCTACTTTCTCAACATAGGGTCTCCACTCCCTAGTTGATGTTTATTTTAGACATAGGGTCTCCATTCCCTAGTCTGTTTTCCCAACATAGAGTCTTCACTCCCTAGTTTTATTTTCCAACATAGGGTCTCCACTCCCTAGTAGCTTTTTCAACATAGGGTCTCCACTCCCTAGTCATTTTTTCAGTATAGGATCTCCACTCTCTAGTTGCTTTCATTTTAGACATAAAGTCTCCACTTCCTAGTCTCTGTTTTCTCACGGTACACCAATCCCGACCTTTTATTTGCTTTCAATAATAAAATAGTATAGAGTTTTGTTATAAATAACTCAAGAAATTTTCCTAGTGAAAACTGGGTTAGAAAAATTTCATTCTTTTGTTTTGGTGTCAGAGCAGGTTTTACCTCGAGGCACAGGGTTCGAGATAACTAAAAGAAGAAGTCTCAATCCAGAATAAAGAAAAGAAAAGGGAAAGAAGTGAATCCAAATTGCAAAAGAGGATGAAAAGATGTGGATTGTTCAAGGCATGACTAAAGTCACGAGCATTGCATGTCCCCGTTTTGATCAGAAGAAGTTGTAGAAGAATGAACTAGCACTGCAGCTAGCAAGCATCAAGAATCAGGTCAAAGTCTGCGTGAAAAAATAGCCAAGACTCAAGATCAAGCTTCAGAAGACTTATAGATAGGAATCTTGTAACTCATAGTTGATAGACATGTTTAGTTTCTTTTCATTTTAATTTTGGTGTAATAAGGAGCTCAACAAGCAGCAACAGCAGTGAAATCACAGCTTTTCTAGTAGTCCCAGCTACCAAAATTTTCAGAATTATACTGATCTGACTCCTTTATAGCGAAGGATATGTAGGCAATCTCCAAAGCAAGGTTCGGTCAAACTTTTCAAAATGCTTCTGAATGGAGTGTCAAACGGGCAAAATTGCTCGTAATTGATCACTTTATCTTTGCCCGAAAACTTTTCATGTTTCCTAGCAAAGAGGGACGACTGTGAGCACGTGATTTTTGCCCGACGAAAATACTCCTACAAAATCCACCAAAAATAGAAATTTTTAATTATTTTTAATTTTATAGAATTTTAGGAATTTCCGTTTAAGTAATTATTTGCATTTAGTTGCACATTTAATATCTTAAAATCAAAGAAAAACACCAAAAAATATTCAATGTTGCATTGCATAGCATTTTAGATTTTAATTGCATTTAGGATTTAATTATACGAATTAATTGTATTATTAAACAAAAATACCATTGGGTTTTTATATTTTTAGCTTTTAATTCTAAAATTATGATTTTATTTCATTAGTTTTAGGTTACTTAATTATTTAAATATTAAAAATAGTGAGTAGTTAATTTTTCAAATCATGATTAAGTTAGGATCTAATTAGGATTTTTAATTAAAATTATGAATTTAAAATCAAAGGAAAACATAAAAAGGGAGATAATAGGTTTGTTTGATCTTATGCAAAACTGGGCCAAAAGCTCTCAATGGCCCAATTACCCCACATTTCGTCCAGCCCAGTCCAGTTCCCTTATTTATTACCCAAAAGCTGTTAAAGATTCACTGATTAGTAGTTTTTTTGGCACTTGATTTTCCTTAACTTTATTTTGGTCTTTGGATTTCTTGCTGATTCCGGTTTAATAGGTATGTGACTATAATTTTGGATGTTTCTGTTAAGTTATTAATTTAAAGATCTGGGTTATATATTGCTTCCATGATTAATGTCAATATCCATATTATTGATGCTTTACTTCTTCACTTATTCTCATGATGTGATTGCCTTTGGATCTTTAATATATTCACTGGCAGTGGATTGAATTGATGAACCAAGAAGCTGTTTTTGTCACTATTTGTTTGTGGCATAAAATATTTTGAAAAGTCTTGTTAATCTTTTGAGTTAAGTCAATTGGTCTGACGTTCATTTCTCCATTGTTTGTTTGTTCAACTACTACGTTCATAAACACATGTAGATGATTCATAAAAATTTACGCAAATGAAGTTTCTTTCTCTGTTGTTTGTTTGGCGTGATCACTCCATCTCCTTTATGCATTTAGTCACTAGATAGTTTATTTCCATACTTGAGCCTTTTGTTTTAAATTTGTTTAGCAACTGGACCTCGTATTTTGGCTTGCAGCATGAGGATTTTTGGCCGTTTGGACTTAGATAATTCAAGTCTGGTTGGCCAAGAGTTAATAAAAATTCATAAGCTAGTTTCATCTTTCTATAACTAATCAATATCTTTTTCTACAATAATTTTCATATCCATGGCCTTCACAATAATCTCAAAGTCGGAAGAACAACTTATGAACACCGTAGTTTGCTTTAGGCGCGCTAAGTAAATAAATCGCCGCGACTATGGGTATGCTTCCCGCGGCATAATCGCGATACATAATTCTCAATTCGAGTGTGCGTTTCACGTGACTCGACCATAACTTCAAATAATAATAAAATTAACATGTTGTAAATTGCGGGTGCGTTTCACGTGGCGCGATTCGCAATGTGTACAAACACAAACGAGTGCGCGACATCACGACTTGTTCAAACAAATTCCACAAATATTAAAAGCGTTTAGAAAGTAAAAATGCACAATAGGTTCAAATATATATTAAATTAGATAATTAGGCCAATTATTAAGAGTTGAGCGACCATGCTAAAACCACGAAACTCGGGAGTGCCTCACACCTTCGTCCGGGTTAACAAAATTTCTTACCCGATCTTCTGGTTTCGCGGACTTTAAAAACAGAGTCAAATTTTCTCGATTTAGGATTTAAAATAAACCGGTGACTTGGGACACCATAAATTATTTCAAGTTGCGACTCTGAATTAAATAAATAATCTTATTTCGAATAATGTCACTTAAATTGGAAAAACTCCATATTCCCTCATAAAAAAGAGGTGTGACAACAGTGATGGATGATGATGAGCAACCTAGTATTCAAATCCTTCTTGGATCGAGAGAAAGGGATAAAAGAAAGGAAGTGCAAAGGCAAGCTTTGTTTCTAATCAATAAAGTGGGAATCTTGTATAGAGAATGTTGATGAAATTCTTTGCGGAGGGTCCAATCCCCCTTCTGATCTATATCTCTTCCTATTTATAAGAGCACATGTGTCACAAAATCCTAGATAGTACAACAGAAAGGAATATCCATTAGAATATTCCCTAGGGAATCTAAATCCTAAAATTGGTCGTCACTTTGTACCGAAAGCGGATGCTCGTCCTCGTCCTAGACTTCTGTTAAACCGTTTCGACCTCGACAACGATCTATCCCCTACATCTGAACTAGACCTTTTGGAGTCAGGTTGGCACGTCACAACTTTCAAAGACTTTATCGTCGTTGACCAAGTCAAACACGTAAAATGAAGTTTTCGCCCATACAATTATCAATTATAGAATTCTCTTACTGTTCTCTATTATTGGAAGATTAAACTTTACCTACGGAAGAAAGACTATCATCATCAATAAGATTTTTATTTCCTTTATTCTCTTCGTTTATTACTTTATTATTATTATACCCTTCTTGCATTGATTATATATTAAAATTGAAGTAAATCGGTTGTTAAAAACCAAAATTATTCTATTTAATTGATTTGACTTCAAAAACTATTTTTTGGATTAATCATCTCTAGCTAATCGACCATAAAGCAGATATAATGCGTGCATAAGAATAACGAATTTAGGTAATTAGACTGGAGATGTTATTTCTCATATCTCCAGAATTTAGGTCTGTTGGTCACAAAAAAAAAAAAGTCAATTTGGTCGTTCCAAATGTTTGTCATGGAATATTTACGGCAAGAACTATATAAAGACCGCAATTAAATTCATCTTGGGCTTCGCGTGGCATGTGATATTAATAAGAATTCAAGTTATATACACTAAAAATATACTTTAAAATATTTTCATACTTTAGGTGTAATTTAATTTATATTAATAAGTTAATTATCATTTTTACTAATTAATAATAATATTGTATCATAATAATTTATTTATAATTATCTAGTAAGTGGCTTGATCTTATAAATAGGCTTAAACTCATCACTACATATCACCTAAAATAGAAAAGAAAACAAGATCAAGATCCAAAGTTACATTATTCTAAAACGAAACTGCTATATATGAGCAAACAACAATCAAAAGAAAAGTACCGCTGCAATGATCCATCCCGAGACGAAACGATCTCTTATGTGATTATGCGAGTAAAACTGGAACAAGAAAAGCATGTAAATATACCAGGGTATCGCCGGTTTTCGGACTGGTCATTCAAAAATAGTCAATGGTTATCAAGTCAATGAAAAATAGTCACTATTTTGCTGCAACAGAGACCTGTCCAGCATAATATACTGGAGTTCGGTGCACCTGTGTTTGAACTCCAGCATATTATGTTGGACCGGTATACTTTGATGGCTCCAGTATAATATACTGGAGACTGGAGTACCGGTACTCCAAACTCCAGTATATTATGCTGGACCGGTATACTTGCTGGAACTCCAGTATATTATGCTGGAGTTCTAGTGTACTTATGCTGGAACTCCATCATATTATGCTGGAGTTCCAGCATACTTATCCTGGAACTCCAGTATAATATGCTAGATTTCAAGCATACTTATGCTGGAACTCCAGCATAATATACTGGCGTATTTTCCGGGTTTTGAACAGTGTTTTCGCTCAGATTTATCTTTACATAAAAAATGGCTAAATTTTGATTACTTTTGAAACTGGGCTATTTTTGAACGACCAGTTGTAAATCTGGCTATTTTTGAATTTCTCCCCTTTGTTTTGGGTGAACTTTATGGGTTGTATTTGGGCTACTTCATGGGTCAAAATGAGTTAAAAAATGATGTGTTTACAAATTAAATGAACCAAAACATTAAAAAAAAAATGACTTCAACATTGAGTTCGTTTATCCAATTGATTATAGTTGTCTCGAATCAAGATTCTTCGATCAAGAGAAGTGGCCATGAGCTCAGCCCGTAATATTGAAAAATTTGCAAAAGTAAAGACATCAAAATATTCAAGCACATGCAATTAGTTGATTTGTGCCTTGCTCTTGCCACCTTACTCTAATCCAATAGTTATGGCTACTTAATTGACCCGTCGATAGTAGCAATGAGCCATGTAAAACTTAGTTCGAAGGGAAGATTTCTGGATGGCGGTGATGAGACACGTGGAACTTAGTTCAAAGGAGAGATTGTTGAGTATGTGAACAAAGTCTCACGGTTAATAAGATTGGGATATTATATATAGGTGTGAGGATCTCTTAATGGTATGAGCCCTTTTGAGAAAAATCGCACGGGCTTAGCACGTATCATTTTATTTCACTAGAAAGACAATCCGTTGGTAAATTAGTAAAGAATTTTTATCAATAGACTACAAATGATATTTTTGGAAGAATTAACTAACGAATTGCCAAGCGCCAACCAAAAACCAATTACCAATTGAACTATATTCGTTGGTGAATATCGCGAGAAAATCTAGTGCATCATTTACCAACGAATTACCAATCAAATTTTTATCACCTAAATATAATTAATTCGTTAGTAATTAAATATTATGAGATATATATTGGCCAAACGATGCTAATTTATTGACAGAAAAGAATCAACTCGTAATTTACCAACTTTTTTTCTTTATCTTATTTGACTGCTAATTGTTAGTTTCTATATGGAAGTAAAATAGTATTGCACTATTAACAACCAAAGGAAGATGCAAAGGTGATGTCTCCAAAACAGCTTAAAGCACTTATAATTAAATTCTCTTGTTTTTCAGCAAGAGTTATCCAGTACGCTCACTATTATAAAGAACAGCCCGGTGTTCAAATTCTCACGTAAGGTTTAGGAAAGGAGTACAACCCAAGATGTGTGATATAAATATTCTATCCTAATGCAAACGTAAGTAGCGGCGTCCTTTGGATTTCTAAACAGAATTCCCTGAATTGGTGTTATTCCCTCAGAAATTCCATGTACGAAATTCAGCCAAAACATCCCTTTTTGGACTAGCATCAAAACCCAACTGAACTACACATTTCACCTCACATTGTTTTCAGCATCTATAGTTAATGTTTCTTTCTGATATGCTAACTTTTCAAAAGAGTTATGATATCTTGAGTAAATAGTTCCTAGGAGAAGGTGGGTTTGCATAAAAATTATGCCTTATCCTCTAAGCCTTCCCTACTGATAGGCCTTAAATTATTATTTTTTACCCTAAAATCGGATAACAATTGAATTTATACGCGGTCTTAAGGATACATGAAATAACTTGGTACAAATTAAGAGAATAAGTTAATATTGAGATCTAACAGTAAAAGAATAAATGCAAACCACACGAGTCGGATTGCCTTGACCCTCGAGTTCGACCACCCTCGAACCAAAGGTGTTCCAACTGAAGTATGAACAAAGTAACAAGATAATGAAAACTAGAAAATCAGAAAATGACAGTATATTGCTTGATGTTGCGTGATAATGACATGTTTTACAAATGATCAGACCCCTTTTATATAGTAGGGGAGTCCTACTATTGATACAATTCTATATGGGGTAAGAAATCTCATGATTAGCTGATTAACCGACATGTCCTTAATACGTGCCGAAATTCCCGCCGTGATCTGCACCCGATCGTGGATATTTCGTCATTCTGTTATTCGGCATGGTAAATCTCTCTCGATCTCGTCTGATCTCGATCTTGTCCGGTCCCAGGATCGAACTTAACGATATAATCTTGCACCTTGGTTTGGTATAATCCGAGGTTGAACCTTAACCTATCATATTCCAGTCTCGATTAACCACATAAGGGGCGAGCCTGATTTTTACAGTATACAGATAGTCCCCTCGTTTCTCGGAGAGAAGGTGATGAGAAACGATATAAACTTCCCAATCCCGTCTCGATGGGCCATGATGTAACCGACGAACCCGACTATGACGTAAGCGACAAGTGGATATCAAAACGTCTCGTTGGTTCAGGTACCAAGGCATTAAATTCCTGTCAGTTGTTGGTCGGCCACTACCGGTTCTGAACCGTCACCAGCAAGCTATAAGTACCCTAGCTTCCTTCATTCAAACTTTACATCCAAAGCTCCTCCTACTCTAATTTTTTTTTTCAAAATCCCTTTGTTTTGCAACTCTTGCACTCAAATTTCTTGAACTTTTAGCAAACCGCAGATCATTCCAGTTCTCTTTTGTGCAATTACAATGATGAAAACTTCCAAGACTGTACCACAAAAGGAGGCCGCCTCTTCATCACAACCCGCCGGTGGCGGGGCTGCGGCGGAGCCCCATTCTAAGGAATTCGTTCCGGCAGGATGCCCTACTGTTATCGATTTCAAGGTTGAGAAGACCTCCTCGGTACCGGGACGATGTGAGGCGGTCTCGAGGTACATATGCACAATTACCGATTATCTCCTCAACAAGGTTAAAAAGGATTGCAATTGGGTCAACAAGCATGTGGTGGTTCCTTCGCCTGAGGAGTCGATCACTACCTACGTGGAGGGTTTTCTAAGTATTTACACTTACCCCTTCATGTTGGGTCCCTTAGACCCCATCATCATCGCCTTCTACAAGAGGTACGATGTGACTCTTGGCCAGATCCACCCTTCCTTTTGGAGAATAGTGATCCTTCTCCAATTCTTCATAGGCAAAATTGAGGGATGTCCTTTTACCCTCGATCACCTTATGCGCCTCTACAGTCCCCGATTCTATCGAGAGGGGCTGATCAAGATTGCTTGCCGAGCCAGTAAGGCCCTGTTCTCGAGCATAGACGAGTCTCAAGACCGAGGTTGGATGGGACGGTTTGTTTGAATATGGACTTCAGACCTGATCCCCGCCGAAGACATGCCGTTTTTCGAGAAATAGAACATGAAGTGTAAGTAGTACTTTGCCTTGAAGGTTCAATTTTGTTGTTTTTCCTCTTATCTTCTTCCTTATTGACGTTGTTATTGTTGTTGTTGCAGTTGTGGCCCGAATACCGGACATAGTTCCTGAACTCAAGGAATGGGTCAAGGGCCTTGTGTCATAGAGACCGTATTCCGAACGTGCTTGGATGGAATTATCGAAGGGTCGATGGGAAACCAGTAATCATGGTAAGCTTCTTTTCCCGAGGTAATGATGTTCAATTTTCTCCTTTCGCTATTCAATCTTTATCTACTTTCTTTTGTAGATCTTCCCAAGGACGTAGCATGAGGCCTCCATCCGGTGATGAGGATATGCCTCCTGAGTCCCCTGCTCCGAAGCAGGGCGACGACAAGAAGAGAAAAAAGGTCTCAAGTTCCCCGAACTTGGTAAATAAGAGACTGGTGAGGAGGTCTCGCTAGCCCGGGGGGCTCCAGCGCTCTACCTTCGGATTCAGTTCATCGACTAAGGGATGAGTCAGAAGAAGAAGAAGAAGAAGAAGAAGAAGAAGAAGATAGGTCCAAGATAGTGGCCCACGTGCGGGCTGGTGATTCGATACAAAAGCCCTCCGAACCGGATGAGGTCGACGATGGAGATTTGGCCAAAGTTCCCGAACTAGAAGGAGTTGAGGCCACTCTGTCCCAAGCTAAGGTGGTTGAGAGAGAGATCGGGGGTGAGGCTTCTCGGGCAGTGGTAGATTTCCCGAGGGACGATCTCGGAGTGATCGATATTTTCGGATCCCCTCAGATTTCGGACGTTATGCTCCTCGAGCCCGGTATCCATGCCTTCTTGGACGAATTTGAGTCTGCTACCTTGGAGGATGTTACCGGGTTTGGTGAATTGCCGGTGCCAAATAAAGTAGTGCTACTAGGTCTTCATCGAGCCCCAAACTGATGGATCACTTCCCGGCCCCAAGTGTTAACCCCGATCGCAGGCGGTCGATAACTTTTTCTGTCCCGGAAGATGCCCGAGTCTTCTCTACCCCCGTGGGGTTTGCTAGTTACCTTAGGTGTTTGGTGACCGAGTAAGACCAAGCTGTGATGAATGTGGTGGGAGTGCCTTACCTATTTAATGAGGCCCAACATGCTTTAAATAGGGTAACTTCGAAGGTCACTTTGTTATTTATTTTAAACTTGAAGTTGTAAGTAATTTTAACATCTTTCCTTGTGCTTGCAGGCTTCGGTGTTGCATCATAAGGCTTTCTTTCGAATCCGGGAGGAGCACGAGGCTGAGGTTCTGGAACTCACCGAGAAGAGGGATGCTTTCAATCTTCTAAGCTAGAAGCTTCAGGCCGAGTTGGAAGCGGCTCGGAGGAAACATACCGAGATGGACGAGCAGGTATATAGAGTGCTTCACGATAGTGAAGACGAACTGGAGATCACTACTAATGATCAGATCCTACAGTTCTGTCAGAGGCTTGAATAGATCGGGTAGCTTCAGGCATAGGTAGATAGGATATGGGCTGAGGCTAATGAGTTCAAGAAAAATATGGGCATCTTGGCCTCGGAAAAGGAGGCCGTCCAAGCAGAGCTGGAGTCAGTCGAGTCCCAAATCGGGACTGTAAGAGAGAAAGCCT
The DNA here is from genome assembly GCF_000715075.1 of Nicotiana tabacum. NCBI lineage: Eukaryota > Viridiplantae > Streptophyta > Magnoliopsida > Solanales > Solanaceae > Nicotiana > Nicotiana tabacum. Next base: position 122,245,558 of record NC_134082.1, read on the forward strand.
CGGTACATGTCAAGAAAATCGAGGAGCTTCAATCCTAACTGGACTCGGCTATCTCTAATAAGGCGAACTTGTCCAACGAACTTGAGGTGGCTACATCTGAGGTGGTCGTAGCCAATACCAAAGTCGATGCTAAAATGGCCTAGTTTAAGTTCGACGCCGAGGCCATCAAGGCGCAGGCTAAGAGCATGGTGGATCATGCAAGGTGGCAAGCTCGAAGGGAAGCCCTCGAGGAAGCTCATGCTCAGGACTTCGACATATTGGCCAAAATAGAGAATGACAAATCAAAAGAAGCCATGGCCTGGAAGCTAGCCTTTCCCGAGAAAGATTTCGAGAGCTTAAGCGAGTCTGAAGACGAGGAAGATTCCGAGGACGGAGATGCTGCCTTGGATAAAGACCAGGCTACTTAGGGCTTTACATGTTTCTATTTTTTTTTTTTTTGCTTTCTTTAGCGTCTTTTTTAGGCCGTTTTGGCCATTGTAAATGTTTGTATTAGGCTGTTCCGGCCTTTGTAAAAAGACTGTTATATATATAAGGCTATCTTTCCCTTTTGGATTTTAAATTTTTCCTTCGCTTTATTACTTGTGTTCGCAAAGGTCGGAATGCCTTAGCATAAAATAATTTAGGTTGTGCAAGTTCAAACAAACCCTACCTTTACATTATTCTGTTTTGAGGCGTTTAAGGTTTGGTGTCACTGGGAACTTTCTCCCAAAGTAAGTAATTCAAAATATAGTTTGTCGAGGGTAGCCTTTAGAATCGGTTATGAAAATTTTGATGGCCTATTTTATGTTACGATTCTCAAATGTCTTCGAGCCGTGTTAATATAGTTGTGGCTTTTTAATTTCAGGTGTAGCCCAGTGGGCTATCTTCCCCGAGTTATCCAAGCTTGCCTAAGATAAGAGTCCCCGAGTAGGTATGGTCGTGGCCTTTAAACTTTGGGGGTTGCCTAACAGGTCTTGCATCCCCGATATTTAATAGCTCGATCTGTTTGAGTTTGTTTTCGGATGGCAGTCCCTGAGTGAGGGAGTGATCATCCGAGTTCTAGTTATAGTCGGCCCTTGAGCTCATTTCTTCGAGGAGATCAAAAGTACGAAATTCTTTAAGGGATGTAAATAGAAAACTTTTAAACATAAGATGAATGCAAGGAAAGTACTTCTCTTTATTCTTTTGCTAAACGGTTATACGTGCATACATGTTTTATGCCTGGGCTCGAGCAATCTACGTCAGCACAGTTCCTTTGACCGTTTAGCCCTTACAAAAAATCATACCTATCAAGACCCTTCCATTACGAAATAATTTCCTTGCTAAAGCAATTCGATATCCGAGGGTATAATGCCCCCAGTAATCGAGGTTGATTATAGAGAAATCTTAGATACTGTAAATACAATCTTCGACACCTATTCATGATTTGCCTTTGATTCTAAGTTAGCACAACTCACTATTGCCTCGTTAAAAACCTTGTCGGAAAATCCGTTTGGGACAAAACCGGTCTAAGAAAAAAATAGTGCAACGCATACTTTTAGACCTAAAGACTTCGTGCTGCTTTTTGTCGATCACCTGCAAGTGTTAGTCAAAAAATAAAAGGAAATGAATGGGGTCGTACCTTAGCATTAATATCGTTTTAGGTGGGTTACATTCCAATTGCTCGGTAGTGGTTCCCCGTTCATCATCTCGAGTTTATAGGATCCTTCCCCGGTGACCTCGAGAATCTGGTACAGTCCTTCCCAATTCGGACCCAACTTCCCATCGTTCGGATTTTGGGTGTTCAGTGTTGTGAGCACGTGATTTTTGCCCGTATAATTATATTCCTACAAAAGACGCAAATGGATTTTCTTTTAAGAGTATTTATTATTTTAGGAATTTATAGTAATTGTTTGGTAATTGTTTGCATTTAGTTACATTTTGGTGCATATTTAATATTTTAAAAAATCATGGGAAAATACCCTAAAATGTTCAAATTTCATGTATTGCATTTTGAGGTTGATATTTGTATCTTTAGGTTTTAAGTTGTTAATTAATTGCATTAATAAACAAAAAATTAAAAAATATTGGCCATTTTTACATTTTTAGCTTTTAATCTCAAAATAGCAATTTTCTTGCATTAGCTTTGAGTTAATTATTTATGTTTAAGTTAAAAAAAATATAAATTTTCAAGTTAGATTTTAGTCTAAGATTTTTAATTAATTTATTAGATTAAAAATCAAGAAAAGATAACAAAAAAAGAAAAAGAGAAAAGCTTGTTAAATCCCTAAATTGGGCCAAACTAATCCATGAACCCAAATTCTTCTCCACAAAATCGCCCAACCCAATACACTTTTAGACCTGTGACCCGCCCCAAACCAGATCCGCCCAGCGCAAAAAACCCTTTTTAATCTCAACCATTCAATTCATCCCATCCAACGGACACAATTAAAATCCATCCCCATCTAAAAGCCCCATTATAACTCTTCCCAACCCTAGCATTCTAACCTAGAGAACCCAGAATTGGCGCCCACCCCTTCTCCACCTCTGCCTCGCCCAAACTCGCCCGAGTTCACCCCAAAACTCACCTCACGTGCTTCATTCTCTCTCATCTTGCCACATAGCATAACTAACTCTGACAATAAGAAGATTCCTTCCCGATTTTCACATGTTCTTTAGCCTCTCGAGCGATTTATTGGATGAATGGGAGCCATGGATGGATGAAAATCAATCCATGCCATCCATTTGTCCCTAAAATAGTTCACAAAAGAGATTGAAAGGTATTTCGGATTTTGGGCAAAAGGTTCGAGAATTTGGAGAGGTTATATAAGGTGAGGATTTTCTTGTTTGAGGAGGTTTTTCTTTTTCGAAAGATTTTTTTGGGGGGGATACAGAGAGATTTTTCTGGAAAAAAAAAGCTAGGGTTTTGGGTTTTGATTTCGATTTTCCTTTGTTTTTTTTTCGTTCCAGTTGGTTAGTAGATAAAAAAAAGTTCATTCTAGTCTTGATTTCTGATTTCAAATTCGAAAATATAAAAAAATTCCAACTCCTTTGATTGCTGTTTTTTTTTCGGATTCTCAAGTTTGGGTTTAGATTTTAGAAAATATATGAAAGAGATCCTATTCTCTTCTCTTTGATTTTTGGTTTTAAAAATGATGTCCGTTTGAAGTTCTAGTTGTCGTTCGTGATTCGAGCTCCCGGTTCCTGACTTGCTCGTCATTGTTTCACTCGTTTCTGTTCGAATTTGTCGATATCAAAGTTAATCAAAAGTTTTTTTACTCTAGTGCATCTCTTTACTCCCTCTCTTATGTTATTTGGTGAATCTAATACACAATGAAATTCGGGGTTTTAGTTTGGAGAATGTGTGCGAGTTTGTTTAGATGAAACTAATCTGACTGAATGCTTCTATATGGTTTTAGCGTGTGTGAATGAAGTTTCAATTAGTTTCATAACTATTAGGCAAAGAAGGGTATTAAGATGTTGAAATACTAGACATTCTGCTGATTTCTTTAGGTTCGAGCATGAATAGTTGGTATGAATTAAGGTGCCGGAAGCATGATTAAGCTTCTGGATTGGTCATAATCTGTTTACGTTCTTGATAAATTGATGTTGTGGTCTTTGTTAATCTCTGCTGGATTTCATTTAGACATATGTTGGTCGTACTTAGTTTCTTATGATGTTAACCGATTAATGTTATAATTCAGAGAACAAAAATAGTTCTTACAACTTTGCGAGTTCATTTGTTCTTTTGCGCACTTTGTTTGGGGTTTAAGCATGAAATGAGTTGGGGAAGATATCTTTCGATGCTTTATATCTATTGTAGATCCTATCTGCTTAGCTCAAAATATTGGGTTGCTATTCTACAATTGATGCAACATCTTGTTGGGTACCAGTTTAGCTGGCAGTTTGCGCTAAAGTCTTTTGTTACGTAAGATATGTTTCTTGGCTGGTGTAGCATCTGTAAGACGAGTTTAAAGTGAAGGGTCAATCGTAGATTCTTTGAAGCATGCTCAATTCGACTAAATTATCCATAACTCATTTTGAAACTTTCTTTTGTGAAGTTGTAGGCTTTAATTTTTGAGATTAGCTTCAGTGGAATTGGAAATTTCAATTACCCATGGAATTGTATGTACGAAAGTTTAGTAGTGGCATATGAATATAGAAACCCAATTAATGCAACGTTTAATGCTCGGGTAGGTGGTGAGGATGATGATGAAATGCTTACTACTCAAGATTGGACGAATGTTAAAATTCTTATAGATTTTTTAGAACATTTTCAAATTGCTATAAATGCATTTTCTGGGCAATATTATCCTACTATTTCAAATTGTTTAGTTTATATTGCAGCACTATGTGATTTGTTTGTTGAATTTTCGGAGGGTGGGAAAATTTATCAATTTGCTATAAATGCAATGAAAGAAAAGTTTAAAAAATATTTTTTCTCTATCCCTCCTATTTATGGTGTTGTTGCAATGTTAAATCCTACAATGAAATTAGGAGGTCCTCATTTTTGGTACTCAAATATTTATAAGGCTTTAGATCTTTCAAATGAGGAATTTTCTACACTTGCAGATGCAAAAGCCTCAATTAAAATTAATACTCAAACAATTTATAATGATTATCAACTTGCCTTAAAGTATGCTAGGCCAAATGTTCCAACCCCTACTTCGTCTAGTTCACAATCGTCTAAAAGAGTTGCGGGCTTAAAAGCACTTAAATCCTGGACGGAGTTCAGGGGTTCTCAAGGTGATAATTATGATGAAACTTCACATCTAAATGAGTTTCAAATTTATTTGTCGCAGAGACTTGAAAAGGAGAATCCAGACGGCACTTTTGATCTTTTGGAATGGTGGAAGGCAAGGGAAAAATATTTTCCGGTTCTTGCAAGGATGGCTCGGGATATTTTATCTATTCAAGCTTTAATTGTTGCAACAGAGAGAGCTTTCAGTCAAGCAAGACTTCAAATAGGTGATCATAGAGCGTCTATGAGGGAGAGCTTGGAAAAATCTGTATTGTTCAGAGATTGGATCCGCTCGGAAAGAAGAAACTATGGAATTCCGGAATCACAATCGGTGATAGATGAAGCTTATGAAGAAATGATGGCGGAACTTGCGAAAGATGTTGCTTCGCCCGGAAGTGGTGATGAACAAGCTTCTTTTCCACCACCACCAACGCAACCTCCTCCGAACCTTGAAGGATTTATGAGATTTGTTAGAGATACAATGTAGATTATGGTGTAACTTGTACTTTGGCACATCTTCTTTTAGTTTTTTCTCTTTTAATGGTGGTATTAGTACCTTGTTGTGCTCATTCCATTGGGGGGAGGAAGAATAAGAAAGATATGTCATTTTTGGTAATAAAAATTATAAGACATGCCCTTGAATATCTTTTTGCAATATTTTTTTGTATTTAACTTGCAATTATTTATAAGCTATAATATATATATATACATAACATACAATATATACTACAAGAAAATATATAAGGGAATATATATACATAACATACAATATATACTACAAGAAAATATATAAGGGAATATATATACATAACATACAATATATACTACAAGAAAATATATAAGGGAATATATATACATAACATACAATATATACTACAAGAAAATATATAAGGTAATATATATACATAACATACAATATATATATATATATATATATATATATATATATATATATATATATATATATATACTAGTATACTATATATACTACAAAACAAGAATTTTCAAAATTCAAAATGAGGGCTCCACCCCCAATGACCACCAAAGGCCATATTGCACAAATAGCCGTTTTTCTTTTCAATTTACAAAACTAACATTCTCTAACACTATAAATACCTCCCTCCCTCTTCTTCATTTCAATACTCAATACTCATTTCTCAATCTAAATTTCTCTCAATCTCCAATTTTCAAGACTTCAAGTCTCAATCTTAATTTTCAAGTTACATTATGCCTCGTTCGGAAAGAGTGCGCTTATTTGTTTCGCACTACTATGAAGTGCTTGAAGAAAATGAAGAAGGCCAAATATTAAAGTGCAAGAACTGTGGAAGAGTCTTAAATTTTCGTTCAGGGTGTATCACAAGCATTTTAAGGAGGCATATAACGTATTGTGTTGATGGTATTTATCCGTAAATTCGTCTTTAAGATTTTTCAATAATTTGTGTTATTTTAAAATTATTAGATGTATTTATGCTTCATGTTGTACTTTCTTATTAATTTATTATGCATGGCAATTTAGTTTTACTATTGTTTTGCTATTTTACTTTTTCGTCAAGCACTTTAATAATTAGATTTCTACATATATACTACATATATATTTTTTATATAGCCATGATATGGTTTACAAGAAATTACCTTAAACAAAAAAAATTAAATAAAAAAAAAAAGCCCGGAAATAAAAAAGCCTGTTAGGCCCGCTAAGCCCACGAGTCCGGCCCGTTTAGCCCAGGACCATATGGGCTCAGGCCCGTCACGGGCTGGTTCCACCCGTTGAGCCCACGAAGCCCGGGACCGTCAGAGCCCAGGCCCGCTAAGCAAGCCCGTTAAGCCGGCCCGTTTGGCCCATTTAGGCCCGGCCCAGAGTACAGCATTAGTTCCACCGTAGTCTTTGATATTGAGGCATGAGCATTTGTTATCTTAGTGAATTTGTCTCTGGTGGATTGGCGAAACTTAGCTCTCAAGAATCTTCAATGGGTTTGAGAAACAGTGAGGGGCCTTCATCGTATTTTCAAACTACCTATCTTTTACTTGGTTACTTTTTCTGTACGCTCCCATGAAGAGCATGTTTCATATTTCAGCAATGTGCTCAAACAATACCCTGTACAGACTCATATAAGCTGTCTATGTTGCCAGCTTTTGCTGGATGCATTTCCTACGTTCTTTTCTTGATCAATTAATCGAAGGTTTGTTTTTGAGTAGCTCGTGCAATCAGACTATAACAGAGTGCATTAAGGTTCGTGTGCTATAGTGTAGTCTACAATGCAACTTTCAATTGTTAATTAGTAAATGAAAACGCCAGTAAAACTGTTTGAGAACATGGTTTCTAATTGGCTCTTATCTTTCTCTATGCAATGCCTCTGAGAAGGAAAAAATTGTAACTTGTCATGGATTCGTGTTACAATTGTCAGATTGGATGAATTTGGATATAGTTAAAGAAAGGTTTGAATTTGGATAGCTCTAGTTCCTAAATGCTTTCAATATTTAAATGTCGACTTGCCTCATTAGCATTAACTTGTTTGACTGCCGGGTTATGGAGTGGGGAAAGGGCGAGCGCTTCTCTTTAATTAAATCTATACTTCATCCACATTTGATTTCCATAACTCATGGTCTCGCAATAATCTCAAATTGGAATAGTAAACAAATCACAAATATCGTAGCTTGCTTTAGGCGCGACTTAATCTATCATCGTGATTGTGTACACGTTCGCGTGATATGATTATGATCCAAATAACAAAATCGAGGTATGCGTTCGCGCAACGTTGACCAAATTTTCTTAATATTAATAAAGCGTTATTGATTATGGACACGTACGCGTGACATGATTTTTGATGCGCCAAACAAATGAGTACACGTACGCGTGCCTCGTTTCCTTCTCGAATAAAAATAGAAAAATGTACATAGATTCTAAAATAAGTAATTAGACAATTTAATAAGCCAGGTATATGATTAAAGCAACCGTGCTAAAATCACGGAACTCAGGAATGCCTAACACCTTCTCCCTGGTAAATAGAATTCCTTACCCGGATTTTTGTGTTTTGCGGACTGTAAAACAGAGTCAAATTTGCTCGATTCGGGGTTTTAAACTGGTGTTTGGGACACCATAAATTATCCCAAGTGGCGACTCTGAACTTGAATAAATAATTCTGTTTCGATTATTGTCACTTTAATTGCAAAAACTCCCTTATGCTCCTTTCGGGTAAAAAAAAAGAGGTGTGACAAGTGTGACTTTCCTTAGTACTAAATCCCCGACATTAAAGTATCGAAGGTTGGCTCTTCGATTATAATACCTTTCGATCCACTGCTTTTGGGCGGCAATCGGACAAGGACAACTTCACGCCTTTCGTTTAATAGTTTCAGGCTCGTATTCATGGCTTCGTCATTTGATTCATTTGTTGCATATGGGAACCTGATAATTGGATCTTCGACTTCGACCGGTATTAGAGCTTCTGCGCCATAAACCAATGAGAACGGGGTAGCCCCGGTACTGGATTTCAAGGTTGTGTGGTATGCCCAAAGAACTTCGGGAAGAATTTCCTTCCATTTTCCTTTGGAGTCGGTCAACCTTTTCTCCAGGTTTTGGATTATGGTTTTGTTAGTCAATTCGGCTTGTCCGTTCCCGCTAGGGTGATAAAATGTGGACAAGATCCTTTTGATCTTATGATCCTCGAGAAACTTGGTCACTTTGCTACCGATAAATTGTTTCTCGTTGTCACATACGATTTCGGATGGCATCCCGAACCAACATATGATGTGGTCCCAAATGAAGTCGATGACTTCCTTCTCCCTGAAATTATCGTACGCCTGGGCTTCAACCTACTTAGAAAAATAGTCAGTCATAAATAAGATAAATTGAGCCTTACCTAGTGCCAATGGAAGAGGGCCGACAATGTCTATTCCCCACTTCATGAATGGCCATGGCGACAAGACCGAATGCAGCAGTTCTCCGGGTTGATGAATAATCGGAGCATGTCTTTGGCATTTATCACATTTTTGTACGAACTCCTTCGCATCTTTTTCCATATCGATCCAATAATAGCTGGCTCTGATTACCTTTCGAACCAATGACTCGGCGCCTAAGTGGTTCCCATAGGTGCCTTCGTGGACTTCCCTCAGAATGTACTCGGTATCTCATGGTCCCATACATATAGCTAGTGGGGCATCGAACATTCTTCTAAATAAGGTTCGTCCTCGGACAAGCTGAATCGAGATGCCTTTGTGTGCAGGGCCCTCGACTCTTTAGAATTTGAGTGTACTTTGCATGTCTTCAAATAGTCTATATATTTATTCCTCCAATCCCAAGTTAGGCTTGTAGAGTTTATTTCGGTGTGACCCTCCTCTACAGCGATCTCATGAGTTGTACGGCTGCCCCCGATTTGAGCTCATCATCTTCGACCGATGAACTTTAGTTTGCAAGTGCATCGGCCTCACTATTCTGATCTTGAGGTACGTGCTGCGAAGTCCACTCTTTGAATCGATGTAATGTCACATGTAGCTTATCTAGGTACCTCTGCATCTGTTCTTATCTGACTTCGAACGTGCCGTTAACTTGATTTACCATAAGGAGGGAGTCGCACTTAGCTTTGATCACCTCCGCTCCTAAGATCTTTGCCAGTTCGAGATCTGCAATTATGGCCTCATATTTGGCCTCATTGTTAGTCAATTTTATAGTTCTAATGGACTGCCTGACTATATTGCATGTGGGTGGCTTTAGTACGATGCCATGTCCGGACCCATTTACGTTCGATGCACCATTCGTAAAGAGGGCCCAGGTTCCCAAAGACGTCCCCGAGTTCATCAATAACTCTTATCTGCCAAAATTTTAGATTTAATGGTCGTCTGGGGCAGATACTCAATGTCGTACCCGCTGATTTCTATGGCATATTTGGCCAAATACCCCGAAGAGTTCGGGCTTATGCATTATATTTCGCAACGGGTAAGTTGTCACAACACATATAGGGTGGCACTGAAAGTATGATTTTAGTTTCCTAGAGGCGCTTAGCAAAGCGAGCACCAGTTATTCTAAATGATAATATCTAGTTTCTGCCTCGCCCAAGGTCCGGCTAACATAATAAATCGAAAATTGCGTGCCTTGCTATTTTCAAACTAGGACTCCACTTACCGCTCTCTCAGATACTGCCAAGTACAAGTATAGTTGTTCGTCCACCTTCGGTGTATAAAGCAGAGGCGGGCTCAATAGGTACCGCTTGGGTTCTTCCAATGCTCGTTGGCATTCCGGAGTCCATGTGAAGATGTTTTTCTTCTTTAGCAATGAGAAAAATCGATGACTCTTGTCGGAAGACCCGAGATGAATCGCCCCAAGGCAGCTATGTGCCCGGTTAGCCTTTGTACGGCCTTCACGTTGTCCACTACCGTGATATTCTCGATGGCTTTGATATTGTCAGGGTTGATTTCATTCCCCGGTTGGATACCATGAACCCAAGAAATTTACCCAATCCTACTCCGAATGCGCATTTTTCTGGATTCAGTTTCATGTTGTACTTTTTCAATATACTGAAGGTTTCCTGCAAATGCTTTAAATGGTCCTCTGCTTGCAGGGACTTAACTAACATATCATCAATATAAACTTTCATACATTTCCCTATTTGTTCTTCGAATATTCAGTTTACTAGGCGTTGATAAGTGGCACCAGCATTTTTTAACCCAAACGGCATTACATTGTAACAGTACTTGCCATATTTAGTGATGAAAGAGGTCTTTTCTTGATCATCCGGGTACATTCATATTTGGTTGTACTCGGAATAGGCATCGAGAAAACAGAGGATCTCGTGGCCGGCAGTGGCATCGATTCTGCCATCGATGTTAGGCAAAGGGAAAGAGTCTTTGGGGCATGTATTGTTTAAATGCTTGTAATCCACACACATTCTTAGTTTGTTCCCTTTTTAGGGACTACTACTACGTTTGCTAGTCATTTGGGGCATTTAACTACCCGGATGGACTCTATTTTAAGGAGTTTAGTTATTTCGTCCTTGATGAAAGTGATCGGTGCGGACTCTGCACTACTACAAAGTAGCGAGAGTGGTCGAAACAGCTTTTACCCGAGATGGTCGGGATCGATTTCCACAGGGAGCTAGAAATGGGAATTGGGTTCCTATATAAATTAGAGATGCGTAATTGCTCTTAATTGCACTTCTAATCATAGTTGGTTTTGATATTACTTCTAATTTTATGCTAATAAGATGCTAAATTAAGCTAAGAGTAAGATACTTGAAAGGTTGTCTAAATAGTTAAGAAGACACTAGGGAAATGACTTTCTCCTAGGTGGATACTTGACGGGTTCTCGAGTCTAAGGCAAAGTTGTCATGTTGGGGATTACGATATAACCAATGCACTAAACTTCTCTCTATACCTCTCGGTAGTTTGAATGATTTTGCCCTAATTGACTTTCTCAAGACCAATTGGGTATGATAATCTGTGCAAGCAATTTAGGTTCAAGTAGGGTATTACTATCTCTAGGTTTAACCCTTTAATTGGGGCTATCAATCTCTTGAATACGCCACAATACCTTGTTGGACTAATTTTTCTAGACTCAAGTTCTCTTTCTCAAGAAGAACCCAAGTCAAATAGGCACAAATTAGTGTTTGCAACCACTAATTCAACATGGAAACACAAATTAGTCCAAATATCAAACACTCATAGACATTCAAGCCTTAAAACTCAAGACCCATCAAATATCCACACTAGGGTTGAGTCACAACCCTAGCTAATGGGTCTAGCTACTCATGATAATAGAAGAAAATTGATAAATAGATGAAGAAAAATCCATAATATTTAATTACAAGCTAATACTTGAAGATTCAATGATAAAACTACTCTAAAATTACTCAAAATGGTTAATAAACCTTGTTCACGAGCACAACTCAACGTTAAAATACAACTGATGACCTAAAAATGGGAAAAGAAACGATTTATACTAGGCCAAATTTTTTGGACAAAAATACCCTTGCGGGGGTAGTGCGGATCGCACAAAATCGAGTGCGGCCGTAGTGAGGCTTCTTGGATTTAAACTCTGCTCTCTGAACTTGGCCACCCCGGGCCGCAAAAAATGCACCGCGACCGCGGTGACTTCTATTGCGGTCCGCATAAAAAGGGTCGCAGACCGCATTGGCATTGAATCTCCAAAGTGGCAACTCTCTGAACTCGTATTTGCGGACCACACAATATCGAGTGCAGTTGCGGTGAGGTCATTGTGGTCCATACAAAATATTTTGCAACCGCAATGCTTGAGTTTCCAAAATATTGCACTCTCGGAATCTCTTCACTGCGGACTGCACCAAATGGAATGCGGCCGCAGTGGACCTGTTGCACTGTGCTTGGACTTGTTCTTGGTACTTGTGCATGTTTCACTCTTTTTTGAGCTGGTTTTGACTAGTTGTCACCTTTTTTACCAAACCCTACAAACAAGTAAAATGTGTAAGCCTTTGGGACTATTTTGTACATATTTTAAATCAAAACTCAAGTAAGAAGGAGTGTAAAATGAACCATAATCCCTAGTTATCAACTCCCCCAAACTTAAGCTTTTATTTGTACTCAAGCAAACAAAATAAGACTCACCCCTTAAGAGTAAATCCAAGAAAATTCAGCTGACCTAAAGTGACCTCATCTAGCATCAATTGGGACTAACAATTTCCCTCAATTCAAATGAATCATTAACAACATTCACTCTTTTAAGCACCATGGTTTTAGTGCGACACAAGAGCATCAAGAGTTGACTCAACCCATCAAAGAAATTCTTTCTACTACTTTGGTCATTGTGGAACCCAAACTCATACATCCTCAACTCTCCCTAAGCAAACCTCACCTTTAAGATTGTAGCACTCAAAACGAGGATAGTGGAAACACGCTCATCTCTCTCAAATAAAGGTCACAAGTCTGGATCTAAGTATCATAAGCTTGCCCCTTATGTGAGTCACCACTAATGTAAGCTTCATTCAATTCAAGATCATATAGGGCTTTTGTGGAGATATAGTGAAGGCTTTTGGTTCAGGGTAGGAAATGTTTGGTCTAAGTAGGTTTCATCTTCCCTTTAGCACTTCTTTTGCTTCATTTTAGCACATATTCTCTTGACTTTTTAAGTCATTTAACTTCTTTCTAAGGGGTTAGAGAGATACATTGTCACTCTTTCTTGTGCATTCAAACATTTTTCTCCTTTCTCAACTTTCCACACCTTTCATCTCTTTACTTTTATTGAATCCCTTCATTCTTTTCAACATTGATCATTCTTTTTGTCTTTTTGATTTTCTTTCTTTTTCATTGCCTTTCCTTTTCTTCATTTTGTACCTTTTAGTACTTTGTTGCATTCCTCGTCTCTTCCCCCAAACTTATGATTTTGCCTTGTGGTAAGAAAAGATCGGGTGCCAAGAGGGGGTATTTTTAGAACGGATAAAGGCTTGTACCGTGGTTTTTGAAAGTAAAACGTCTATGGCTCAAAAGAGTTGACTAGGGATATTATCATTGGTAGGCTATGGAAGTGTTCAAGATATCATTCGGATCAATAAGATCCTATAATCACATCTCAAGTCTAATTACACTTAGGATTTCGCCTAGACAAACATTCAGGGCAAATTCTAGACTAATGGCTCGGGACTTGGACTTGCAATTCAAATTGTCACCACACAAGCTATGGGATTGCTAAAGATACAAAGTCAGGGGCCCACAACAACCTTAGCTAAGATTTGAGCAACACAATGGTCCCGAAAAAACACTTGATGATTAACCGCCAACACAAGAGTCTCAAGGTCACAACTTTCATTATCTTATACACAACAATTTGTTTTTGACCATAGGATCAAAGGCAAATGTGTTAGGCCCAAGTGAAGCTTTGCTTGAGGCACCCTTACCAACTAGCTACTATTTACACTAAAGGCAAAAAGAAAACAGACTCAAACCCTTAAGAAGGTTATCATGCCATCTATTATCGGGAAGTGTCACCCGGTTCACACAAATTCCACCTTTGGAAAGAACCGTGGCATTAATAAAACCAAAGGCTTATTGCAAAAACTCAAAACAAGAAGCTACGAACATAAAATAAGAAGCTATGAAAGGAAAAATGCGGAAAGTAAAATGAATATATACAAGAGGGGAATTGTCGAATATACATAAGGGAGAATGAATATATACATTAGAATGTAACTTTATATACAGACCAAAAGTAAAAAGTACAAAAAGTGCAAATAAAATGATAAAATTATGTACATACCAAAGGTAAAAAGAAAGCATAAAGAAAAAGTAATGTCATATATAGTCATCCAAATAGGGCTACCCCCTTAAATGAAAGCTAGCATTGTCCTCAATGCTAACTAAACAAAATAAGCACAAGAAAAGAAAGAGAGGAAAAAGAAACTCCTTATTGGCCCTCCGTCTGCATAGGATCCAGAGTCTGGGTCCCTGCGTCCTCGGTCTGCTTGGGAAACTATGACTGGCTCCCTGTAATTTGTATCTCCACTGGGACCTGGGCCTGGATTGAGTCCTGGGCCTGTATTGGAATTTGGGGCTGGCTAGAGGAACCTCCCTGCGGGTCCTCCAACTCTATAATAGCATCGTCAGTACGGGGAATCACCCTCTTCCTCTTGGGTGGCCTCTATATCTCCTGCTCTGGCTGGGGCTGGGCTGCTGGAGCCGGGTTATGCAATAAAAGATCCAGAGGCAAGTGATCAGCCTTCAACCTCTCTACCTCCACCCTTAACTCCTTCACCGACTCCTTTGAAGCACGAGTCTTTCTCATTTTCTTTGCCTCCTTAGCAAGATCCTTCAATGCCTTTCCATGAGAATCAACAACATCCATGATCAATTTTTGGTTCTCTAGGAGCTTCTTCTGGTTGTCCAGAAGCTCCTTGAGAGTGTCCTTCACTGACTGTGGGACCTGTGGTGGAGGAGGTGCAGAATGGGCTGCCACCAAAGTAGAAAGTACAGACAGCTTGGAAGTGGCTATCTGCATCCAGTTGTTGATACTGGCAAGGGTCTGGCTCAGGCGGTGGGCAGTCAAAGGAAATGTTGCGGATGATGGAATCTCCAGAACTATAGAAGTGGAGGGTCATGGGGCCATATCTGGAGTGGCAGATGGAGGCTGAGTAGGAGCCACTACTACTACTGGCTCTTCAGACTGGCCAGTTGAAGTAGTGGCTTTGCCCTTAGGGTCCTTGGGGTTGTCAGGACCCTTGGTGCTGTACCAGGAGAACGGTGCATTTGCTTTCACTTTCACATCAAATCTCTGTTTCTCCACATCTAGGTCCTTAAAGTACATGGTCAGGAAATTGGGGAAGGGGTAGGATCTATCACCTTCATTCACCACCCGTATAATCACCCTCGATATCACATTCCCCATGTTGATCGGGTACCCCGCCATGATCGATGCTACCAATATAGCCCGAGAGATAGGAAGGGAGTTGTCGTGAGTGGTGGGGTCTAGCCGGCTACAAACAAATGTCTCCCACCCCTTTGCTTCAAAGTTAAGGGTCCGCCACAGAATTTTTACCCCCGCTGTCAACAATGCTGGGGTGGTACCTGGTATTGTTAAGTACTCAGCTAGCCACTGCCGGGTATCCTCCCCCAAAGCTACCTTGTCTAAGTACAAGGTCTCATCCTCCTCCGAGAAGCCCAGGTAGTCATTTATAGTTTTGCCATCAAATTTCACTTTCAAATTCCGCACTTTATTCACTGTGGTACCCTTTTTGATGTGGGCAATATTGGTGTAGAATTCTTTGACTAAGTACTTATTATCATCCTCCACGTGGCCTATGAAGTAGTCCCAGCCTGCTCTCTCTCTGAACTACCTCAACACATTGGGGTTGTGAGGCATAAGGTCCCATGTGATGAATTTCTGCTCAGGTATTAACTTCTTTATGGGCCACCATTCTCTGAACTTGTGGTAAGCCACTTCACTTACGAACCTGTCATGCCATGCCTCCAGGTTCTTGGTTCTCTCTACCCCTCCTACTTGAGGCTCACCCCCTCCTACTTCTTCTCCTTCTTCTTCTATGGGCCCCTCCCAAGATAGTGAAACTGTAAGTGAGGTGGAATATTCATTATCACTGTCTGCAGCTGAGCCCTCAGACGACTCAGAAGATATGCGCACTGATGCTTGGGCAGTAGGAGAGCCCAGAGGTGTATCCCTCAATCTTTTCCTCTCCGACCAGTCAGAAACATACTCTGGCACAGAGTCTCAGTCAGATGCCTCACGGGAAGGCTCATATTTACTCCCAGATTGGTCAATAGCTCTATCACCAGTCTTTATGAGCCTTTTGGTGTTTTTGATATTTTTCCGGGCTTGCAGGGTCAATCTAATCATGTCTTGTACCCTACCCCAGGAGGACTCTCCTTCCCCTTTCTGTTTATCGCCTCTGACTTGTGATTTTACCATGATCTGCAAAGAACAGTTGAGCTTTATTAGTATTAGCAGAATCAGTGAAGCATTGCAGAATAATATTGTAGACAGTCAGAATTTGTAGACCACCGCACAAAATGAAGTGTGTCCGCAAAGCAACTACCGCGGACCGCACAAAATGCACCGCGGTCCGCATTGAGATGGGGATCAAACTACCCACTCTCTGATTCTAGGCACCGTGGACCGCACAAAATGTGTTGCGGTCCGCATTGAGGCACCGCGGACCGCACAAAATCCATCGTGGTCGCGGTCCTCAATCATCAGCTTTCAGAACTTTCACCACTGCGGCCCGTACAAAATAGCATTGCGGACCGCACAGAAGTACTGCGGAACACACAAAATCCACCGCGGTCTGCGGTGAACACCCAACAGCAATACCAACCTAGGGTTCAAATTTTTCACATTTTTAGTATAATTTTTCACCTATTCTTGATTCCCTAGGTGTTGAATCAGTGTTTTAACTAACTAGTCCTAATTTAAACATGATTAAACAAACCTACTATACAGAATTGAAAGAAAACAGGAAGAACAAGAAGAAAAACTAAGAAAATAAAAGTTAAAAGAAAATAGCAAAATTAAACAACTAAGAAATAATTAAAGTTACCAGAAGTGAGATGCAATGTTGATTAACGAGACTTAGCAACTGAATTCGTGCAATTAGATGAGATGAACAGTGATTTTTTAGCTTTTGAGCGCAAAGGGTCGAAAAGTTTAAATTGAGGGCCTCAGGTCCTATTTATAGAAAAAGGAATTGGGGCCCATCTCACCTACCCACCGTGGACCGCACAAAATGGCATCGCGGTCCGTGATACTCAGAAACAAGAGGTATTGAGGAGAAGTCCACTGCGGACCGCAAGAAATGCAATGTGGCTGCAGTGGTCTACCGCGGACCGCACAAAATGCATTGCAGCCACGGTGGCAAACTTCAGAGACTCCTCATTTTTTACCAAATAACTTTGCGATCCGCATTGAATTGTTGCCCCCACAAAGAGGCCACTACGGTCCGCACAAAATGCATTGCGGCCGCAGTACAAACTTCATAGAGTGCATTTTTCCAACTTGGTCATGCACTGCATCAAAACAATCCTACAATATCTCACAACTAATTAGTCCAAAAGCAAATCCTATACTACAAAGAAAATCAAAGAAAAACAAAAAGAAAGACACATGGGTTGACTCCCAAGAAGCGCCTGATTTAACGTCGCGGCACGATGCAGGTTACCATCAAATCACTTTAGATGGAGCAGTGCCACCACGTGGCTATCATCAATCTTGCCCAAGTAGTGCTTGACCCTGTGCCCATTAACTCTGAAAACCTCCCTATTTTTGTTCTTCAAGTCAAGTGCACCAAACGGAGTCACAAACACCACTTCAAAAGGTCCACTCCATTTCAACTTAAGCTTTTCCGGAAACAGACGTAACCGAGAGTTGAACAAGAGAACCAAATCACCCACTTTGAACTCCTTGCCACGAACATATTTATCATGAAAGTACTTCATCTTGTCCTTGTACAAGGACAAACTGGAGTAGGCATGGAATCGGAATTCATCAAGTTCA
Source organism: Nicotiana tabacum (assembly GCF_000715075.1). Taxonomy (NCBI): domain Eukaryota; kingdom Viridiplantae; phylum Streptophyta; class Magnoliopsida; order Solanales; family Solanaceae; genus Nicotiana; species Nicotiana tabacum. The sequence continues at coordinate 122,263,212 of NC_134082.1, forward strand.
TTAAGTTGCTCCACATGAAGATTTGTTGCCACATCCCATTCAAGATTTAGCTTCCTCAAAACCCACATGGCCTTGTGCTCTAACTCAACCGGTAGATGGCAAGTTTTTCCAAACACCAACCAGTACGGAGACATACCAATCGGAGTCTTGTAAGTAGTCCTATAAGCCTATAGAGCACTATCCAACTTCTTTGACCAAATGGTCCTATTTGCATTGACCGTTTTTGACAATATACTCTTGATTTCCCTGTTTGAGACTTCAACTTGGCCACTCGTCTGAGGATGATAAGGAGTAGAAACTTTGTGATTGACACCATACTTTGCAAGTGAAGTGTCAAAAGCCATATTACAAAAATGAGATCCCCCATCACTTATGATTGCACGAGGAGTGCCAAACCTTGTAAAAATGCTCTTCTTGAGAAACGTAACAACATTTCGGGCCTCATTGTTGGGTAAAGCCACGGCTTCAACCCACTTTGAAACATAGTCAACCGCCACAAGACTGTATGTGTTCCCATACGAGCTAACAAACGGGCCCATAAAATCAATGCCCCATACATCAAAAATATCAACCTCAAGAATGGTATTGAGAGGCATCTCATTTTTCTTCGAAATTCCACCCGCTCATTCACATTCGTCGCACCTCTTCACAAGTTCACTTGCATCTTTGTACAAAGTTGGCCAATAAAACCCGCAACTAAGAACTTTTGAAGCCATCCTCTCCCCGCCATGATGGCCACCATAGGGAGAGGAATGACAAGCCTCTAAGATACTCAATTGCTCTTCCTCCGGGACACACCTTCGGATCACACCATCCGTGCAAATCTTGAACAAGTACGGCTCATCCCAATAGAAATCCAAACTATCTCGTTTGAGCTTCTTCTTTTGGTTAGAAGAGAGCTCACACGGGATTATCCCAGTCACAAGTAAATTAGCAATGTCCGCAAACCATGGCATACCATTCACTGACACCGAAAGGAGTTGTTCGTCGGGAAATAAATCATTGATCTCTAGGTCATCACAAGGCCTCCCCTCCTCCTCCAAGCGGGACAAGTGGCCCACCACTTGGTTTTTACTACCTTTCCGATCCACAATCTCCAAATCAAACTCTTGAAGTAACAAGACCCATCGCATCAGTCTAGCTTTGAAATCCTTCTTCATCATCAAGTACCGGAGTGCGGCATGATCGATATGGACTATGACCTTGGCACCCATAAGATATGACCGAAATTTCCCCATTGCGAACACAATAGCCAAAAGCTCTTTCTCAGTCACCGTGTAGTTCACTTGAGCATCATTCATTGTCTTTCTCGCGTAGTACACCGCATGAAATATTTTATTCACTCTTTGACCCAAAACTGCTCGAACCGCAACATCGCTCGCATCACACATGAGCTCAAAAGGCAAGCTCCAATTGGGTGCGGTAATAATAGGAGTGGTGGTCAACTTGTGCTTGAGAAGTTCAAAGGCTTGCATACAGCTCTCATCGAACATGAACTTGGCATCTTTTTCCAATAACTTGCATAAGGGATTCACTACCTTCGAAAAGTCTTTGATAAATATCCGGTAGAACCCCGCATGCCCAAGAAAACTTCTAACTCCCTTAACAGAGGTAGGGGAGGGAGCCCTGAAATCACATCAATTTTTGCTTTGTCCACCTCTATACCATGCTTTGAAATTTTATGCCCAAGAATTATGCCCTCCTGAACCATGAAGTGGCATTTTTCCCAATTAAGAACAAGTTTGGTTTCTTCACAACGGACCAACACTCTATTAAGATTTTTCAAACATTCCTCAAATGAATCAACCACAACACTAAAGTCATCTATGAACACCTCCAAAATATCTTCCACTATATCAATGAAAATGACCATCATACACCGCTGAAATGTAGTCGGTGCATTGCATAACCCAAAAGGCATCCGAGAAAAGGCAAAGGTTTCATATGGACAAGTGAATGTGGTCTTCTCCTGATCTTCCGGATCAATCAAGATTTGGTTGTATCCAGAATACCCGTCAAGAAATAGTAGAAGGCATGCCCAGCAAGTCAATCTAACATTTGATCAAGAAAAGGCAATGGAAAGTGATCATTGCGGGTCACTTTATTCAACTTGCGGTAATCCATGCACACCCTCCACCCGGTGACGGTCCTGGTAGGAATCAACTCATTTTGTGAATTTGCAACCACGGTCATGCCACCCTTCTTCGGCAAACATTGCACCACTGAAGTCCAAGAGTTATCAGAGATGGGGTACACAACCCCGACATCCAACCGCTTGATCACCTCCTTTTTCACAACTTCTTGCATTGCCTCGTTCAACCTCCTTTGATGTTCCAAGGAGGGATTTGCATCATCTTCCAGAATAATCTTGTGCATACAGAATACGGAGCTTATTCCTTGAATATCAGCTAAAGTCCATCCAATTGCCTTTTTCCACTTTTGAAGCACCGCCAATGTGGCATCAACCTACATGTTAGTGAGACAAGAAGAAAGAATAACCGGCAAAGTTGAACTAGGGCCTAAGAACTCATACCTGAGGTGTAGAGCAACGACTTCAACTCCAACACTGGAGGTTCCTCAATTGAAGGTTTTGTTGGTGGAGTCTTCTTATTCTCAAGATCCAAAGAGAGTTTCCTGGGCTCATAAGAGTAAGAGCTCATTCCATGTAAAGCATTCACGCACTCCACTCAGCCTTCATCCTCATTTATATCAAGATTCAACAATACGGCCTCTAGAAGGTCCTCTACATTGAACATTGCACTGGTATCATTAACTATCACTGCCGTGACAAGGTCCACAAAAGAGCACACCTCAGAACTGTTGTGCTGCTTCATTGACTTGCACACATGAAATACCACTTTCTCATCACCCACTCGGAAGGTGAGTTCCCCTGCTTCCACATCAACTAAGGCCTTCCCAGTAGCAAGGAAAGGTCTTCCCGATATGATTGGAACTTCATAATCTACCTCACAATCCAAGATCACAGAATCAGCTGGCAAGATAAATTTTTCCACCCAGACAAGAACATCATCAATCATACCCAACGTTCTCTTCATATTTCTATCCGCCATTTGTAATCTTATGGAAGTCGGCCTCGGTTTCCCAATATCCAAAGTCTTGAAAACTGAGTAGGGCATCAAGTTATACTCGCCCCAAGTTACATAGAGCTTTAGCAAAGTCCGCACTCCCAATAGTGCAAGGAATGGTGAAAGCACCCGGATCTTCTAGCTTCGGGGCCATTGAGTGCACTATTGCACTAACTTGGTGGGTCATCTTGATAGTTTCACAATCCATGGATCTTTTCTTTGTCACCAAGTCCTTTATTAATTTAGCATAGCCCGACATTTGTTCCAGAGCCTCCACCAAAGGCATTTTAGTTGGAAGAATTGCCCCTTTGGCATTGATAGTTGTTCATGTATTGCACCTCTTCATTCTACCCATCATAACCATCATCTTGGAATCCACCACAATCATTGTCATATTGATCTGAACTCCCTTGGTTTTGTTGACCTCTTTGTCTTCTTTTGTTCACTAGCATTTTGACACCCTCCATAGCATTTACTTGGCACGGATTTTAAACCTATTGTAACTGTGCCTTAGCTAGATGGTTCATTGTGGTTGTCAGCTATGCTATAGCCTGCCCATGGTCATGTAACTCTTTGTGCAAGTAAGTGACCGTGGGGTCACCCTGGGGCACATTGGTTCTACTTTGCCAAGCGGAGGACATGTCAACCATCTCGTTAAGAATGTCACAAGCCTCATCATAAGACAGCTTCATGAAGTTACCCCCAGTAAGTTGGTTCACTATGCACTGGTTTGTTGTGTTAATGTCCCGGTAGAAAGCCTGTTGGATCATTGCCTCAGTCATATCATTGTTGGGGCATTCCTTTACCATGGTTCTATATCACTCTCAAATCTCATGTAGTGGTTCGGTGGGCTCCTGCTTGAAAGCTAAGATCTCATCTCTCAATGCTGCCATGTGCCCCGGTGAGAAAAACTTTGCAATGAACTTATCCTCCGAACTCATTCCAAGTAGTGATTGAATGGTTGGGAAGTCGTTCAAGCCAATCCAATGTATTCCCTCTAAGTGAGAAAGAGAATAGTCTCAACCGAAGTGCATCCTCGGACACATTAATTAGCTTGCTCCCCTAATAGGTATCCATGAAACCCTTGAGATGTTTGTAAGTATTTTGATTGGCAGCGCTCGTGAAATACCCACGCTACTCCAGCAATGTCAGCATCACATTTGTAATTTGAAAATTTTTCCGCCCAGATCCGGGGAGGGACAATTGCACTTGCATATCCTTGGTTAAGAAGCACTCGAGGAGCCACTCTTAGAGGTAGCGGGGGAGGGTCTGGAATATTATCATTGGCCTAGTGGCGTCTCCTTTGTCCTTAAGTCACAATAGGAACCTCATCATCAACATTGTCATCTACCTCTTCCCCTGGCGGAAGATCTCCAAGAGGTGCGTTGCTTGCTGCCATAATGTACCTGAAGTTGTGACACACACAAATTAGTAACACGGAAGGAAAGAAGAACAATACAAAAAGCTATTTAGATAGATAGCCAAAATCGTTAGCTCCCCAGCAATGGCGCCAAAAAGTGATTTGTGTCAACCCTGCACTACTACAAAGTAGCGAGAGTGGTCGAAGCAGCTTTTACCCGAGATGGTCGGGATCGATTACCACAGGGAGCTAGAAATGAAAATTGGGTTCCTATCTAAATTAGAGATGCATAATTGCTTTTAATTGCACTTCTAATCATAGTTGATTTTGATATTACTTCTAAATTTAAGCTAATAATATGTTAAATTAAGCTAAGAGTAAGATACTTGAAAGGTTGTCTAAATAGTTAAGAAGGTACTAGGGAAGTGACTTTCTCCTAGGTGGATAATTGACGGGTTCTCGAGTCTACGGCAAAGTTGTCATGTTGGGGATTACGATATAACCAATACACTAAACTTCTCACTCTATACCTCTTGGTAGTTTGAGTGATTTTTCCCTAATTGACTTTCTCAAGACCAATTGGGTATGATAATTTGTGCAAGCAATTTAGGTTCAAGTAGGGTATTACTATCTCTAGGTTTAACCCTTTAATTGGGGCTATCAATCTCTTGAATACGCCCCAATTCCTTGTTGGACTAATTTTCCTAGACTCAAGTTCTCTTTCTCAAGAAGAACCTAAGTCAAATAGGCACAAATTAGTGTTTGCAACCACTAATTCAACATGGAAAATACAAATTAGTCCAAATATCAAATACTCATAGGCATTCAAGCCTTAAAACTCAAGACCCATCAAATACCCACATTAGGGTTGAGCCACAACCCTAGCTAATGGGTCTAGCTACTCATGATCATAGAAGAAAACTGATAAATAGATGAAGAAAACCCCATAATATTTAATTACAAGCTAATACTTGAAGATTCAATGATAAAACTACTCTAAAATTACTCAAAATCACTAAGAAACCATGTTCACGAGCGCAGCTCAATGTTAAAATACAACTGATGACATAAAAATGGGAAAAGAAACTATTTATACTAGGCCGAGTTTTCTGGAAAAAAACACCCATGTGGGGGTAGTGCGGACCGCACAAAATCCAGTGCGGCCGCAGTGAGGCTTCTTGGCTTTAAACTCTACTCCCTGAACTTGGCCACCGCAGGCCGCATAAAGTGCATCGCGGCCGCGGTGGCTTCTATTGCGGTCCGCATAAAAAGGATCGCGGACCGCATTGGCATTGATTCTCCAAAGTGTCAACTCTCTGAACTCCATCTTTGTAGACCGCACAATATCGAGTGTGGCGGCGGTGAGGTCATTGCAGTCCGCACAAAATGCTTTGCGGCCGCAATGCTTGAGTTTCCAAAATTTTGCACTCTCTGAATCTCTTCACTGCGGACTGCACCAAATGAAATGCGGCCGCAGTGGACCAGTTGCATTGTGTTTGGACTTGTTCTTGGTACTTGTGCATGTTTCACTCCTTTTTGAGCTAGTTTTTTAGTTGTCACCTTTTTTACCAAACCCTGCAAACAAGTACAACATATAAGCCTTTGGGACTATTTTGTACACATTTTTAATCAAAACTCAAGTAAGAAGGAGTGTAAAATAAACCATAATCCCCAGTTATCAAAAAGCATGCTTGATCTCAGACTGTGGTCTCCTTTTTTGCTTCACCAGATGGAATTTGGGTCCAGGCTCAGTTTGCGAGTGGTGATCTCCAGTGGGATCCCTGTCATATCGAGGTGGGACCAAGAAAAACACTCCATGTTAGCTATGAGAAATTGAATAAGTTTTTTCTAAGCTTGGGGGTTAACCCCGTGCCCAGGTATACCTTTTTATCGGGCTGATACTCGATCAGTGTGACTTGCTGCATCTCTACGACTGTCAATTTGGTAGCATCAGAACTATTGGGGACTATAAAGGACCGAGGAACCCCGTAATCATCGCCTTTGTCAGTCCCCTGCTTGTCCTGTTGGGTCGAGGCCGACATCGGTGATTGCTATTGGGCTTCCTGTTTTGTTTTTGAACCTGTCTCCTTTGTTGATGAGAGTGTTGATACAGGAATTACTTCATCGACGGCAAATATTTCCTTTGTAGTGGGCTGCTCCCCTATATCATTTTAATTCCCTCTGGTGTCAGGAATTTTAACACCTGATGATGGGTCGAGGGCACAACCCTCATGTTGTGGATCCACGGTCTCGCGAATGGAGCGTTATACCTCATGTTCCCCTCGATCACATAAAACTTGGTCTCTTGGATAGTTCCGGTCGCGTTTACCGGCAATGTTATTTCTCCCTTAGTGGTTTCGCAAGCCATGTTGAACATGTTTAGCACTTGAGCTGCAGGTACGATTTGGTCCTGTAGGCCGAGTTGTTCTACGATCCTAGATCGAATGATGTTGATCGAGCTTCTTGGATCAATTAACACACGTTTAACTCGAGATCATGAGTACAGATATTACCAGTGCATCATTATGGGCTTGTGTGATCCCTTCTACATCTTCATCGTTGAAAAATAAAGTTCCTTATGGCATGTAATCTGGAGTCCAGTTTTCCCTCGTGATTGATACTTCGGTGCGCTTAAACATCAGACCTTGAGGAACATCAACCCCTTCGATGATCATATGAATGACGTGTTGAGGTTTCTCTTGCTTGTTTTATTTATTGGAATCCCTGTTTCTGAAATAATTCTTGGCACGGTCGCTCAGAAAATCCTGAAGATGCCCGTTGTTGAATAACTGGGCTACTTCTTCTCTCAACTGCCGACAATATTCTGTTATGTGGCCGTGGGTGCCATGTTATTCACACATTTTGCTGGGATCTCTTCAGGCTGGATCGGTTTATCGAGGTCGAGGCCATTCGGTATCTTTGATACATCTGATAGCTGATATGATGGCGGCTGCGTCAATATTAAAGTTGTATTCTGATAACTGAGGTGCTTCTTTGGGTTCGATAGGCTTGTTGAAGCCGTTTTTGCTCATGATCCCTCGAGCGCTATGACCTTGATCACTTCTCCGTTCATTTCGTACAGGATTCCGCCCAGGTCCGCCGATCCTGCGATATCCACTATATGGCTGGTATCGATCTCTGTTCGACCTTGGTTCTCGGTCGATATCCCTTTTAATTTTATCATCGGGTCTGATAGGATAAATGGACCCGAAATGAGCCCTGAGTTGGTCATTTTTTACCTTGATCTTCGATTGATATCGATTATATACCTCGACCCAAGTGACAGCCAGGTATTCTGTCAAATTCTTCTTCAACTGCTGCGAAGCCACCGAGCTTCGAACATTGAGTCATCGGGTGAAAGCTTGAACTACCCAATCGTCGGCGACTGGTGGTAGGTCCATCGGTTCCATTTGGAATCGAGACACAAATTCTCTGAGCATCTCGTTGTCCTTCTGTCTTACCTTGAAAAGGTCCAATTTCCTGGTTTCAACCTTGATGGCTCTGGCACGTGCCTTTTACAAAAGAATATGCAAGCATAGCAAACGAGTCAATAGAATTATGCAATAAATTGTGGTACCATATCATGGCCCCCTTCGACAGAGTTTCTCCGAACTTCTTTAGTAAGACAGATTCGATTTCGTCATCCTCCAGGTCGTTCCCTTTGATAGCACATGTGTAAGAGGTGACATGCTCGTTCGGATCGGTTGTTCCGTTGTATTTAGGAATCTTAGGCATTCAGAACTTCTTGGGGATCAGTTTGGGAGCCGCGTTCGGAGGAAAGGCTTTTGCACGAACCTTTTGGAGTCCAGACCCTTCAATATTTGTGGTGCCCCCAGGATTTGATCGACCCTGGAGTTGTAAGTTTCCACCTTCTTATCATTTGCCTCGATCTTCTTTTCCCCCGGCCGACTAAATTTGTTTTTGTCAATTCTTAGAGCATTTTCATGATTGCAGGATCAGTCCCCGATTCTTTATTGCTCAATTTCTTTGAAACCGATTCGATACTGTGGACAACTTCCTGTGATGGTTCAAGCTCAATCCTACTCGGTGGGTAATTCTGATTTTGGAGCTGGGCTATTGCTGCCTGCTGAGCCTGTAACATTTCGAAGATCACTCGCAGGTTTACCCACCATCTTCGTTGCCACGTGCACTTTGAGCGGCTAATTGGACGTCCCCGCGGACGCTGCCCTCGGGATCGACTAGAAAATTGGCGTTGATGGCTACATGTTAGCTGACGTCGATTGGATCTATAGCTGGAACTCCATCGAGGTCAACCGGGGATACATCGTTTCCTGGTGCTATGTTGCCAATCTCGCCGTGGTGGCCAGAATTGTTATCGACGTGGGGGGTGCTGACTGAGAGTTCGGCATTCTTATCGTGGAATCAAAGATACTTCAAAGAACAAGTGAAAAATAGTGAGTTATGAAAGTTTGCACCGAGTAACCACTATTATCCTTAGCCCCACGATGGATGCCAAACTGTTTACCCTAAAATCGGATAATAATTGAAGTTATACGTGGTCTTAAGGATACGTGAAATAACTTGGTACAAATTAAGAGAATAAATTAATATTGAGATCTAACAGTAAAAGAATAAATGCAAACCACACGAGTCGGATTGCCTTGACCCTCGAGTTCGACCACCCTCGAACCAAAGGTGTTCCAACTGAAGTATGAACAAAGTAACAAGATAATGAAAACTAGAAAATGATAGTATATTGCTTGATGTTGCGTGATAATGATGTGTTTTACAAATGATCAGACCCTCTTTATATAGTAAGGGAGTCCTACTCTTGATACAGTTCTATATGGGGAAAGAAATCTCATGATTAGCTAATTAGCCGGCATGTCCTTGATACGTGCGGAGATTCCCGCTGTGATCTGCATCCGATCGCGGATATTTCGTCATTCTGTTATTCGGCATGACAAATCTCTCTCGATCTCGTCTGATCTCGATCTTGTCCGGTCCCCCTTAACGACATAGTCTTGCACCTTGGTTCGGTATTATCCTAGATCGAACCTTAACTTATCATATCCCAGTCTTGATTAACCACATAAGGGGCGAGCCTGGTTTTGATCGTATCCATGTTTAATTAAAAGAATTTTGTAGACTTTCAAAAAGAATAGTTTATATATATATATATATATATATATATATATATATATATATCTTAAGATGTATATATATACGCATTTAGCTAGATTAAAAATAAATTAAGAACGGACTAGTAGTTTTAGCTAAGGGATATGGTATGTTAGGAAGAAGAACATTCCTCATGTCAAATGGACTTATGGGGAAGCTCCCTTAGTATATTACTTAGGTATTATAGTATGTTTTTGTGAGGAATAATTTGGAGTAAAGAGTAGCTGTGAAGCATGTTAAAGCACATGACTGAGATGGTACTTTAAATCGTTGTGTCGCTCATCATTAGGGAATATCAGTTCAGGATTCTTTTTTAATTTTTATGTTCTGTTTCTGCGTATATAATTTCTCCTTGATACAGACGGTATAACAGGACTTAATCAGGATAATTAATTAGTATCTGCACATGCAAGATCAATTTAAATGTAGGCTAAATATGTTAGTACTTAGTACCTTCTCATCATTGAAGAAATTAATAGAGGACGAATATATATATATATATATATATATATAAGAGAGAGAAAACAATATACAATATAAAAGTGTATTTCTAGGGATTTGTATGGTGTACGTCCAAGTTGGGAACGTGAGTAACAGATTGGTATGGGCAACTAATTAAACGACTTAAAAGCTGAATTTCAAACTCATCTGATGCAGATTCAGTACTACTTCGTGCACGTAGTAGTACGTAGTTGAGTTAGCTTTCGTTCATTGGAACACTCTTAATTAATGATAAATCAATAATAGTGAAAAAGTCTATTATCCAGTTTGAACTCGAGTTTTGCAGTACGTAAACACTTGAGCTAAATCAAAAACTAGTGAGCATTCACTAAGACACTAACCCAGAACTAAAGTGCAAGCCAAATGATGCAATAGTAAGTTATTAACAAATACGACATCCCTAGGCAAAATGGAGAAGCGAATTCACAATCTGAAGCTTATGGGTTCCTAAGATAACCTTTAGTAAATTTACAATAACTAGGTTCACAGTAAAATATTTATAGATCTTTAGCCAAATTTTTAACACATATATACTATCTGGACAAAAGTTATTGGATTCACGTAAATCTATATATCCTACGGTAGGTCTGCCCCTGGCAAAAAGGTGTAAACACCAAAACATAAATATTAAAATTATGAACTTATCATACAATATTCAGTGACACTGTAAATAAATTTTCAATATCATTGGAATTTATAAAGTTGTTGTAAATACTACTTGCTTTATTTTTTGGTTTGTGATTCTATTAATTAAGGTTTAATTTTAATTACTCTAAGAGAGAGAGAGAGAGGCATGCATGCATGAAGTAGGTTGGATGATCTTTGATACAAATCCGATAACCGGAGGATCTTGGAATAATTTCATATCTACGCGCATACTCAGCAAAAGTTAAGCTTTCATGTAGCATCTACGTACGTACTATTTTTTTCTACATAAGAAAATGTACATTTTTGTACATTATACATGGCATGGATGTGTATGTGTGTCAATTTAATTTTATCTAATAGTAGATGAAGTTGGAAAAGGTATACTTCCCATGTTAGCTAATTTGTTTCCCAAGTGGTCACTCATGGGCAATTGGTCATGCATTTGCGTTGACATCCGGTTTATACATGTTAATTAGTTGATCACTAGCTGTAGAATAAAGTCTATTTATACTTAATAATACTCTATTTTATTGTATTCGTACACTGACCCTTACATCTTCTAGTAATTATGGGTATATTCTCGCATATGTTGGCTTTTGTTTTGCTTTACTTTTAATTTTCCTTTTTCCTTTTAATCTCCCCTTGCGTCATAGAGTGTGAATTCAAGAATTTTGTTAAGAATATTTAAGATTTTATATATAAAGTAATACATGTCCTAGATACACAATAGTATAATTTTTCGAAAATTAACTTACTTTCCTTCGCCAATTATAGCTCCGCCCCGGCATCATATGCGTCAAATTAAAGGTATCTATCTATGCCATATTTGTTTTTACTTTAATTTAATTGCTGAAAGTTCTTTCTTTTGTTCAGAGAAAAAAAAAAAGAGGGGGGGGGGGGGGGGATTAAAGAATAGTAGTCATGAAATTCCGGTTCTTGCCATCGAGTGTTTTAGTTGTAAAGAAACCTAACTCAAATAGACCAATTAGTTACAAATCACAATTGAAAAGTAAAAGGAGAGGTGATAAAGTACTTGGTTTTCCGTCAATCAAAATTGTTTCTTTTCTTTCTCCTTCAAGGAGAAAAAATTGTTTAATCATTTCAAACTAAATCGGGTTCTTCGTATGAATAGCGATTCAGATTTACTGTTTATTTCTACTAACTGATATATACATATACATATATTAACATATACTATAAATTAACCAATTGTTTTTATTTAAATGATTAGATTGACGGCTATTTAAGTTATTACTTCCTCTAAATTCATCCTACTACATTAACTTTTGGGAATATTTTTAAATTACTCTCAAAATCTTGTATTCTGTGTAAAATCCTCTTAACTTTTGTTGAAGGCCCATAAGAGGTTATCAGACAAGGTAGGCCTCTCATCCACTTGTTGTGCGTCATAATTGGACCTATAGATGAAGACTGGGCTCACTAAAGGGCAGTTTGACGGGGTGTAAGAATAATGCGGAATAAGGTATATTAATAATGTATGTGTTAGTAATGCGAGCATTAATTATGCAGATATTATTTCTTATCTATTGTTTGGTGCGGTGTATTAAAATTATAATGCATTACATAATTTTTAAGAAAAATAGTTTTTTACAAAAATGTCCTCCATATTCTCTAACCTTAAGGGACTTTAAAGACAATTTTGTCTTTAACCATACTAATGCATGCATTAATAGTCTTGGTATTACTAATGCCATAATTTTTTATGCATTATTTACACGTAGAATAATACCAAATATAATGTATTAATTATATACATATTAAAAAAATATATCAATCAAGATATTAATAATACATAAATTAATGCTTGTATTATTTTTTCTAATAACTACCACGAGAATTTAGCTTGTGGGAGGAGTATCACAGTCCGTGGTCAGACATAAGTCAGACATAAGTTGCTACTACCATTATGTCTTGAAGAATGTGAATCACATGTCCTATTTCGTCCAAGTTGATTTTATCCCACTTGTTTTATTTGGCGAACTTTTTTTTCACATTATGCCTCAACAATAATACTCTCTTTATTCAATTTTATAACACTTTTTCTTTTTTAAAATGTTCAGTAAAGAATGACATATTTATATACTTCAAAAACTTTCCATCTATAAATTTCCTGAAAGACATATTTCTATAGTCATAAAAATATCATGTCATAGTAAAACTACAAGTTCTAAGAGTGGATTTGATAAGTAATTCTTTTTACACATGCTCTATTAAATCGTCATGTAAGATGAAACGGCAATAATAATAATTTCATTATTTAAGTTCATAGGTTGTTAAAGAAAGCCATATTACTACTTTAGATTTTAGCTTGCTAGAAGAAAAGGAGGCAATGAACATGCAATGAGAATTTTGGAAGAAGAGAGGCAAATATGAGAGATCTTTTTGTTTTTTTCTAGCTAGCTAGCTAGTTTTGCCACGTGGAACACGACAATTGGTTTCCATAATGGAACTAGTCTTCAGGACCATTAATTAATTAAGGCTGTATTGCTCAATAGCCTGTCAACTCTAGCCATCTGAGGTCAAGATTTGGAACCCACATTTGAATTCGTGTTAAAAGGAGCTATCATGCATTTTATTGATAGGGATTTGTGTCCACCTATCATAAAAGAATACTTTGTAGAGAAAACCAAAGATTGAATATATTACTACATTTCTTGAGAATATTCCAATTCTCCGGATTTTATTCAAGTCAAAACTACGTATTTATCGTATGTCGTTTCAGGAACAATTATAACTCCTAAATACATTATACTTAAGAGGAAAACGACCTAATCTTAATTTAATTGTGGTAAATTTTAGAGTTATAAATTTTTAAGGCTCCAATGGTAATCAAATAACTAACTGGGGAAAATTTCTACATCAAGGTTTCGAAAAGAATTGAAATGGAACTGACTAGAAAAGAAAGGGAATTAAAGCTTGAAAATAATGAAAACCTAATGAAGGCAACTTAATTAATTAAGTTTTTTTGTTTTTTTTACTTTTATCCTCTACCAGAAATTATTTACATTTGGTAGCCAAAAAAGTGTATAAAAATTGTATAATTTTTGTATATAACATATAGAATGTATTTATATACAAAAAATATATATTTTTCAGCTATTATTTTGAGAGCGAGTATACATTGTCATTTTCTCATTAATTAATTTGAATAAAACTCAAATTGAAAGTGTGCGCATAAATGATAGTACGTACAACTTTATCTTTCCCTCCAAAATATAATTAACAAGAGACTTAAGAAGATTAATGGGAAGGGGGGAAAACGTGAAAAACATCATTGTTTTACCCTAAAAATCGAGTAACAAATGTGGTGTTAAGGATACGTGATTTTACCTAATATCAATTGATTAATTCGGAGATAAGTGATGAAATTGACAAGAATGTAAGACAAACCAATGCTTTGAACAATGCCCTCGAGTTGTTGAACCCTCGAGAGGTACAAAGTAAGAACAGTTAAAGAACAATAAATTGATGAACAACAGAGAATATTATATTGCCTTTTTCTATATAAATATAAGGTCCTTACAAATGATTGGAACTCCTTTTTATATAGTAGAGGAATCCTAATAATGGTATAACTCTAATTACGGAAGAAAATCCCATGATTGGCTGAACAACTAGTCTTGACTTGATTCGTGACGAGATTCTCGCCACGATCCTTGGCCGATCCCGGATATCTTGATTTTCTGTTACTCAACTTAGCTTCGATATCCATCTTATTTGATCTCGACCTTGGTCGACCTCGAACTTAATCGGTTCCAGGGTCTCGATAACTTAACCCTACGCCATAGATAAAAAATCGAGGTCCAAACTTGATCTACCACGTTCCAGCCTTGGTCAGTCGAACAAAAAGGGGCAACCCGATTTTGACCATGTACAGATAGTCCCCTCGTTTTTGGAGTGTAACGACAAGAAACGAATTGAGTCCGAGTTCCTTTGCTTGTTCTTCTCAATGCACCAAATATTCCAACCTCTATTCTTCCTTGATCACCAAAACAAAATGGCCCAAACATCTAAAACCGTTTCGTAAAAGGAAATTGCTCAAGTTCGGGCAAAGGAGTTTGCCGAGCGCACCAAGTGTTAGTCTTGGAGGGGGGCCCTTGAAAAAACCCATGCTCGGGGATTTGATCTTTCGACCGAGATCGATGGACCCCGAATGACCATTTGAACTAGAGTTTGAGTAACTCTTAGGCTTAACAGTCGAGTGAGGATTCGCTCGAACTCGAAGTAAAGCTAGCCCTTAGGCTTTATAGAGTTTGCTCGAACTCGGGTTAAGATAGCCCTTAGGTTTTATCATCGAGTGAGGACGTGCTCAAACTCGAAGTGAAGTTAGCCATTAGGCTTTATAGATAGTCCCCGAGTGAGAGTTTTCTTGAACTCGGGTTAAGATAGCCCTTGGGCTTTATGATCGAGTGAGGACTTGCTCAAACTCAAAGCAAAGTTAGCCCTTAGGCTTTATAGATAGTCACCGAGTGAGAGTTTTCTCGAACTCGGGTTAAGATAGCCCTTGGGCTTTATGATCGAGTGAGGACTTGCTCTAACTCGAAGCGAAGTTAGCCCTTAGGCTTTATAGTCGAGTGAGGATTTGCTCGAACTCGAAGTAAAGTTAGCCCTTAGGCTTTATAGATAGTCCCCGAGTGAGATTTTCTCGAACTCGGGTTAAGATAGCCCTTGGGCTTTATGATCGAGTGAGTACTTGCTCAAACTCGAAGTGAATTTAGCCCTTAGGCTTTATAGTCGAGTGAGGATTTGCTTGAACTCAAAGTAAAGTTATCCCTTAGGCTTTATAGATAGTCCCCGAGTGAGAGTTTGCTCAAACTCGAAGTAAAGTTAGCCCTTAGGCTTTATAGATAGTCCCCGAGTGAGAGATTGCTCGAACTCGGGTTAAGATAGCCCTTAGGCTTTATGATCGAGTAAGGACTTGCTCGAACTCGAAGCGAAGTTAGCCCTTAGGCTTTATAGTCGAGTGAGGATTTGCTCGAACTCGAAGTAAAGTTAGCTCTTAGGCTTTATAGATAGCCCCCGAGTGAGAGTTTGCTCGAACTCGGGTTAAGATAGCCCTTGGGCTTTATGATCAAGCGAGGACTTGCTCGAACTCGAAGTAAAGTTAGCCCTTAGGCCTTTGTATTTGTTACGGATTTTGGACATCTCCAATCCGCGTTAATTTGGTCGTAGCCTCTTTAGTTCGGAACTTTCCCTTTAGGCTTATTTCCTGCTTCACTTTGAGCTTGCCCGAAGTGTCAGTCCCCGAGTGAGGTGGTCGTGGCCGTGGCCTATAAAATCGAGGGTCGCCTTTAAGGTTTTATGGTCTCAAAATTTTAGTAATTCAATTTTGTTTGTTTTTCAGACAGCAGTCCTCAAGCGTGGGGTTAGTTGTTCGAACTTCCGTCGTGATCAACCCATAAGCCTGTTTATACAATAGATAAAAAGTATGAAATGGGAAATTTTTCTAAAGGCATGAGATATCGGCAAGGAAAAATACTTCTTCAAATAGATGATTATACATGCGCGCATGTTTTATGTTAGGCTCGAGTAACCTATATGGGCATGGTTCATCTGACCGTTTGACCCTTACAACATTTCCTATCGAGACCCTACTATCATGAAGTAATTTTCTTGCAACAAAGTACACATTCGAGGGTAATGCCTCCCTCCCAGTAGTCAAGGTTTATTATAGGGAACCACAGATACTGTTGAATTGCTCTAAGATAGCACAAACAATAATTGCCTCGTTAAAAATATCGCCGGAAAAACCTATTTGGGACAAAAAGCGGTCTAAGGAAAAAAGAGTGCAACGCATGCTTTAAGATCCAAAGCTTCGTGTTGATCCTTGTCGATAGCCTGCAAGTGTTAGTCGAAAAAATAGAAAGAATTGGAATGGGGTCATACCTTCATTCAGATTTTGGACATTTAACGTGATATTCCTCATCAAGCCCCCGTGAATTTTGACCTCGATCATTTCTCCTCTCATTTCGTGCAAAGCTTTGCCCAGACCCGCTGCTTCTGCGGTCTGCGTTATACGGTTGATATCGATCTCTATTCGACCTTGGCTCTCGATCAATGTCCCTTTTGATACTATCTATGGGCGTGTTAGGATAAACGGACCCGTAAGGGGTCCCCAGTTGATCATCCTCGACCCTAATCTTCGACTGATATCGATTATGTACGTCGGCCCAAGTGATAGCCAGGTACTCGATCAAACTTTGCTTCAACTGTTGTGAAGCTATGGAACACTGTTCATTGAGACCATGAGTGAAGGCTTGAATAGCCCAACCATCGGTGGTCGGAGGAAAATTAATTCTCTCTGCTTGGAACCAAGATACGAATTCCCTGAGCATCTCGTTATTTTTCTGCCTTACCTTCAAAAGGTTTGACTTTCTCGTTGCGATTTTAATGGCTCCGTCGTTTGCCTTTACAAAAGAATCTACAAATATAGAAAACAAATCAATAGAATTAAGGAGTAAGTTATGATACTATGTTAAGGCACCCTTCGATAGAGTCTCTCCGAATTTCTTCAGCAACACAAATTCAATCTAGTCATCTTCCAAGTCATTTCCCTTAATGGTGCATGTATAAGAAGTAACATGCTCATTAGGGTCAGTGGTCCGATTGTATTTGGGAATTTCTGGCATGCGGAATTTCTTCGGGATGGGCTTCGGAGCTGCACTTGGTGGGAAAAGCTTCTGTACGAACTTTTTCGAATCCAAACCCTTCAGAATCGGTGGTGCCCGCGGTATTTGGTCAACCTGGGAGTTGTATATTTCTACCTTTTTATCATTCGCCTTGATTTTATTTTCTCCTGATTCAATTCGTTTAATGAGCTCCTCGAGCATTTTTATAATGGCAGGGTCAGTCCCCGAGACATTAGCGTTCGATCCCTTCGGTATAGGTTCAGACCTACGAACAGCTTCTTGTTCGATCCCACTTGGTGATCGATGTTGATTCTGTAGTTGTGTTATAGCGGCTTGTTGAGCTTGGAGCATTTCAAATATCAATTGGAGGCTGACTACGCCGTCTTCTCCGCCCTGCGTACCTCGACCTCCTGATCGAACTTCCCTGCGTACGTTACCTTCAGGATCAATGCCTAGATTTGCATTTAGGGCAACATGTGAATTGAAATCGAGAGGATCTACGGCCAGCGGTGCGTCGCGATTGATTGGAGGCACTTTGTTTCCGGGGCGCTACGTGTTTGTTTTTGCCATGAAGACCAAGGCCGGTATCAGTGTGAGTGGATATTGCCTGAGAGTTTGACATGTTGATTCTTGAAATCAAAAATACTCACGAGAACAAGTGTAAAAGCAGTGTATGTTATGAAGGTTAAAGTATTAAGCAATCACTATTATCCTTAGCCCCACGGTAGGCACCAAACTATTTACCCTAAAAATCGAGTAACAATTAAACTTGTAATGTCATTGAGGTTTTCCACTACAAACTGGTCAAGGTAAGGGTTTGAGTTATCCATTTGGTTTTAAGGATACGTGATTTCACTTAATACCAATTGATTAATTCGAAAATAAGTGATGAAATTGACAAGAATGTAAGACAAACCAGGCTTTGAGCAATGCCCTCGAGCTATTGAACCCTCAGGGGGTGCAAAGTAAGAACAGTTAAAGAACAATAAATTGATGAATATTAGAGAAATATTATATATTTTTTTTTATGAATGTAAGGTCCCTACAAATGATTGGAACTCCTTTTTATATATCATAGGAATCCTAATTATGGCATAACTCTAATTACGGAAGGAAATTCCATGATTAGCTGAACAACCGGTCTTGACTTGATTCGTGCCGAGATTCTCGCCATGATCCTTGGCCGATCCCGGATATCTCGATTTTCTGTTACTCAACTTAGTTTCGATCTCCATCTTATTTGATCTTGATCTTGGTCGACCTCGAACTTAATCGGTCCCAGGGTCTCGATAACTTAACCCCATGCCACAGATAAAAATCGAGGTTCAAACTTGATCTACCACGTTCCAGCCTTGGTTAGTCGAACAAAAAGGGGTATTCCGATTTTGACCGTGTACAATCATATATTGAGAAAGCTTTGGGAGTATATCATGCTTTACAAACATACACATAACACACTTATTTATCGGAAGAGGAAATTAGTTAGAAGGTAGAAACTTAGCTTAATATGTGATCACTTGAAACCAAAGAAAGGAATACCATACTATTTCTTCCCCTCTCTTTTTCTTTTTTCGTGGGGTTGCATTATTTTAAGGTTAGATGCCTTATACAAAACGTGTACTCTACGAATATGCCACACACATGACACTTGGCAAAATAGGATTAGAAAACCTTTCACCTTAGCTACTTTCCACCAATAACAATATGAGTTCAAAAAGTTGAATGGCATATTTTTTTTTTTTCTTTTTAACTTGAATCGCATAATCAGCTAATAATCATGACAAAGGGCCTACTTAATGTAAGTAGCTACTAATTCCCACCAATAATACGTAAGTTCAATCACTTGAATGGCATTAATCGGCTCATAAATTATACAGTCCGTCCACGAGTGACTAGAGTCACGATGACAAATGACTACTTAATTGATTTACTTAATCGTACTAATGTTTGTTATACATCATTACCATTGGGCCATGCAATATGGTGTAATGATGGTTCTACACGCCGTTTAGGAATAGAAATTATATGAACGATTGTGAGTCTGTTTAAGCTTTATTGATAATGTTAGGTTGTTTTACGTCAATATCTTAAGTCAATAAATTCTTTGACATTTTATATATAACTCGAGATAAGTATACTCATTTTTTTTTTCATATACTTCTGGCTCTGAGAGAACATATGTAGATGCAAATTTTGTTTTAATTTGAATACGGCAATTTATAGTTCTAATCCACAATATCTTACTCATTGGTTCTTATTTTTGTGATATGTGATCTGAATAAACGTTGAGAGTATACGGTAAATAATTATACCTCCAAGACAAAAAATATTGAAAAGAATAACTGATAAATCTAGGCGATGGAGGAAACATCAAACTTGTCAGACGTAGAATATATTTGACTTTAAGAAGACGTTAGAGTTCAAGTAAGTATTATTACTTAAATAATCTTGAATATACTAGGACGTTTTAAATTTAGAAAGTCATATAAATTGGAACAAAGAAAATATCTTTTTAGTCAATATATTTGTTATAATAAAAATTGAAAAATACTTATAACTTAAATAGACCAAATAATAATTAATGCGTATGAAAAAATGTTACTCCCTCTAATCCACAATAAGTGACCAATTTGCTTTGGGCGCAACCATAAAGAAAATACGAAAATCTAGACGAAAATAGTTAGCGTGACTAAACCACTCTTCATTAAATGTTGCATCATAGTTATAGTAGCACTTACTTTTCTTCTCAAATGTGAGGAGTAAATGATTTTTTAGAGATACGTACAAAAGGGTAATTTGGAAAAGCAAATTAATTTTTTTTTGATTATATAAAAGGATAGTTATTTTGGATCAAAATAAAAAAACAAATTGGTCACTTATCGTGGACCGGAGATGGTATGACTTTACGCTCAAAAACGGTTGAATGAATAGACGCAAGAAAAATTTAGTCAAACGGCTGCCAATTACGTTTTAAACAACGAACGCCAAATAGAAGAACTATTGGCCATTGGGTTCTCGAACTGTTATAAATGACAAGAAACACAATGCAAAAGGACTTATACTACGTTAAAGTTGAACCGACGAAAAAGTTGTGTCGTTAGGTAAAGGCATCTCAATTCTGACCCCAAATACAACGATCTATTTGTCTAAAATCGACCCCCACCTCCCTCATCCCCCGGACCGTCGGCAATTATCGCCGGCCAACAAAACCAAAGCCGATTTTAATTCTATATGAACCTATTATTATTTGAACGCTGAATTCTTTTTAAATGATAAATCAAAAAAATTGAATTTACCTTTTACAAAAATAAATGTTCTAACTCTCATACTCCAAAATTGTCATTTTCAGTGTACAAAGAGAGTATCTTTTCCTCTTTTAAAAGTTTTCCTTCTTTTTATTTTTTGCTTTTATAATAAGGTACGTCGAGCATTTCATATGGTACACGATCCATTAGAAAAGTGAAGAATCATTTCTATATAACTGCTACGTTATTTTTTGTCGGTTGTGTTATCACGTGTACTGGTCAAAATCTGACCGTTGCCGACAAGCTGATCAACGTCTCGTCCAGGCGGCAAGGAGGTGAAAGACGACATGGCCTGTTCCATATCCAGCATTCTCAGTACCCGTCGAGCCAGGAGAAACGATGTTTAGAGGACGACCAAGACAGACATAACATAAAGGCGTCGGACCAAGTAGATAGCAAAGGTCTCATGACTATATATAGTAAGGGAAAACCTTCGGTTGGGGGATCGGGAATTTCACCCTCTCTCCTTACTTCTCTCTTCTGCGGTCTTCCTAAGAACAAAAGGAATAATTTAGCAATCTCAAAAGGAGAATATGTAAAATAACCTTCCTCATTGATTAATGGGAGACACAACGAAAGTTTCAATAAGATTGGTTACTTCTATTTCGTCTCGTATACTATGTATTCAGTTAGCTCATCGATCTGGAATTTATTATGTTCTACAAAGATTTACCCCTTCACTTTCTTTGATTGATTTGTTCAAAAAGGTTTCAATATCTTTTTAGTCAAACAATTTGGCGCCGTCTGTGGGGATTTCTTAGTGAAATTTCCTAGTCTCTTCCAGATCAAAGACAAGAAACACGATTACCGACCGAAAAGAGCGCTAAGCAAAACCCAACCCACGCGGGATAAAGGCGCATCATAGAAGGGGAAGGAGAGCCGAATAGAGTCACCGAATTTAGAAATCCTCGCCCCATCAACCATCGAGATGCCAAACGAAACGGGAACGTTACAGACCTGCTCTCATTCACCGGCCCATCCGGCCCATCGGATGGGGGTAAGGAAAGTGTCATTTTAACTCACTTTCTGCTCTTTGCCCAAGTAGGAACACAAATGTCGCGCGGGCGAGCGAGCAAAGAAACATCTCAATTAAAGAATGAGAAACCACTACAAGACTACCGAAATATTGCACGCCGATGACATCTTCAGGCCGGAAGGCCGGAATCAGGCAAAGAAACTCCAATATGGGCATAAAATGAACATAAGCGAAACATCAACGTTTCATACTCTCCGACATTATACCCTCCGATGCATAAAATATCGAGCAAACTAGGACTCCCTCGGAGGATGCCCGACTCTCCAAAAACTGGGACTGACGACGGGTTATTATTTCGATACATTCGAAAT
This sequence comes from Nicotiana tabacum, assembly GCF_000715075.1. Lineage (NCBI taxonomy): Eukaryota > Viridiplantae > Streptophyta > Magnoliopsida > Solanales > Solanaceae > Nicotiana > Nicotiana tabacum. The sequence continues at coordinate 122,285,251 of NC_134082.1, forward strand.
AACACCCGTTAAGGCCAAGGGGCTTCACCAAAAAAGAAGAATTCAACCTCAATCGAACGACAACGGGTTACTATTTCGATACGTTCGAAATAACACCCTTTAAGGCCAAGGGCCTTCACAAAAGAAGAAGAGTTTGACCTCGATCAAACGATGACGGGCTACTATTTCGATACGTTCGAAATAACACCCTTTAAGGCCAATGGCCTTCGCCAAAGAAGAAGAGTTCGACCTCGATCGAATGATGATGGGCTACTATTTGGATATATTCGAAATAACACCCTTTAAGACCAAGAGCCTTCACGAAAAAATAAGAGTTCGACCTCAATCGAACGACGACAGATTACTATTTTGATACGTTCGAAATAACACCATTTAAGGCCAAGGGCCTTCGACAAAGAAAAAGAGTTCAACCTCGATCGAATGAAGACGGGTTACTATTTCGATACGTTCGAAATAACACCCTTTAAGGCCAAGGGCCTTTGCCAAAGACGAAGAGTTCGACCTCGATCGAACAACGACGGGTTACTATTTCGATACGTTCGAAATAACACCCTTTAAGGCCAAGGGCCTTCGCCAAATAAGAAGAGTACGACCTCGATCGAACGATGACGAGCTACTATTTTGATACATTTGAAATAACACCCTTTAAGGCCAAAGGCCTTCGCCAAAGAAGAAGAGTTCGACCTCGATCGAACGACGACGGGCTACTATTTTGATACGTTCGATATAACACCCTTTAAGGCCAAGGGCCCTCACCAAAGAAGAAGAGTTCGACCTCGATCGAACGACAACGGGATGTTGTTTCGATAGGTTCGAAATAACACCCTTTAAAGCTAAGGGCCTTCGCCAAAGAAGAAGAGTTCGACCTCGATCGAACAACGACGGGTTACTATTTCAACACGTTCGAAATAACACCCTTTAAGGCCAAGGGCCTTCACCAAAAAAAGACTCGACCTCGATCAAACGACGACGGGCTAATATTTTGATAAATTCGAAAAAACACCCTTTAAGGCCAAGGGCCTTTGCCAAAGAAGAAGAGTTCGACCTCGATCGAACAACGACGGGCTACTATTTCGATAGGTTCGAAATAACACCCTTTAAGGCCAAAGGCCTTGGCCAAAGAAAAAAGAGTTCGACCTCGATCGAACGACGATGGGCTACTATTTTGATACGTTCGAAATAACACCTTTTAATGCCAAGGGCCTTCACCAAAGAAGAAGAGTTCGACCTCGATCGAACGACAACGGGCTACTATTTTGATACGTTCGAAATAACACCCTTTAAAGCCAAAGGCCTTCTCCAAAGAAGAAGAGTTCGACCTCGATCTAACGACGACGGGCTACTATTTCGATACGTTCAAAATAACACCCTTTAAGGCCAAAGGCCTTCTCCAAAGAAGAAGAGTTCGACCTCGATCGAACGACGACGGGCTACTATTTCGATACGTTCGAAATAACACACTTTAAGTCCAATGGCCTTCGCCAAAGAAGAAGAGTTCGACCTTGATCAAACAACGACGGGCTACTATTTGGATACATTCGAAATAACACCCTTTAAGACTAAAGGCCTTCGCCAAAGAAGAAGAGTTCAACCTTGATCGAACGATGACGGGATACTATTTCGATACGTTCGATATAACACCCTTTTAGGCCAAGGTCCCTCGCCAAAGAAGAAGAGTTTGACCTCGATCGAATGACGACGGGATGTTGTTTCGATAGGTTCGAAATAACACCCTTTAAGGCTAAGGGCCTTCGCCAAAGAAGAAGAGTTCGACCTCGATCCAACGACGACGGGTTACTATTTCGACACGTTCGAAATAACACCCTTTAAGGCCAAGGGCCTTCACCAAAAAAGAAGAGTCGACCTCGATCGAACGACAACGGGCTAATATTTTGATACATTCGAAATAACACCCTTTAAGGTCAAGGGCCTTTGCCAAAAAAGAAGAGTTCGACCTTGGTCGAACGACGACGGGCTACTATTTTGATACGTTCGAAATAACATACTTTAAAGACAAGGGCCTTCGCCAATGAAAAAAGAGTTCGACCTCGATCGAACGACGATGGGCTACTATTTCGATACGTTCGAAATAACACCATTTAAGGCCAAGGGCCTTCACCGAAGAAGAAGAGTTCGACCTTGATCGAAAGACGACGGGCTACTATTTCTATACGTTCGAAATAACACCCTTTAAGGCCAAAGGCCTTCTCCAAAGAAGAAGAGTTCGACCTTGATCGAACGACGATAGGCTACTATTTCGATACATTCGAAATAACACCCTTTAAGGCCAATGGCCTTCGCCAAAGAAGAAGAGTTCGACCTCGATCGAACGACGACAGGCTACTATTTGGATACGTTCGAAATAATACCCTTTAAGACCAAAGGCCATCGCGAAAAAAGATGAGTTCGACCTCAATCGAACAACGACAGGTTACTATTTCGATACGTTCGAAATAACACCCTTTAAGGCCAAGGGCCTTCACCAAAGAAAAAGAGTTCGACCTCGATCGAACGAAGACGGGTTAATATTTCGATACGTTCGAAATAACACCCTTTAAGGCCAAGGGCCTTTGCCAAAGAAGAAGAGTTCGACCTCGATCGAATGACGACGGGTTACTATTTCAATACATTCGAAATAACACCCTTTAAGGCCAAGGGCCTTTGCCAAAGAAGTAGAGTTCGACCTCGATCGAACGACGACGAGCTACTATTTCGATACGTTCGAAATAACACCCTTTAAGGCCAAAGGCCTTCGCCAAAGAAGAAGAGTTCGACCTCGATCGAACGACGACGAGCTACTATTTTGATACGTTCGCTATAACACCCTTTAAGGCCAAGGGCCCTCGCCAAAGAAGAAGAGTTTGACCTCGATCGAACAACAACGGGATGCTGTTTCGATAGGTTCGAAATAACACCCTTTAAGGCTATGGGCCTTCGCCAAAGAAGAAGAGTTCAACCTCGATCGAACGAAGACGGGTTACTATTTCGACACGTTCGAAATAACACCCTTTAAGGCCAAGGGCCTTCACCAAAAAAGAAAAGTCGACCTCGATCGAATGCCGACGGGCTAATATTTTGATACATTTGAAATAACACCCTTTAAGGCCAAGGGCCTTTGCCAAAGAAGAAGAGTTTGACCTCGATCGAACAACGACGGGCTACTATTTAGATGCATTCGAAATAACACCTTTTAAGGCTAAAGCCTTGGCCAAAGAAAAAAGAGTTCGACCTCGATCGAACGACGATGGGCTACTATTTCGATACGTTCGAAATAACACCTTTTAAGGCCAAAGGCCTTGGCTAAAGAAAAAAGAGTTCGACCTCGATCGAACGACGATGGGCTACTATTTCGATACGTTCGAAATAACACCATTTAAGGCCAAGGGCCTTCACCAAAGAAGAAGAGGTCGACCTCGATTGAACGACGACGGGCTTCTATTTCGATATGTTCGAAATAACACCCTTTAAGGCCAAAGGCCTTCTCCAAAGAAGAAGAATTCAACCTCGATCGAACGACGACGGGCTACTATTTCGATACATTTGAAATAACACCCTTTAAGGCCAATGGACTTCGCCAAAGAAGAAGAGTTCGACCTCGATCGAACGACGATGGGCTACTATTTGGATACGTTCGAAATAACACCCTTTAAGACCAAGGGCCTTCGCCAAAAAAGAAGAGTTCGACCTCGATCGAATTAAGACAGGTTACTATTTCGATACATTCAAAATAACACCCTTTAAGGCCAAGGGCCATTGCCAAAGAAGAAGAGTTCGACCTCGATCGAACGACGACGGGTTACTATTTCGATACGTTCGAAATAACACCCTTTAAAGCCAAGGGCCTTCTCCAAAAAGAAGAGTTCGACCTCGATCGAACGACGACAGGCTACTATTTCGATACGTTCGAAATAACACCCTTCAAGGCCAAGGGCCTTCGCCAAAAAAGAAGAGTTCGACCTCGATCAAACGACGATGGGCTACTATTTCAATACGTTAAAAATAACACCCTTTAAGGCCATGGGCCTTCGCCAAAAAAGAAGAGTACGACCTCGATCGAACGGCTATAAGATACTATTTCGATACGTTCTAAATAACACCCTTTAAGGTCAGGGGCCTTTTCCAAAAAAGAAGAGTTCGACCTCGATCGAACGACGACGAGTTACTATTTCGATAAGTTAAAAATAACACCCTTTAAGGCCAAGGGCCTTCGCCAAAAAAGGAAAGTTCAACCTAGATCGAACAACGACGGGTTGATATTTCGACAAAATTTCAAAATCACACCCCCAAGGCCACGAGCCATCACCAAAGAGAAAAGTTCGAAATGTATATAAGGCCAGAGGCCATCATTAAGTAAAAAGGAGTGGAAAAACCGGGACTCGCCATATGGGAATCTATCCCGCACCAAAATCACGAAAAGCGAAAACAAAGATAAAGTACAAGGCAAATAACAATGAAAAAATTCTTTATACAAAGTAACAGCGCTAATAGTCGCAGATTACACACGGCCCAAGCCAACAATAAAAAAAAGAAGAAAAAAAGAAAGGAACAACGACAACCGACGATAAAAAAATAGACTAAGACAACATTCTTTCACTTGGCGTCATCACCGCCACCATCATCGCCATCATCTCCAGGAAGCTCTCCCTCATCATTCGCGCCCTCTTCGGCCTCTGGATTCGCAGATTCATAACCATAGTTGACACGAGCCTCTCGCGCCTTTGCTCGTGCTCCTTCATATGCGGCCTCAGTAACATTGCCTGTCTCCCACAGGCTCTTGTATATATCCCGCTGAGCTTCAGCATGAACCCAAAGCTTGTGTAAGCGGCGGTGAACAACGTCGGAGGAAGACTCAATCTATGCCAACAGTCGCTTCTTTTCAACCTCAAGAGCGGCGACCTGATCTCCTAAGGTTGAAGCTTCCCGATCGATCTCACTAATGCGCTCCTCAAGCCTCGCCTCCATAAGCATTGTTGTCGCTCTCTCCGACTCCTGCTCAGACTGGAGGACGCGGATAGTGTTCTCCAGGGCTGCTGCCCTTGCTGAAGCTGCAGACTAGGCACTTTCGATACTCTCCAACCCGGCGGCCTTTCTCTCTAACTCGGCCATCTTTCCCATCCACTCTGCACTCATCGCCTCGACCTTGATAAGATTCTGGTCCATCTCGGCTTGCATTGACCTCAGTCTCCCCTGCAGATAGTCACACTCTACGGCCACCCCCTTTCCCACTTTGAGTTTTCCATCATTCGCACGAAGTTGCTCTTCGAGCACACTGTTCCTCCGAATGGCCTCTATCAACTTCTGGTCTCTTTTCTCCAATTCCTCTCCGAGGGATCAAGCACCAGGATTCTCCCTCAGTCGCTCGTGCATCTCATGGAACTTGTTGCGATAGAGTCGATACTTTTCCAACATCTTCAAGAAAAGCTTGGCCTAAATGTCGGACTTGCTCATACTCTCCACTTCCACAATGTACATCTGAAAAACGAGAAGATGGTTTAAAGCCATATCAGCAAGAAAAATGAGAGAAGTATACAAGAAAAATGCAACATACTCTCAAGCCCATAACGGCCACCTCATTCATCAAATCGATATCAGGAACGTTCCGTAAAGCCTCGTTCTCGGCAGCAAAACACAAAATGTCGAATTATGGAACCAGACCCTCTATGTCCCCCAGGAGATTAACATCCGAAGAAATCTCAAGAATGGGGACCAAACCTCCCGCACGAACCATCGAGTGGGTAATACCCTCTTTAAACATCCTCATATCATTAGGATCGAGGTCCGACTCGGATTCATAATCGTCGACCACAACGCCTTTTCCTCTACCAGCAACTGAGGAGGAAGCACCACTAGGCACGGAGGATAAGGGTACGTCCGAAACCACAATGAAAGCCTCAGAAACCTGACCCTCCGTCATGATAGGCTGCTGATTAACAAAAGCAGCAGGAACCTTCGTCGCTGGGGCAGATACGACGGCTGTCTCCATCTCTATGGGCGGAGCGGTGTCAACCCCTGCCCTAGATTCTGTCAAGGGAGAGTTGTCTAGGTGTATTACAGTCGTAGGGGTTTCCTCGAATTCCACTCGCCGCCTCTTGGACGGCCTTTCTTCTTCCTCAGCACGGGGAGACTCACCCGTCAGACAAGCGACACGAGTCGGGACCTCAGTCTGAGAAGTGGCCTCCGCAGGAATAACCACAGCCGCCGACTCGACTGAAGCAGCCCTTGACGAAGGTCGGGCGGTAGGTACTGCAGCAGGGCGAGCAGACGATGTCGACTGACGAAAAGCTAATAGAGGAGCCCTCGCTCTCCGCACTCTCCCTGGCATCGACAAAACCACACATAAGTAACTGAGTAAAAAGACAGGGAAAATAGCAAGCTGAAACGACATCTCACCTGTGACTGCGTCCAAATTTCTCATAAAAGGCCGACCATGTGCGAACCCCCGCCCTATGGGGAAGGATGGCGCTCACTCACTCGCGGATACCCTCGACAGATGGAGGGGGCAATTTCTCAGCTGCAGAGACAATGGGGTTTAATACTGTAACAGAAAGCGGTCGGGCATCTCAACGACTAAAAAGTAAAACATAAGAAACTTACGTGTAAAGTTCCACTTCTTAGGGAACCCCTTTGGATCCGCCATAATGTGTTCAGTCCGTACATAGAAATAATTCTCGTAGAAACGACGGTTAGCCCTGTCGTCCATTTTTACCACCAGACTCTTCGACCCCCGAGGACGCATGTGAAGCATCGTGCCGCAGATAAGCTGAGGCGCGAAGATATTGAGTATGTGATCCAAAGTGATCTCACGGCCGGCGAGTTCCGCAAACTTGAGCAACATAAGGAACAGCTTATACAGGTACGGTGAAAGTTGGGCGGGGCATACCTCATAAAAACGGCAGAAATCTACCACCAGGAGAGGGAGAGGAAGTGTGTATCCAATAAGAAAGGGATAGGCGTAAAACACGCAGTACCTAGGACGGTCAAAATGAACTATGCCATTCCCTATCGTCGGTCGCATGTCTACATAACCGGGGATCCCCCACCTAGCTTTCAACTCTGCAATGTCTTCTTCTTTCATAACAGAAGGGACAGGCTCCGGCTCCACCCCGGCGCGACTGCCGGAGTTAGTCAATTCTCTCCCAAGACGAGGCAAAATCTCGACTATCGACGGGACCTCCTCATATTCCACCACTTCTGTCCCTCCAGTGGCCTGAGCAATATTTTCCAGCTCCGGAATTGTGATAGGGAGATCGGTGCGAGAGGAATCACCAGCCATTTTGTCAAGATGATGTGGCAAAAAGACAACGGAAAGAAAGGATGAGAGTTTTCAGTTAACTAAGAGCAAACAAAAACTTGGAGTATCAGAAAGTATATCTGCAGAATTATTTCAAGCAAAAGGCAAAGAAGTGTGCCAATCGAATGATGTGTTCCTTCTATTTATAAGAGACATAAATCCCCCAAGCACGTAATTCAAGAGTCGCCAATCAAATCTGATAGGGCACGAAACGTTTCGGTTCCCCAGGAACATGTGTCATAATAGCTGCAGCCACGAAACAACGCTTTAATGCTAAATGACGTTTCGGTTCCGAAACAGCCGCAACGGTCTAAGGATATCGAAAGAACGTCGTTATCCCACTTGAAACCTAAAAAGCATAACCAAGGAACAAGCAGCTAGATTTCTCTCGAATCCGTAGCAATCATGATCCGTCTGCCCGACCCGACAGGGGATGACCCCGATAGACGGAGGGACTAACTGTACTGGTCAAAATCTGACCGCTGTCGTCAAGCTGATCAACGTCCCGTCCAGGCAGCAAGGCGGTGAAAGACGACATGTCCTGCTCCATATCCAGCATTCTCGGTACACGTCGAGCCAAGAGAAACGATGTTTAGAGGACGACCAAGACAGACATAATGTAGAGGTGTCGGACCAAGTAGATAGCAAAGGTCCCATGACTATATATAGTAAGGGAAAACCTTCAGTTAAAGGGATCGGGAATTTTACCCTCTCTCCTTACTTCCCTCTTCTGCAGTCCTCCTAAGAACAAAAGGAACAATTTAGCAATCTTAAAAGCATAATATATAAAACAACCTCCCCCATTGATTAATGGGAGACACAACGAAAGTTCCAATAAGATTGGTTACTTCTATTTCGTCTTGTCTACTAAGTATTCAGTTAGCTCATCGATCTGGAATTTATTATGTTCTACTAAGATTTACCCCTTCACTTTTTTTGATTGATTTGTTCAAAAAGGTTTCAATATCTTTTTAGTCAAACATTGCAGTTGTAAAAAGATAAATTGGGATTAGCTTATTTATATTTCATTGCTACGTATTCTATATTTTTATATGTACGTTCTTCCTCTGATATTTGAGAAAAGAATGAAAAGGTGCTTTATAAAAAAATAAAAATAAAAAGAGTGAAATCGCACTGATTTTGCACTTGGGCCTATTCGTTCCACGTCTGAAGATGCCATTTCTTAATTATCGAATTGCTTTTAATAAATGTTCAAGGTTCATTACAAAGGAGAAAAGCTGTAAAGGTGGGGGCAGGCAAAAGAAAGTTGAAAGTGAATTAATTTACAAAATTGATTGTTTTAGTTAAGTAAAATTAATAAAAGTAAGAAGCTACAGATTTGGGAGAACTATAAAATAGAATGGCGGGTGAGAAAATGATATTCTGAACTAACTATACAAACACAAAGTAGTGCAATAATCCACGTATAAAAGGAGTTTAACTTATTCGCAATTAAAATATATTTTTTCTACACTATCAAGTTAACTTGACATGCACAAATAGGTAACAATATATAATAAATATAACATGATAATCCGAAAGATAGAGCGAAACGACCTAAAATTAGAAATTACATTGATATTGTAATTCTTGATGTTACCAATATAGATAATTTAAATTCTTAAAAAGATATTATAAAAATCTACAAAATCCTCTTTGTTGCAATTTGAACTTAAGATTTTGATACTTTGAAATTAATTAAAGCCCCAAGGATGCTGCTTGTGTCAATTCTATAAGCCTACGTTTAGAGAGAGTTAAATCAACATATTGAGGTTGTTGAATCTTGACCATGCTAAAGCTAAATCAGCAGCTGAACATAACTAACTCATTTCTTTTTATTTTTCACGTAGGAGTATACAACTCGTATTCCCCAAACTCCTTTCTAGAGATGTCCAAGTGCCCTTCTTATTCACACTAACTTTCGGTTTAACCTTTTGGAATAGAGGTGGGTTTATACCACACCAATGACGGATAGGATGACATCTTCGCTCTTAATCAGAAGTCTCCTGTTTAAATATAAAATAATTTTTTGGGAGTAAAGATAGCTTCCTTTTTAATGTGCTTACGCGGTGTGAATCCAATAATTAAAAATATAATAACGATTAATACAATAAGATGAAAATTATAAAAGAATAGGATTTTAATAATACTATCATAAAGACAAAACATATTAGGCGATATCTATCTAAAACTTAATAATCAATTACTCATACCTGTTTTATGATGGACAATAAGTATTCACTATAATAGTTGAGATCGACTCTATTGTGAGACATTACGAAATATACTTAAATTTGACGGGATGCAAAATTGGATTTATAACAACAAATACCCTTATCCGAATCATGTTATTGCCCAAGGGGCGGTTCTTGATTTATGTTATGCCTGAGGGGCTGATTACGAGTGGGTGTGAGATGAGAAACCAAGTCATATTTGAGGAAGCTAACTCGTTACCGGAGTTAGTAAAGCAAATTTCAGAATAAGGCCAAGGAAGAATCATTTTATTTTTAATGATGCTACCACTAGATAGGATGGGATCTTGTATATTCCTACTTGCTGTGTACATAGCATCTTTTTTGGTTGTTCTAGCTTACAAAATGTATAGGAGGAGCCCTCCCAGTTTGGTCATGCGTTTTGTGCTCGAATATATATATATAAAAATGAAAACTATCATTCTCCGTCGTGTTATGGAAGCTAAAGTTTATGTCCTCCTACATGTAATAGATATATTTGATAATATACAAGTTGAAGTAGAGGCGGATTCAAAATTTGAAGAATGAGGGTGCACTTTTAAATTCTACCAAAATCAGCTTTACATATAGGGTGTCCACTACTAATATATTACAGTTTTCTAAAGGCATATAGAGAGAGAATTTTTGCCAAGTCTTATGGTGCTGGTGACCCCTCTCAATATAACATAGGTCCGGAAAAGACCTCCATCCCGATGGCAGTTTTTTTATAAATAAATGAAAAAGAATTATATAAGAAAAAGTGAGGCACTTTAATTAATAGGGTAATTTTCCTTCATATGGATAAAGATTAAACGTTGCCAAAAGCACACGCCAATTAGGCTATTAACCGAACCACAGTGGTAATTGGTAAAAAAGGTCGAAGAACACTAACTAACTATTACCAAAGACCAAACAACTACGTCCGCTGAAAAGAAATCGAAATCCGTCTGTTGTCCCCACAAGGTGGTGGGTTCTTATAACTGTTGCTTAACGCCACCGCACCCCTCCCTCCCTCCCTCCCTTTCCTTCCTCTCCTCTCAACCTTACGTTTTTTACAGCAAACTACCTTACTTCTTGTACTCATTACTTAAATAAAATAAACTTGTCCCTTTCCTTTTAACCTCTTTCTATACTCTCCCAGATATTTATTTTCTCTCACTCTTCTCTATTCCTAGTCTATTTTTCCCAATAATATGGGTTCGGAGGGCGAGAATTCTGTGCAACTGAATACTACCGATGCCACCGACGGTATGTTTGATGGTCCTATTCGGCGAACGACGTCGTCTTCGGCAGTTCAACAAACCCTTTTTCTCATTCATTCCGATGACCTCACTTTGAAAGTTCAGGCGGCTAAGGAGATCCGCCGTCTAACCAAGACTTCTCAACGTTACCGCCGTCATTTCTCTAACGCCGTTAAACCCCTCGTCGATATGCTCCGTTCTGAATCTTTTGAGTCTAACGAAGCTGCTCTTCTTGCCCTCCTTAATCTAGCTGTTAAAGATGAAGGGTACGTTTAATTTCTGTTTTCTAGCTTAATTAAGTGTTTGGATTTGATTATTGCTGAATTCTGATTTTAATTCAATATTCGCTTGTGAATTTTCGTGCTAGTTTTGATTTTCTTTCAAGTGCTTTTGATTGAAATTATTTTTTTGGAATTTTCAGTTTTCTTTTCTATCACTTTCTTACTTTTCGTTTCTACTTGTACATCTTTTTCCTCGGAATCAGTGTATTAGTGAGGGAAGTTGATGCCTTTCTTCTTGTTTTGGCCTTTTTCATCTTTATTTTTCTTTGTGTTTACTGTTTTCTTTTCCCTGCTTTATTTAGTTGCTTGGAAAAGCAATGACAGCAGAAAGATGGTCTTAATTTTTTTAGTATTTCAGGTTGTGGAAATATGTGACCTTGAAATTGGTGGCTATTGTAAATTGTAATTTAAAGAATTCAACTTTTAGTGGTAAAGATTGAAACTTTAATTTCTAAATGCTTGTTTGCTTCTGGTGCTTCCTTCAGATTCTTTTTTTTTTTTTTTTTTTTTTGAGTTTTTGGAATAAGCGATCACACTGAACTTGTGATTCAGATTAATTCTGGATCCAATTCTTCAAGCATTAAAATGTACTAAGTATAAGAATTGGCCTCCATTTGCTTGGATAAATTGAACAGAGTAACTGCACTAGTTTCAGACTTTTGATTGGTTTATTAAGATTATAATACTCTTATTGCCTCTATCTAAAGATTTATTAAAGTTAATACTTAAAAGTTAGAGGCATACTTACTCAAAATGTTTTTCGATCGCATCCCTTGGCATCGGATGCTTTAAGTCAGATTGCTTAGATTTGAAGGTGTGCTGTTCTTTTATCCACATGCTTTATTTTATTTTCTTCTTTTTAATTCTTTGACCCATCTGCTTGTCTCCCTTTTGCCTTTCTTTTATCTTGTTTGTGAAGCTATCACATGGATTGGATTCCTTGCTCTGATAAAGAAATTCTGCTCTTAATTTAAATATTCTATTTGCACTATGGTTGCTGATATTTTAATAGCATTAATGTATTTATAAGAATATAGATTTGCGATCACCCAAAGGGATTTCTTTTTAAAATAGTTCTGTATGGGGAATATCAAGATTTCATTTTAAGGTCAAACGATCCTTTTGTGATTAGTACTTTGGTATACTGTAAACTACGTTAGAGTATGGTGTTGCTCTGCAATTTTTAATGCTTTTAATCTTATCTGTTCATTGTTCCAAAGTGCTAAATGATTTAGATCCAATTGTACGTTGATCGACACTTTTGTTATTTAACCTTGCGGATAAGTTTGTTTATTCAACAATGAAAGGGAGTAAGAACTTGCGTACTTCCAAGTAAATTCATCTAGCTCTTTGTAATTTTTTGGCTCAAATCCATTTATTGTATCATTTCAATCAGGAATATAAAAACTACGTTTTTATTTTTAAAGAAGAAATCAATTCTGGAGAAACCACAAACTTAATGAAAGGAGAGGCAGATTTATTGCTTTAGATATATATGACTGCGGGACTGCTTGTTTTTCATCAGATACGGAAGTATATTTACTCTCTCTATGCTCTAAGCTAACGAAACATTGAACACTGAATTCTGCCAACTTCAAACAGTTTTGTAGTGTGCAAGTATTAAGCGTTAGAGCTTCGAACTTTGTTATTTGACTATTTTATTTCATTTTTTACCTCCAGAAACAAGATAAGTATCATAAATGCTGGTGCTCTGGAACCCATCATTGGCTTTCTTCAATCAGAGAATGCAACTCTCCAGGATCATGCTACTGCTTCGTTGCTCACATTATCTGCTTCTCCTGCCACGAAACCCATTATTAGTGCTTCTGGTGTTTTCCCTCTACTTGTGGAAATCATAAGGCACGGCAGTTCGCAAGCTAAGGCTGATGCTGTGATGGCTCTTTCCAATCTGTCAACTTATCAAGATAATCTACTCTTAGTTCTGCGGGCACAACCAATTGCTTCTACAATTTCTCTGCTTAAATCCTGTAAAAAGTCTTCAAAAACTACTGAAAGGTGCACCGCTCTGATAGAATCTTTGGTGTGTTATGAAGAGGGTAGGAATGCATTGATATCTGAAGATGGGGGAGTGCTTGCAGTGGTGGAAGTGCTTGAAAGTGGATCTCCTCAAAGCCGAGAACATGCTGTAGGAGCTCTCCTGACAATGTGTCAGAGTGATCGCTCTAAATACCGAGAACCAATTCTCAGAGAAGGTGTAATCCCTGGGCTCCTTGAGCTGACTGTTCAAGGAACAGCCAAGTCTCGGACAAAAGCACAAACACTTTTGAGGTTGCTGAGAGATACTCCTTACCCAAGGTCTGAGCTTGAGCCTGACACATTAGAGAACATTGTCTCCAATCTTATATCTCAGATAGATTGCGAAGAGCAATCAGGAAAAGCAAAGGAGATGCTCGCTGAGATGGTACAAGTTAGCATGGAACAGAGTTTGAGACATTTACAGCAAAGGGCGCTGGTATGCACTCCAGCTGATCTTTCTGTTCCTAGTTGTGTCTCCAAAATTACTTCAAAATGATAGAATTTTACCTTTGTCTCTTCCCGTATCCCTCTTCCTCTCGAAACAATGGCTTGTGTGTGATCGATTCTCTGTATTTGGAAACGCTGGATAGATACTGAAAATTGGCAGTCCGGGCCCTTAGATAGCTGCCAGGTGACTGTTTAGTGCTCAATAATTTGGAAAATTATAAGGTCTTAGGAAGTATAGCTTATGAACTCGCTCTTTGTAACATAAATCGGTGCTTTGCAGTTCATACAGCTAGTGAAGGTTTCCTTCTTCTTGAATCATGGTTTTCATGATTGTAATTATGTGATAGAGCGCCATGCTTGTAACCACTATCGTGTACAGGAATTTCCACTTGTTTACTAATCTATATGTCATTTCAGATGTAGTCTCTAGTTATATTCAGATTGATACACTTTCTAAGCAATAGGGCTCTAATGTTGCAATCAATCTTTACATAGGTGCAGGTTATTTGTTGGTAATTTTTGCTTATAATTCAAAACTCCATTGCTTTCTTGATTTCAAACTCCCCATGTTTTCTTTTATGGGATAGTGACAGTGTGGACCAAGTATATTCTAAGTGAAGCTTGTTTGGCTCTGTTTCTGTATCTATTGGATCAATCTTGCTTCTGTCAGTGTACAAAATAAATATTTTACAGGTTATTCACCCGGCTCCTTTGCAACCAAGTATGATTTGATAAGTATTAGATATAACTATATTCTGCCAAACACCAACTTTTATTAACTGGAGTAGTACTTTGTGTAGTGGGGATGAGGTAGTTGGTTGGGGCTTTGATGGAACAACAGCCCAAAAAGTTTGATTCTAAAACACAGCCTGCCTGAGATATCTATGAAATTTTAAAGGTAAAACCTGGCATATTTGCAAATTGAAGAATTGCATAATTAACAAGAGAACATGGAAAGCTCAATTAGGTAGAAGCAATGGCCTATACTAGGGTCTGAATTATGAGTCATGACCTCTTAACTATTGGACTCCTTTTAACCAGTTGCCTTTGGTAGAGACTCAGTTTACTCCTATATTGAGATTTTTCGTTGTCAATTCGCGTCCTAATATGGATACCGAATACCAGGCGAGAAATTCAAAGAAATAATTATTGGACTCTTTAGTGAGAAGCACTAAGCAAACTTTATTTGCATAGAACGTTAACTTTTTGATATAATAGAGATGTTGTGAGTATGTGGTGGATTTCCTTTTTTTGCCACCATTTGTACTCGAGCGGTGTTTAGAAAATGTGTTACCATTGACAGGAGACGTGTCAACTAATAGGTAAGGCATGGCATCTCTTTGCCTTGAAATCCAATTAGCAGACAAAATTGCTCACACTTGTGCACATCAAAAATATTTATTTTTTGCCGTTTGTTTGCAATCAGACTATATTTCACTATCACTGTCACACAAGCAGACACAAAAGAGTGCAGCAATGTTGTAGCGTTGAGAGCCTCGGAAAGTATCTTCGAATGCAGCGCCAAAACTCACTCTTAACATCATGTTTTTGACAATATAGTCATGTAAACATCATGTTTTTGACAATATAATAAGAAAACGAATATCCTAATTTAGAGAAGCCTTCTCCAAAACACTGCGATTTTGAGATTAAGCATACATTTATGATTTGTACATATAAATATAGAATACGTCGCTATTCATGTCGATTATTGCCTCAAGTGTCATGACCCAATTGTATCTCTACACATTTTGTTCTTGCAAAAACTGTCCAGCAAGTGAATTAGAGTAAACACCTATTACTCCAATCCTTACAACCTGATAACGTCGGATCATATTTCCTGCGTTGTGCAGGAAGAAAGGAAGGCAATTTATTAGCCACGCGAAGGTGATATATTTCAAGTTTCAACTCTTACTAGTACCTCAAATTACACCTAATTTAATGAACATATTCTCAAGATATTTATAACTCTCTCGGGTGTTCACATCAAATTATATTAAATTATTGTTGTTAAGTGACAGAACAAGATGATAATGTTTATTAATTACAACAATAACAACAACAAACCCAGTATTTTTTTACCAGGTGGGGTCTGGGGAGGGTAGTCTGTACGCAGACCTTACCCCTACCTAACAGGTAGAGAGGCTGTTTCCAATAGATCCTCGGCTCAGGAAGGGTAATAAGAAGAATAGGAAAGGAAGAAAGGGAGAAAGAGGGAAGAGAAAAGAAAAAGGGAGAGATAAAGGATAAGTAGTACCAGATAATAGCAACAAAGAACACAATACCTGAGGCGAACAAAACCACATAACGTAATAAAAATCTAAAAATATGAAGGGACATGCGTGCTACTAAGACTATCGGTGAGCAACTAAAAACTACCCACTAACCTTCTACCTTAATCCTCGATCTCCACACCCTCCTATCAAGGGTCATGTCCTCAGTGAGCTGAAGCAGCGCCATGTCCTGTCTAATCACCTCTCCCCAGTACTTCTTAGGCCTACCTCGACCTCTTCTCAAACTCGTCATGGCCAGCCTCTCACACCTCCGAACAGGAGCATCAATGCTCCTTCTCTTAACATGTCTGAATCATCTCAGCCTCGACTCCCACATCTTGTCCTCCAAGGAGGCTACTCCCACTCTGTCTCGGATAACTTCATTCTTGATCTTATCTCTTCTGGTACACACACACATCCATCTCAACATCCTCATATCTGCTACTTTCATCTTCTGCACGTGGGAGTTCTTGACTGGCTAACACTCCGCCCCATACAGTATAGCCGGTCGAACCACCACTCTATAAAACTTACCCTTAAGTCTTGGCGGCACATTCTTATCACATAAAATACCAGAAGCGAGCCTCCACTTCATCCATCCCGCTGCGATGCGATGTGCGACATCTTCATCAATCTCCCCGTTACTAGGGGTGTGCATTCGAATCGATTATTTGTTATTGGTTTATCGATTTATCGATTTCGATTTCGATTTCGAAATTTTTTTTATCGAGTTATCGATTTCAATTTCGATTTTGTCCTCTTCGGTTATCGGTTTATCAATAAACCGATAAGATATACTAAAAAAAAAATTACCTTTATTCAATAATACCCTTTCCTTTACCCTAAGTCTCTAACCCTATTTTTTTATCTACCACATTTAAGGAATGATCATATTTAAAGTTCAAGGGGATGAAGTTCAAATTAATGGAAAATAAATTAGCCGTGATGATGTATTTTTTTTATACCGTTGGAGTGTTGGTGGCATACATTTGATCCCTTACTTTAGTTTCATTGCATGTGCTTGTTGACACAATTTTTATGTTATAAACGGCGTTCATCTTATTTTAGCTTCTTTTTGTCCATATTAGTTAGGCGTGTTTATAGCAATATACTTTCCGTGGAATCCCGCAAACTTTCTTATTGGTGTAATCGATAACCGAATTGATAAGCCCCAAAAATCGATAAATCGAAATCGAAAAAATCGAAAACTTATTGAAACGATAACGATAAGCATATGTACAAATCGATAATCGATAAGTAACTATCGATAATGGTCAAAATCGAATCAATAAATCGAATGAACACCCCTACCCGTTACTTTGGATAATAGACCCGAGATATTTAAAACTCGCTCTCTTGGGGATAACTTGAGCATCAAGCTTTACCTCTACATCTGCTTCGTAGGTCCCATCCCAGCATTTGCACTCCAAGTATTCTGTTTTAGTTCTACTCAATTTGAAACCTTTAGACTCCAAGGTCTGTCTCCAAACTTCCAACCTCGCGTTAACTCCGCTTCGCGTTGCGACAATCAACACTATATCATCGGCAAATAGCATGTACCAAGGCACCTCCCCTTGGATATGCCATGACAATACATTCATCGCTAAGGCAAATAAAAATGGGCTAAGAGCCGATCCACTGGTGCAACCCCATCACCACAGGGAAATGCTCCGAGTCACCACCCATTGTCCTCACCCGAGTCTTAGCATCGTCATACATATTCTTAATCACCCTAATGTACGCTACCGGAACGCCTCTAGCCTCCAAACACCTCCACAGGACCTCCCTCGGGACTTTATCATACACTTTCTCAAGGTCAATAAACACCATATACAAGTCCTTCTTCCTCTCCCTGTACTACTCCATTAATCTCCTTACCAGATGAATCGCTTCCGTAGTCGAACGCCCCGGCATGAATCCAAACTGATTCTCGAAAATAAACATGCACCTCCTCACCCTAGCCATATGCAAGTCCTTCTTCCTCTCCCTGTACTACTCCACTAATCTCCTTACCAGATGAATCGCTTTCGTAGTCGAACGCCCCGGCATGAATCTAAACTGATTCTCGGAAATAAACACGCACCTCCTCACCCTAGCCTCCACCACCCTCTCCCAAATCTTCATAGTGTGACTCAACAGCTTGATACCCCTATAATTGTTGCAATTTTAGATATCACCCTTATTCTTGTAAAGCGGAACCATTGTACTCCACCTCCATTCTTCGGGCATCTTCTTCGTCTTAAAAATAACATTAAACATCCCAGTGAGCCACTCCAAACCTGTTCGCCCCGCGCTCTTCCAGAATTCCATCGGGATTTCGTCTGGCCCCGTCGCTCTTCCCCTGCACATCTTACGCATCGCCCCTTCCACCTCTTCTACCGTAATCCGCCTACAGTACCCAAAATCCCGCCGACTTTCGGAGTGCTCCAACTCACCCAGCACAATGTGTCTATCCCCTTCCTCGTTCAACAGTTTTTGGAAGTATGTCTGCCATCTTCTCCTAATAAGTGTCTCGTCCATCAATACTTTTCTATCCTCGGCCTTGATGCACTTGACTTGGTCTAAGTCACAAGCCTTCTTCTCCCTCACCTTGGTCAACCGGTACAACTTTTTTCCCTGCCTTTGCCCTGGAGCTTCTCGTACAAACGAGCAAACGCCATATTTTTAGCCGTCGTAATTGCTAACTTTGCCTCTTTCTTTGCCTTTTTGTAACACTCCCGATAAATCCTTTTTTCCTCCTCGTTTGTACTCTTCACTAGCTTCAAATAAGCAGTTTTTTTAGTTTCGACTTTACCTTGAACCTCTCCATTCTACCACAAGTCCCCTCTATGACCCCCAAGAGAGCCCTTCGTGACCCCTAAGACCTCTTTAGCAGTTACGCTAATGCAATTCACAGTCGTGAACCACATACTAGACGCGTCCCCCCTACTCATCCAGGCCCTCATAGCCAACAACTTCTCCCCTAACTCCTGAGTTTTGTCCTTGGTCAAGTTACCCCACTTGATCTTAGGTTGCTTACACACCACCCTCTTCCTCCTACTCCTCTTGATCTCCAGGTCCATAACTAGGAGCCTATGTAGGGTCGTGAGGTGCTCGCTTGGGATGACCTTGCAATCAATGCCCAAATGTTTATCGCATTTCCTGCAGAGAAGATAATCAATCTGAGTCTTGCCCATTGAATTTCGGAAAGTGACCAGGTGCTCTTCCCTCTTCAGAAAACTCGAGTTAGCTATAACCAAATCAAAAGCTCTAGCGAAATCCAACAGTGAATTACCTCCCTCATTCCTATCCCCAAAACCGAACCTGCCATGCACATCATCATAACCCCTAGCACTAACCCCAATATGGCCATTAAAATCTCCGCCAATGAACAACTTCTCTGTTTGCGGGATACTACGCACCATCTCGTCCAAATCCTCCCAGAATTATAATTATAATGTTTATTACATAATAAAAGAGTATGTATCTATATCTACTAGTTTCTCGGTACGTGCGTTGCACGCGTATTCTTGGTTATGTAAAAGAAAATTTTGTAAAATAATGACTACATTTTTAAAATAAAGTTTTAAGCAAATAATTACTATAAGTTTATTCGAATGATCAATATTGTGGACGAAGATCCTTAGTGAAATATCTTTCGCCTTTTTTGCCCCTTAAAAATAGAGTTCACAGTGGATAAAATAGTCATTTGACTATTTTCCTAATATTTAGGAATATTCATTTAATTAATTTTCTAATATTTAGGAATTGTGAACTAGTTATTTTTCTAACATTTAGAGCTTTAATTTTTCAATTTCTTTCCGTACTAGAATTTCAAGGACGTCCAATTCACACTGGGAAAGTTTAAATCTTAGAGAATTAATTTAACTTTTTAATTCCTTCCGTACTAGAATTTCAAGGACGTCCAATTCACACTAGGAAAGTTTAAATCTTAGAGAATTAATTTAACTTTTTAATTCCTTCCGTACTAGAATTTCAAGGACGTCCAATTCACACTAGGAAAGTTTAAATCTTAGAGAATTAATTTAACTTTTTAATTCCTTCCGTAGGAAAGATTAGTTCTTCTTCACCAACAAAGTTTCGTTTGATGTCAAATCCCTTCGGTTGGAAAGTTTCATTCTCTTTCAATTTCTTCGCAAGGAGAGTTTTTACTTTGAACTCCATTTAAATTTAGGAGTATTAAATTTTACATTTTGAAAATTTTAACAAATATATACTTCTTTTAGGTTTAGGAAGGGTTTTCTAGTTAAATAAAATTTTGACAAATTATTTTTTTACAAATATATTGGGTAAAAAATGATACTTTGAACTCCTTTTGGTTTAAGAGTTTTATTTTTTAACACAATTTCCTTTGTCTATTTGAATTATACACAATTTTATTTTATATAAATCCTTTTACGGTTTAAATTTGTAAAAGATCGAGAAGATTCAATACCATGCTAAGATGTTTTCGTTACTGTTACTATCATATTTTGATCAATAAATTTTGAGCATTTCTTATACACCACAATAAAAGACTATCAATGTTTTGAAAATAACTTTTCTATACATATATTATATATGCTGATTAAGATAACACAACGTACTTCACTTGGTTTCTTATTCAAGTGATAACTCACTTGTCTTTGCATATTTATTTAATTAGAAATTAGAAATTAGAAATTAACGAATGTATTTACACAGTTTCTAAACGTGATGAATTAAATCGTATGGGTAATAAGAATAATAGAAGAAGGTAGCCTAATTTCTTTGACTTTATAAAAATAGAAGTAGATCCTTATTGTATTCTAATAGTGTTAAAATTACAAATTTTATTATTCTCAAGTTTAAATTACAAGATTAATTCTAAACTCCTCAATAATATGTTTTCCATTCACAGAAACAAAAAAATCTCTTGGCATTCACAAAAATCTAAATGTTTTCCTTTCGATAATTTTTAGTGACTAATAGAAGTAAAGGAATAATAACTACAACCTCCATCTAATTGTCTTTTAAAAGTTAATTATTATTTTATTCCTACAAAGGGTTTCATGAAAGAATTAAAAAGAAAAGGTATTTAAAATATTTAGCAGGTTCAACAACTATGTGCGATGTACCCTTCTTTTACTCCTGTTAAAGATTCCAGAACATGGGCATCGCCGTACACCAAAATTTCAAATCAGTTTCTGCCATTTTTAATGTTGAAAATGAGACTAATGTAAATATACCGTCTAGCTAAAAATCACTTAATTATAAAAAATTTACAACCTTCTGTAACAATAGTAGAAAATCAACTATGAGATAACAATTGTCTATTGCCTAAGTTGTTCAAACTCAGAAACAAAGACGCATGAAACTCAAGTTCCACATAGCAGGAAAAAAATATCAACTATGACTTGATGCATTAATCTGCATCTTCTTAGGTTCATATTCACCTATTACTTTCTCAAATTGTCCGAACGACACCAGCTATTCTGCTATGCTATCTAATAAGCAACTTTTGTCAATTTATAGGTTGACGTAAAACATCAGACCATTCATTCATATATCTGAAATTACTGCCGCAAAATAATAGCCTAGGCATCATATGGATTCATCCCTCGATACAGCAATCATAGTTCCATTATTCCCCACCTTAACCTATTTATTACAGTATCAACTTGGGCTTTCATGATTTTACGCATTCAATTATTTGGTCAAGTTTTATACACGGTTCCCTATTTCAAGTATCAAAGTGGTCAAGGAAGAACGAAACCACATAACTTTTTCTTGTTATGAACAAGTGCAACAAAGAAGCCTATTAACAAGTGCAACAATGATAATACTCACAGAACCATCGTCAGTATAATTTCATGCTTAACTCTTTTGTTTTAACAACTGGAACACAGAGCATCACATCTGCAATAATCTTTAAATTCTTATAACAAAGGAGGGTTTGGATAGGGAAAACTTACCTAGCAGTGGAGGGTCTCGACGGACCTGCAACGGCACTGGCGAGTGCTGCTCGTTGATGGCAGCAGCGGGTTTGGGTGGGGGGACGTTTGAGTGAGAGAGAAGAGAGAAGGAGGAAAAGAGGGAAAGGAAAAGAAAGGGAGTCGCTGAGGGTTTTTTAAAAAACCTCTTCAACCGATTCGGTCGGTAATTTGGTCAAAAGTAGTCAACCTCGTTTTACTAAACATTTCCGACCGAATCGGTCGCTAATTTTTTTTTTTATTGTTTCCGACCGAATTGGTCGCTAACAGTGATGCGGAATTTTCCGCCAAAATTTACGATGGACATAGACGGAATATTAGTCGTAACTATTATTAAAAATTGAAAAATATATTTTATGCATTTTCCGACCGATTCCATCGGAAATTTCCGACTGTTTTTTTCCGTCGCGAATTTCAGTAAAAAATGGGCCGTCTTTTAGCAGTGAGATACTATTAGGTAAAGTAACTTATAATTATGTTACACAGTTTAAATAAAAAATAATTTGTATAAGAATAAAATCTTAATTTATTTTTTTCAATAGAAAATTTTAGAATAACCAAGTTGTTTCATTATAGCCAAAAAGCTCAAGATATGTGGAGTTCCCCTTTAGCCTTCTTCCTGCATAGTTAAAATATGATATAATGCAAAAATGCCTCCGTAATAAATTTTTAAATGTGACATTATCAACTACTCCTATAATTTATGTTCAGTAAAAACATTTTCAAAATAAAGTAAAGTTTAATAATTGCTTTAGTATAATAATTTTAATGTACAAAGAAAACACATAATAAAACTGATACTCATAACAGCAATTCTTTCATCTAATATATATGTCAGAGAATTGATTATTTCAGTGTATCTTTTTCCCTTCAAATTGAAATGCTATAGCATTCACGGTAAATGTGTGTTCAGCATTTTTCCTGAATTTTGTATGCAAGATTTTTTTTATTGCAAAAATTTTAACAATGGCCTCGATATAATATAAAAATATCTTAAATTTTACAAGTAAGAAAGACGAAATTCAAGTATTGGTTTGAATGAAAAATATATTTTACCTTTGAAATGATAGAGAGAGTAAAACATTTATTTTAAAATAGGAACACTCACCAAAAATATATTGCACAAGGGGGTTCCTTTTCCCATTCAAAATGTGAGGGGAGTATTGTTTCCTAACCCTTAAAGGTTAAAGGGGTAAAATAAATTTTACTCTAATTTGAATTAACAAAAACTAATTATTTCCTTTAATGGAACAAATAATTTAATTAAATAATTAGCAACAACATCCAATTTTATTCTTTATCAAATTCATTGTATAAGTAAAATTAATTACTTGTCAAGTTGACTAAACTATTAAGGTACATAAATTTATTTTTCATAAGAAGAGCATTGGCGGTGAAATAAATCAGAAAATAGAGCCAAATTGATTATAATGTAGTGTTGAGAGTTAAATTGATAAAAATACAAATTTAAAATAAAATAAAATATTAGAAGACAAAATGTATCTTAAATAAGTTTTCATTTTTATCTTTTTACTTTTTTGCATTTCATCCAACAAATGACAACGTTTCGCCATATTATATTTTTATATTAAGTTATTTGTTATAAATATTATCTCAATATTATTTATTTTTCCAATTTTAGAATGTCCCTATCAAACTTTTTAGCTAGGGTAAAAAAAAGCAAAAGATTCAATTTTCAACTTGTGTTATGAGAGAGTCGTGATAAAAGTAGTTTTATGTTTTGTTTTCAGTATTACATTAGTGAAGGAAAAAAAATCATAACATATTCTCACATAAGTTGTCATAAATCTTAATAAGGCATCTCATAATTTTTGTGGAATATGATTTCTTCATTTATTGAGCTAGCTAAATAGAAAAAATATGCATCATTTAAAGATATTTTTTATTTTATAATTTTATATAACTCAAACACATTATATAATAATATTTATGTGATTTTTTTAAAAAAATTATATTTTTGTTGAAATGGGTACACACGCAAAGCGCGTACTCTAAGACTAGTAATATTAAAAGCATGAAGGCCATTAGCAAAATGTCGTTCGCCTTTTATACCCCGTACTGGACAAAATAGTCATAATTATTTAGTTATTTTGCTAATATTTAGGAATAGTCATTTGATTGATTTCCTAATATTCAAGAATAGTCATTTAATTATTTCTCTAATATTTAAAAATTTGAAATCAACTAAATTTTGTATATTAAAACTTTTCTTATTTGAACTAGCCTTCCTTATTTGAGCTATGTAAGAAATCTTAATATTTAGCACTTTAAAATTCAATTAGCTTAGCTTTTTTTAAAAGGATTAACCTGGAAAAGGAAAAGTAAAATATGTTTTCATCTTCTATGGAGGTAAAAAAAAAAAAAAAAAAAGATTTTCTAACGCGTAACATTCAAAAGGTAAGTCTATTTCACAATATAATCCGGAGATAGTAAAGTCTTATTAATGGTTGGTTTGACTTGTGATTATAGAATATAAATAACTAAATGTAAAAAATATACAAAAGTGTTTCTACGAATTCTTGTTATGTTCTAAAGCAAATATGTATTATTTGTTGGGCATGCAGTAGCCAAAGCAAATAAACTTTTGGTTTTTATTTATCGTTTTATTTGGTTAGAATAAAAGGAATTCTAAATAAATACCTTAGATTTCTAAAATATTATTTAATGCTGGAATAAGTAACAACGTAAGATTTGAAGGAGTACCACGCAAAATAATCCAAGCCTGTGTTTCTCTCATACACGTGACTTACATCCACTATCATTTGAGGAGTAATTGACATATATAATTATAGTATATGATTTTTTTAATATTTGAAAATCAATTAAAATTTTACCTAATATAATTAATTTTCTTGTTTGAACAATATGACATAACTATAACTCCTTTGATATTACTTTTGAATATGAACTATTATACATCTCCTATTATATTTTAACACGTTTCCTATTAAAACAATATTTTTTTCCAGTGTTGATTTGTTGTATAATATTTAAATACTACACTCAACGATTAGGAAAAATAACTAAGAGAATATTTTACCCTATTGAAATTTGTGATATTCTAATATCAAGAATTTAAATCAACAAAAACTTTTAACATCGAGATCAAATAATTAAGCCTTTGAATTAAATAATTAGCAAAAGAATAAACTTCAATCTTTTTTCGAATTTATCACATAAGTAAAATTATTTTTTAAGTTGGGTTCTACATTTGTTCCATAGAGGATGGCGAGTGAAAGAAATCAAAACATAGAGCAAAAAGAAGTTATGGTATAGTATTACAAGTCAAATTGGTTAAAACGCTTCAAACTTGACAGATTGAGTATATAATTTGTAGACACAATATGTATTTTAAATATTTAGCATGAGCTGAGCTGGTTTCCTTATAATTTAACTACAAATAAAAATTTAAACGAATTTCATAATTTTAGTATTGTAGTGTATGGAGTATTATTGCTCTTACAATTAGGTTCTAATTGTTAGAATTTTTGAAAATATATATTGTTCATTGGTTTATCATTATAATAGGATACAAAAATACATTAAAAAGGTAAAGAAACATATAATTATGAAGAACTTGTAATTTTTAAAATTTAATATACTCATTGATCGAGGTACACGCGCAAAGAGCGTACCATAAGGCTAGCAAATATAAAATTTATTTAGGTATTTGGTGTAATGAGTACAGATAAAAAAATTTCCGTTCCTTTTGCCTCGGATTTTAAGTTTGACTCCTTTGAAGTTGACCAAAGGCATCCATATGTTATTTACAGTACCTTTTTATCTGAAAATTCGAATAAGAAAGAGTAAATATAACCATGCAAAAATTCAGATATTCACGGAAAATAGTATTACTGATTCAAAGTTTGAAACCTTCAACATTCTCCACGATATTCCTAATAAACCGTAAAAATCCTGCATACCTTTTCTTTCCTTTTTAACCAGGTGAGAACGTATTTATAGTTGGGGAAGAGATAGTACTGAGTAGAGGGGAGGAGTTTTGTTCGAAAGTGCAGGATGGAGTTTCAATATTAATAAGCTGCAAACTCTAATCCGTAATATCCCTTTGAATTTGCACTCTATATATATATATATATATATATATATATATATATATATATATATATCCGAAATTTCAATTTAATAAGCTGCAAATTAACTCCAATCCGTAATATCCCTTTGAATTTGCACTATTAACTAGATAACTATCAAATACGGGATTAGTCAGCATTTTGTAAAACTCCACCCTCCAAAAAACTCTCCAACTATGAATCGTCCTATCCTTATTTAGGTAATCTAAAGCAAAACCTATCATATTTAAATCTAAGTACTATTATTATTATTATCAAATAAGCCTTTTGGCAGACATCCTGAAGAAAAGAAAAAAAAACCCTTATATCTTCCGAACTTATCAACTCTTTCAATTAAGAACAATGGCAAAGAAGGATGGCAATCGAGAAGAAGAAATCTCCCAAATGGAAGAAGGCAATATTCATTCAGCCTCCAAGTCCGATTCCAACGTCGGATTTTGTTCATCAGTTTCTGTCGTTGTCATCTTACAAAAGGTAAAACTAAAGTAATGCTATGACTGACACAGTATCAAATAGTAATTAATTTTACTACGTAAAATTATTTAATTTGATGGAACAGGTTGTGTTTGACTTTGCAGTTGATAGCGGAGGCTATAGGAACGTACTTTGTAATATTTGCAGGGTGTGGATCAGTTGCTGTGAATAAGATCTATGGGAGCGTTACGTTTCCAGGGATATGTGTGACATGGGGACTAATCGTGATGGTGATGGTTTACACCGTGGGACACATATCTGGAGCTCATTTTAATCCTGCTGTCACTATTACTTTCAGCATCCTCGGCCACTTCCCATGGAAACAAGTATGTACTTTTTTTTCTATATTGCTAAAATATTGTGGGTGTATGTCGCACGCTTCAAAAGTAGTGTATTTTTAAAGATTTTGGATAGTTACATAGCTTCTTCTTTTTCTAGCAAATTTCAAACTTTAATTTGGTAGCTAGCTTACTACTACTAGCTAGTATTAGTATTAAAATTACACTATGAGTAACTTGGAGAGATTTTTTGGGAAATATAAGATCCATAAACAGCACATTAGTCAAGGCTATCGGACATATTAAGGATAAAATAAGTAGCAGTAAATATTTTTCTAAAAAGAAGGATCTGTCAAATCCTTAACCTCTCAAGTTTCAGCATCACTATGTCCTAGATGTGTAGGGTATTATACTATCATCCTATGTGATAATCAATTGTATTTTAAATTGTTCGTAATGGAGCAAGCAGATTTCGAGGAAGGAAAAAGATACAGCGAGAGTGATTTTGTGGACCCAAGTTTAACATGTTAAAGTGAAGCTTCAAATCTCCTAACCCCAAAAAAGAAGAAAAAAAAAGCATCAAATCAATAATAAAAACGTGTTTTGCAAATAATGTAAATACAAATCTGATATGTGATGCAGGTACCTTTGTACATAATAGCTCAACTGATGGGTTCGATTTTGGCCAGTGGAACTCTGGCTCTATTGTTTGACGTAACTCCTCAAGCTTATTTTGGTACTGTTCCAGTTGGATCTAATGGCCAATCACTTGCTATCGAAATCATCATTTCTTTCCTTCTCATGTTTGTCATTTCTGGCGTTGCTACAGATGATAGAGCAGTATGCTTCTTCTTCTTCTTTTATTTACAATTCATAATAAGTTAATTATATTTCTTTTCTTTCTGAAAAAAAAAAAATTGATTTCCTTTTTTTTTTTTTACCTTGTGTTACTCTTGCAGATTGGACAGGTTGCTGGAATAGCAGTGGGAATGACCATAACTTTGAATGTCTTTGTAGCAGGGTATGCTAATTGTTTCACTTAGTAAATTTTGTTAACCTTATATTTTGGGTCTAAAATTTAATCAAATCATGTTAAAAATGTAGGCCAATTTCAGGAGCATCAATGAATCCAGCAAGAAGCATTGGTCCAGCAATAGTGAAGCATGTTTATACAGGTCTTTGGGTGTATATAGTTGGTCCAATTATCGGAACACTAGCCGGAGCATTTGTATATAACTTGATTCGGTCCACAGACAAACCACTTCGTGAGTTGGCCAAAAGTGCATCATCTCTTCGAAGTTGAGAGCAAATTAAATTCAATATATTTAACTGAAATTTTAGGAAATTATCATCCCAGTTGTCCCTAAATCGTACATTTTTAGGCATTTTGAGCCATTGGAGTATTTTGAGCCATGAACATAAGTATTGGAGCATT